>NC_083316.1:22628066-23228066 GCF_963455315.2 Globicephala melas | reverse complement strand
GTTTTTCTGTCTTCTCATTTTGCTTATCTTACTGTGTTTGGGTCTCCTTTTTGCAGGCTGCAGGTTCATAGTTCCCGTTGTTTTTGATGCCTGTCCCCAGTGGCTAAGTTGGTTCAGTGTGTTGTGTAGGCTTCTTGGTGAAGGGGACAAGTGCCTGTGTTCTGGTGGATGAGGCTGGATCTTGTCTTTCTGGTGGGCAAGTCCATGTTTGGTTGTGTGTTTTGGGGTGTCTATGGAGTTATTATGATTATAGGTAGCCTCTCTATTAATGAGTGTGGTTGTGTTCCTGTCTTGCTAGTTGTTTGGCATAGGGCAGTGTAGCTTTCTGGTCATTGAGTGAAGCTGGGTCTTGGTGTTGAGATGGAGATCTCTGGGAGATTTTCGCTGTTTTATATTATGTGGAGCTGGGAGGTCTCTTGTGGACCAGTGTCCTGAAGTTGTCTCTCCCACCTCAGAGGCACAGCAGTGACTCCTGGCTGCAGCACCAATAGCCTTTCATCCACACGGCTCAGAATAAAAGGGGGAAAAAGTAGAAAGAAAGAAAGAGGATAAAATAATATAATATAAAATAAAGTTATTAAAAATAATTATTAAGAAAAAAAATTTTAAGTAAAACAAAAAACGGACGGACAGAACTGTAGGACAAATGGTGAAAGCAAAGCTATCTGGCCAAATCTCACATAGAAGCATACACATACACACTCTCAAAAAGAGGAAAAGGTGAAAAAATAATAAAACTTGTTCTCAAAGTCCACCTCCTGAATTTGGGATGATTCGTTGTCTATTCAGGTATTCCACAGATGCAGGTACATCAAGTTGATTGTGGAGATTTAATCCGCTGCTCTGAGGCTGCTGGGAGACATTTCCCTTTCTCTTCTTTGTTCGCACAGCTCCCGGGGTTCAGCTTTAGATTTGGCCCCCGCCTCTTAGTGTAGGTCACCTGAGGGCGTCTGTTGTTCACTCAGATAGGACGGGGTTAAAGGAGCCGCTGATTTGGGGGCTCTGGCTCACTCAGGCCGGGGGGAGGGAGGGGTACGGAGTGCGTGGCGAGCCTGCGGCGGCAGAGGCTGGCACGATGTTGCACCAGTCTGAGGCGTGCCGTGCGTTCTCCCGGGGAAGTTGTCCCTGGATCCCGGGACCCTGGCAGTGGCGGGCTGCACAGGCTCCCTGGAAGGGAGGTGTGGATAGTGACCTCGCACACAGGCTTCTTGGTGGCGGCAGCAGCACCCTTAGCGTCTCATGCCCGTCTCTGGGGTCCACGCTAATAGCCGCGGCTGGTGCCGTCTCTGGAGCTCCTTTAAGCAGCGCTCTTAATCCCCTCTCCTTGTGGATGAGGAAATAAAAAGGGAAGAAAAAGTCTCTTGCCTCTTCGGCAGGTCCAGAATTTTCCCCGGACTCCCTCCCGGCTAGCTGTGGTGCACTAACCCCTTCAGGCTGTGTGCTTCAAGCAAAGCCCAAGCCTCAGCTCCCAGCCCTGCCCGCCCTGGCGGGTGAGCAGACAAACCTCTCGGGCTGGTGAGTGCTGGTTGGCACTGATCCTGCGTGCGGGAATCTCTGCGCTTTGCCCTCCGCACGCCTGTGGCTGCGCTCTCCTCCACGGCTCCGAAGCTTCCCCCCTCCGCCACCCGCAGTCTCCACCCGCGAAAGGGCTTCCTAGCGTGTGGAAACCTTTCCTCTTTCACAGCTCCCTCCCACTGGTGCAGGTCCCATCCCTATTCTTTTGTCTCTGTTTATTGTTTTTTTTATTTTGCCCTACCCAGGTACGTGGGGAGTTTCTTACCTTTTGGGAGGTCTGAGGTCTTCTGCCAGTGTTCAGTAGGTGTTCTGTAGGAGTTTTTCCACGTGTAGATTTATTTCTGGTGTATCTGTGGGGAGGAAGGTGATCTCCATGTCTTACTCTTCCGCCGTCTTTCTCAACTCTCCATGTTTTATTTCTGAATCTCAGTTCCTGGCACAAAAATGAGTGCCAAGTATGCACTTAGCAACTGTCTCCAGTGAATGTGGCAATCTCCATTATCAAGTCAGATTATGAGGGTCTACAATAGCTGTTCAGGTAGAACAGGCTGACCTGGTAGCAATTTGTCTATGTGGCTGTCTCCAGCAGCCGGTGACTAAAAGAGTAGGGCTCTGCATGTGCTGCTAGAATCTTAAACGTTTACATAGAGGTCTTCCCTGTGTTCAGTCACGGATTTGGAACAGATGGTCTCAAGAACACCTTACTCTCTCAAGGCTGTGTGCTTGAAACAGCTCCTAAGCCTGAGGGTCTACAAGCTGCAGGAAGATGAGACCACCTGGGGTGCCCTGCAAGCCATGATTCTTATGAACCCTGCTGCTGTCATAGTGGAATCCTATTTCACCTTTTTTTTTTGGGGTTGCGGGGAGTCATTTATTTGTCTTTTACATGGAAACAGAAAATTGGGAGGGAGAACAAAAGGGGAACTAGCCAGCTGCTTAGATACTTCTGCAGTTGGAATGGGGCAGCTGGCTTCAAGACATGAAGGGGTCCCCACAGCAACATGGCACCGGTGACTGGAGAAGTTTACTGAAGTACCATTTTCTACTAAGTCTTACCCCAAGCTAAGCAGGTTAAAGTTACAATGGAAAGCAACACTCTGTGGAGTATTTTTCTTAAGAGCACAGAGATGAGTTGACATGCAGCAAGGCAATGGCAGGGCAAGCAGCGTGGGCCAGGCTAACCTAGGAGCAGAGGATCAATTCATGAAGAGCAAGCGGGTAAATTCAACGTAGTCAAAAGCAGTGGGGAGTTCATGGCCCTTATCGCCCACGTAGGGCTTCATGTGGGAGACTCAGTAGTCGGCTTGTTCCCAAGTCAGGTTCTGGTACAGCTCCTCCTTGATCACATAAGGCTTCCCTTCAGAGCTCAGGGCCTGGAAGGTGCTCTCAATCTCCTCACTTGACTCAACTTTTAACTATCCTAAGACTGTTTATTGCACAAATATTAAGGGCAACAGAGTTGTGTTTTCTTTTTCCTTTTTTTTTTTTTTTTTCTGTCCTTACACAGCTTTTGAAAACACAAGGCAGAAGCAATGAAATTCAGCTAACTATACCAGCACAAGAGGCTGGAAGTAAGAAAAGTAATACTGAAGTCAGGAAAGAAACAGTGATTAATATCCTTGTTGGAAAGATGGATGAGATCAGGATGACAGTTTCCATCTGAAATTGAATTTCCTGCTGCTCAAGCAACTTAATTTCATTTATTTATTTTTAACAATATGACTTTACAGAAAGTATTTCAAAAGGTGGTTTTATCTTTGTAAGTTTGTAATTAAAATATGAATGTTCAAAGATATTTTTTTCCCTTGCTTAATTTTGTGTTGTGTTTCTTTGTGCTCCTACTTGGAAGGAGACATATTTTATGTTTTTCACTTAGTGTAATTATTACATCCAGTGTATGTCTTGGGTTGGAAACCCAACAAACATGCCTCTGTCTTCGAAGTTGTCATTTGTCTCTCTTTCTCATATTTTCAAGATAGGTATCTCCTGAGAAGACTAAGTGACATAATAGAAGATCAGGAGGAAATGTAAGCTCCATGTTCTATGTGTTAATGCATCAAACATGCCAACATTAAGATGAGGAATGACTTCCTGGTATGAAGATTTGAATGTGTTTTCAGAAAGAAAGCAGTCCTGTGTGAATTATGTTTTTTGCTTAGAGAACAATTGCAAAAATTAAATTGTATTGTTAATGTACTTTCCACAGAGACATAAAAATCTGCTTTTTGTTTTCATAGCATAATATTATAGATTGTTAATGAATTCTTCTTTGCTTATCTTTTCCAATCCTGTGGGATATCTTAAGTTGAAAATTATACACTGATTAGTGAAGGAAGCTGATTTAAAAACTTAGAAGTGTTTTCAGAATCTATGTAATTAAATGATCACAGACCCAAGAGTTAAGCACTAGAGGGAATATTTACACTATTTTTGATGATGACACAAAATCTGTTACAGAGAAGATAAAGGAAATATGAAGCAATGTTTCATTTCTACAGTTATTCACTAATGACTGATCATATAAATAGATATTTTTGAGCATCCCTATCAAAGTTAAAATATAGGAATTAATCTTTGAGAGCTTTCCAGAATTGTTAAGTAAATGTGTTTGTTGAGTGCCAAACATGTTTGACATTGATCATAGTAAGATATTTAAGGTAGGCAAAGTCATTACTTTCAAAGACATTAAGTACTATAGGGCAAAGGAGTAACTTAACAATAAAATGAACACAATTAAGCAAGGCTTAACTGATAGTTTAAATAAGACTATTACGAGGAGAAAAGTACGATTTCTAGGGGTTTGTTCTGTGCATCTGCCAGAAGAGTAAGTAATTTACTGAGATTAAGAAGACCAGGAAAAAAAGCAAATTTAGAGGGTTGGAATCAAAGTTCTTTTTGTGGTATGCTAAATTACACGTCTACTAAATTTCAAAAGTGAACCCCTGACACAAAGACAATCCATCAATCAACTGATTGATTATGGTCAATGATCTAGTCTACCAAGACTAAGTTAGTCTTCCTAACCTAGCTGACCTATCTGGAATGGGGGCTATTTAAATGGATTGGATTCCTTTCCCCAGGACAACACACTCATCAACTGGCTACTATAAATCTTGGGTGCCAAGGTCTCACATGTGTCAACTTCTTTGAAAAATTGCTCTCACTAGCCTCCTTAGAGGGGAATGATATTATGCCAAAGGGCTCAAGGCTAGTTACTTTCAGGAGCATGAGGTACAGAAGTCTAACTCCCGGCTTTAAGGTTGGACTACCTCCTTGATGTAAATAATGCTCCACAGTGCCCTGCAGCACCAGGCTCACGCTCTTCTCTAGTACAGACCACATCTTGGCTTAGCCTCTTTCCTGCCCTGTTCTGCTTCCCTCAGTCCCCTTCTCCTGAGAATACTTTAATATGACTCCCACGGAGAGCACCAGCTCAGGCACTGCTTCTAAAGAAACTGACTTAAGACATTTTCATAATATTCAACTGCTGCTAAAGAAACAAAATAATGGGCTCCTGGGGCTGAGCTATAACTTGAACTACTACCGCATTGACAAATAATGCTCTAGATTCTGGGAGACCTGCTTGAAGTCATCCCCAGTTTTCCTTAAGACTTGACTGTGTAGTATACTCTTTCCTTCTTCAAATTATTGTACTTACTTTAAAAATTCTTTATTATCTAAAACACTCCAAATGCATCCATTTCCTCTGTACCATGAAAGAGACTAAGAAACAGAATATATGATTCAAAAAGACATACTCAGAAATGGTATCATTTCTTGTTCACGTTAATGTGCTTTAATTAAACAAGTAAAATGTCTTCTTTGGAATTTTTAGATATTATTTAATTGAATGTTTCTTCTATAATTGTTAGTTGGAGAAATGACTCATAAAACTCAGAGTAGAAAAACTTGATGTCTGTTAAGAATTGAATCATACACGTTTCCTGGCCCTGTGTTGACTGTAATTAGTGTGTCTTCATAACTTGGACTATTTATCACAGATTTTTTAAAAAAGTGAAGTAGCTGAGAATCAAAATCTATGATTCTCTGCACTTCCTTTCCCAGACTGCATAACACCCCTTGCAGTTTTGGGGGTGAAGTAGGTGAAGTGTGACCACTTTTGTAGCTACAACTTCACATTGGGAGACCGTGCTTTTTCCTTTTTTTTTTTTTACTTCCTCAATTAAATTGAGAAATTACAAAGCAGCAAAATGTTGCAGCTAATCTTCTGGGAGAAAAATTATATGCATATAAAATAAAACATACTGCCTTTTTCGTGAACAGTATGTGAGCTATTTGAGAATTTTATGCCATTAGCACTTTCAGTATGTCATTGACCTAGAAAATAAGAGGGAATAATGAAAGTCATTAAAAGCAGTTGAGTGGCCTGCTGTAACCTAGCCAATAGGAGAATAAAGAATGAGAAACAGAGCAAGACATTCTACTACATTACAACCTGGCAGGGCTGTGTGTACCACATATATATATATATTATTTTTTTTAATTTTTCTGCCTCCATACTATGCTTTTTATGTATATAGGACAAAAGAAGGTTTTTACATTTTAGACAGAATTACCAAGTGCCAGTCATAAAAAATGTCAGCTAAATCTAAAATGAAGGTCATTATTCTAAATTTGAAGCACTGAGAACATCACACTCTGTATGTCTTCCTAAAACCTGTTCTGTCACAGCCTTCTAGAATACTATATTCAGGTAAGGTTTGATTTTAAAAGAACAGGGAAAAACAAAGATGCTGAGAAAAAAATGTATACAATGACTACTTTTGCTCTGGCTGCAAAATTTATGTACTAGTTATTGTGTTATGAGACAAAAGACATTTTATTCCTTGTAAGTACCACCCACTACAGCCAAACTTCTTTTCCTTGCCTATAGATTTATCTCAGCCATGACCAACCCAGGAAACTCTCAGAATCGGCTGATTTTAAACTAACTTTGATATAAACCAGTTATGATTTTGTACTATTCCCCAGAACGTACCAACTTTATTATGGATATTAGACTGAAGAGACATTCAAGATTGCCACTAAATTCCTAAGTAGTTTAGGATAAATGCATAGAAGATTATGTTCTCTTTGGTTTGGTAAAATCTGGTGCTGTTTCTCTAAAGAACTCTAATGCAAGAGTTAAAGCAGACACATGGAGAAAATTAGAAGACACAGGCAACAAAAGTAAACAGAGGTAAGACTTTTAAGTGCCAATGATTCAAGAACAGATATGGGATTATTTTGAAAGGAATACCCCATATATTGTAATAAATAGTCATCAGGTGAAAAAGGTCATGGGAAAATACTGTTAGAGCTGAGACCCAAGCTGATCTACACAAAATTTTCTTCCTTAACAAAGCAGCTCTTTTGACAACTTCCTAACAATAAAATTTGGCACTATGCTAGATAACCTCAGTCCTTATTTCATGATGGGAAATATTAAGAAATTAAATACATATATATATATATACACACACACACACAGATTTACCTACATAACAATTGTTTATTCCAATACTTTTTGAAATAGTGACCCTTGAAAGAGTTTTGGAGATGGGTTTTATTGTTATTTTGTTAAAATATTTTTACTTATAAGGCTAGTTAAGTAATTTTTATTAAGAAGTAAAGTTTTATCATCACAATTTCAAGCAAAACAGCTCCAATTTACTAATTACAAACTTTTTTGTCAGACAATATCATATGAAAAATTTTGAACTGCATGCCATATTTTGAAAAACTGAAAAAGTGTGTGTTTGTATGTGTGTGTGTGTGTGTGTGTGTGTGTGTGTGTGTGCAAACACTGAGTGAGAGTGATATTCATGTCAGAGGATTACATTTGTCAAAGTCTCAAGGAAAATATTTTTATCATGAAGGATCCCTGATTTTGGTATTGAATCTCCATGTGAAATTCAGTCACCTGATTCTACCATTTTCCAGATGATGATCCTTTACATCCTTCTTCACCACCCACTACCCACTGGCAACTCTCAGCTTCTTCTTCTTTTGGCAAATCAATACACATTTGTTAAATTAAATTTTATATACCAATTTTATTTATTTTCAATTTTATGTTTATTACTTATATAAGATTTATTGTTTAAATAATACATTTTATTATCTTTGAAAATCATTTGGAATCTTGTCTTAGCATGGAAGACATGCTTATTTTTTCCCCATTAAATTTATTGTTCTCCACTTAGTGGCAAAGTTTACATGATTAATTTAAGTCCTTAAGAGAAAATAGAAAATACAGAATATAGCTTTTTTTCTTTATTTCTTTTCTCTTACAGAAATAGCTAAAAATTTTTACTGCATATATTCGTCAAGATCCTCCAGAGAAAGAACTAATAGAATACATACAGCTATAGATGCAATGATAAATTGTTATTGTTATTATATATAACAATAAGTCTCTTTAGATAGATTTATTATAAGGAATTGGGTCACAAGATTGTGAAGGCTGGCAAGTCCCAAGATCTACAGGATAAGTCAGCAAGCTGGAAACCCAGGAGAGCTGAGGGTTTAGTTCCCATCTGTTTCCTCAACCCTGAAACCAAGAGAGCTGATGTAGTTCCAGTTGGAAGACTGGCAGGAAGAGCTAAACTTTCAGTTCAATTCTGGGGGCAAAAAAAAAATAATGTCCCAGTCTGAGAGCTCTCAGGAAGGAAAAATTCTCCTTTATTTGGGGAAGGATCAGCATTTTTTTTTTCTAGTTAAGCCTTTAACAGACCACATGAGGCCTGCCCACATTAGGGACAGAAATCTGCTTCTATACCCTAGCCATACACTATCAGAAAGAGAAATTAAAAAAAATCCCATTTAAAATGGTATCAAAAAGAAAAAAATACCTAGGAATAAATCTAACTAATAATCCTGCTAATTTTAAATTCTTATCAAGAGGAAATATTTGCATTTAGAGTTCAAAACAGAAGTGTTTGTGATAACCAACAAGGACCTACTGTATAGCACAGGGATCTATACTCAACTTTTTGTAATAACTTATAAGGGAAAAGAATCTGAAAAGGAATATATATATATATATATATATATATATGAATAACTTTGCTATATACCTGAAATTAACACATTATAAATCAACTATACTTCAAAAAATTATAGAAATGAAAAAAAAAAAACAGAAGTACTTGTGATATAAATTTAAGAAAATCATCAGAATGTAGATGGTATTTAAAAATGTGGGTGATACTAGGCAAGATCAGCATTGGCAACAGTAGACACAGAGGAAATTTAGAAGAAGAGCCTTATCTTTCTCACCCAATTTTAATTGGGATCTTTTCTTTGCACATGTAACTTAGATACTTTACTCTCTGCATTATGTACAATATGATGCATAACACATACCAGTTAGACAAACTCAACAAATATATATTAATAAATAAATAAATAATATGTCATTATAAAAGGAGTAAAATGGAAAAATAACATCAAAATATGTGTGGTCATGAACTGCAAAAAAAGAAACCATGGTAATTTTCCTAATGTGCCAAAGAATCAGAGTTGAAAAGGAGGTCAGAAATCACCTTTTCCAATTTGTTGGCATTTGGAAAAGAAATGTTGGAATACCCAAAATTAGACAGCTATTTAGTGAAATGTTATTAGGGCACTAGCTCAGATCTCTTGAATCCTAGGCCAATGTTTCTTCTATTCCATTGAGCACAGGACAGACATCTCTAAACATAAAAGTTATTTTAAAAACAGAAAAAAAACCCATTTACATTAAAGTGGGAATAATTAATAATTTATTTGAAGCTTAATAACAATTGTATTTTCTATTTTATGAATATATACTTTTCATATATTTTCTTCATGGAAAAATACTTCTAAAACTCTAATAGTGAAACAAATGTGAAGATTTTTCTGAAGTATTTTAATGCTCAAAAAAGTTCTATGTGTTGACTGCATTCTATACTGTGTATAAGTTATTCTTTTTTTAATTTTTTCTACTTTAAATTTAATGTTAAAATAGTTCCTTAATTCTATTTCATAATTTTACTGTCACATGCTACAGAAATATAGAATAAGCATTTTGAAAACTATGACTTTGGCATGAATATGGATGAAAAACTAAATGGAAATTTTTCATAGGAAAGTAGTTGATGTACCAAAAACTATAAATAGAAAATAAAGTGCACAGAAATTCAGAAGAATTGAATTTATCTATGTGGGTTTTCAGCTAAATAACAAGATAACGTTAACAAGATCACACATAAAATATTACTAACACATTTAAACATTCCAGATTTCCACCACTGAATATATAAGTAATGATTAAATAAACAGGCAGCATAAAGCTTCTTAATGCCAACATCTGTACAATGTTAAAACTGCTTTAGATGTGAATTTTTGAAGGTGTGTGGAGTCATACTGAAAGAAATACGCTATAAAAGATAGTGTTACATTTATTTGATCTTTGACCTCGTTTAGGGTACTATTTTCCCCTGGAATAATGACACAAATAGATTTATATGTTCTGTTTTATTTCTGGCTTAATTTGTCATTGGCTTCCTATCAATAAAATACAGAATTGGTCAAAACTTAGAAAAAGAAAATATTCAAAAATACTAGCATCTCATTCTATTTTGGTCTTAACAGTATCTCTTAAGAATTTGTCTAGGCCTCTTGACATATACATCTTACAAAAAAGACAGTGCTTACCTAATGCTATCTGCAGAGATTTCCTCTTATTGTAGAAGTTATTTGATCACTACATTTTAAATATATAAAATAGACTTTAAAAAGGATATTGAATTTTTCATATAATATAGTGAATCCTTAGTGAATTACTGTACTAAATATATAAATTCTATATTCCTTAGTGTGTTAATATTTTTCCATGAACTACTTGCTTTCTAGAAAAATTTGCCATTTTTGTATTTTGTTTTGTTTTGATATTCCAGTAACACTGCTGAGACTAGAAATAACACTAGAGGAAAAATGTAAATCACTTGATTTAGCAAACTGTATAAATACATATTGATGACAACTCATTATCTTTCTTCAGGTATTAATTTTCAGTTCAGCACATATTGCTTGAGCTATTTGTTATGTGTGTACCATAAAGGAATTGAATAAATAAACAGATAAAACTGTCATTTAAGTTTTATCTAAATCTCATTATAAAAAAATATCAACTAAATAGAATAAATGTGTCATCTAGGAAGGTGGGGAGATTTAAAAGGTGAAAGTATGCATGTTTTAGAAAGTACTGAACAGTCTATAAGCTAAATAGTGACTGTATTTATAAATATTTATATGTTTATTCTGTTTTATTCTACAAAATGTATCTATTAATATGTGTTGCACTGTACATTCTCTTCAGATTTTCACACATATTATTGAACCTCAGAAGTTCAGATGTTTGAACTCTTTAATTCTACTTGTTTTGGATAATTTGCATAATTTCTATGTGGAAAATATATTTAAGACACTTGTTTGTTCAGTAACACAAATATGTTCATGGACACAGAATTATTAATATAAGCAATTATATAATAGCTATTTAGAACTCTAAAACATTAGAATGAACACTGTTCCTATTGCTAGTTGTCATTTTAAAATTTGCAAATAAAATCATAGGAATGAGAATCATTTGAGATCATTTGAGTGACTTTGGCATGTGCAATGTAGAAGTAGAAAACAAAAATACAAGACAAATGGCAACCTGGAACCTGAGCTTTAGAAGTTAACAGCCATCACTTATCTAAAAAAATATATCCTGTGACAAATAGTGAAGGTTATAGAGGTCAGTTCAAACAATTACACTTAATTTAAGTTACCTTCCATTTAAAATACGTTAAAATTTATCCCAAAAGGCATCCAATATTATTCTGTCAAAATGATTTTACAGAATAAAATCAAAAGTCCAAAAACAGTCAAATTTTCCTGTTGAAATTAGAATATTTCAGTGTAGAGAAGGAGCATCAGACATTTTGAGAGTCTGTAACCCTCTTCAACGATGAGTACTTCCATATTTAGAGAACATTATATCCTTAATTGCTTTACTATGGCTTAAGTCTAATTCATTCAGACAGCATTTTAGTTTTGCTCAAACATTTTTCAAAACTCCTAAATATCTCCAGCATCAGTTACCTTGTTTAAATTTAATCCACATTTTTTCCCATACCTTGGCTTTGTTAGATAATAGAAAACTATCCATTTTGTTGCATTTTAATGACTCCTTTTCTACAGTTATTAGCTCTAAGTATCTTGTCTTCTTACTCTCACCAAACAATTTATTCATACCCCACATATCTTCTCATGCAGGGATTTTGCATAGTGCTAAATTTCACTTTAGATACTAATTATCATAACTGGATTAATGAATCAACCCTCTGAGTTCAAGTATTTGCCTTGACATTTTATCTGACTTTTTCGAAGAATGTAGCTTTCTTCCCTATGACCTGGAATCCTCCTTCTAAATCTGTTCCTATAATTGAATGATTGCTTCCTGATACCAACTCATTTATGCTAGTTTCCTACGAAAATTTTTGCTTTGTTTCATTATGTCTAATGTCAAATTACTCTATATCTGGTTCTTCAAGATACAGACCACCCACCTCTTACTTTTTTCTAGGAATCCAGGTCAGGTGGATCTTTCTTTCCTGACCACTTACTGCCTCAGATTTTGTGCTCTTATATATCATACAAGCCTTGTTCGTGTTATCTTTTTCAGCAAATATCCCCCTCAAGTAGATAGTTCTTGTTTCTAAAAGTCTCAGATTCTTTGATTTTTTTTTTTTTTTTCCAGTACGCGGGCCTCTCACTGCTGTGGCCTCTCCCGTTGCGGAGCACGGGCTCCGGACGCGCAGGCTCAGCGGCCATGGCTCACGGGCCCAGCCGCTCCGCGGCATGTGGGATCTTCCCGGACCAGGACACGAATCCATGTCCCCTGCATCGGCAGGCGGACTCTCAACCACTGCGCCACCAGGGAAGCCAGGAGATCCTTTGAGTTTTGACTTACTGCTCTAAATAAACATGTTCTTAGGTAATCAACTTTGCATAATGTGGAAGCATCACTTAAATAATTGATATATTCAATAAGCCGAACAGCAAGTCATCAGGATTGAAGAATATAACAACAAAACAACCAGAACATGTAACTCCACCATTGTGCAACTATCTGTGGGTTAGGACCTTAAAATTTACCTCATTCCTTACTTTCCCATATGTGAATTTATGGCAAAATATTCCTAAGTTCTAAAAAAAAAGTATTTTTTAATTAGTTTTATAGCATATGTGTACTCCATGACTTCATTCATTAGTCATTTCTCTGTGTCATTTTTTTAATGACACTTTATTATTAGGGATAAAATTTTTGTTCCAGAAATCATTAATATATAAATAGAAACACAGTTTCTATCTTTCTTTTAGACATGATTCATAACTACCAAATATTTGTCCTTCTAATTTTGTATTTATGTCATTATAAATATCAAGGAAATACTTAATAAGGTTAAAAACTATACATATGTATATATATATGAAATATACGTATTTGCAAATTTGAGAGATAATGTGCATAATTCTATGTGGAAATTATATTTAAGACACCTGTTTGTTCAATATGACTGTAACATAAATATCTTCATGGACACAGAAATATAAATGTAAGCAATTATGTAATAGTAAGTTAGAACTCTAAAACATTAAAAGGAACACTGTTCCTATTCATATATATGATTTTATATATAAATATATATGAATATATATCATATATATGTGTGTGTGTATATATATATATATATATATATATATATATATATATATATATAAATTCTTAATTCAGACCCTTCTTTAGAAGAAGATCCTGACCATAACTGATATTTGGTAAGGTTTATCACTTAACTTCCACAGTGTTGGTTAAAACTCCATTTCAGTGTCCAGCTTGAGAGTTCCATCTGGAATTCAGCTTGCTTTTCAGAACTCCTCCAGAATGTAGAGCTGCTATTTATTTGAGATTTGCTAATGTCCTCACAGAGTCAATTAAAAAAAAAATGCTGTGTTTGTGATTTTTGAATCAGAAAACTGCTAACACTGAAAAATGAAGAACAAATCCTTGCATTCTGGCAAGCTCCTAACAACACTGAACTATTAACACTAAATCATTTTGAACCAAACTTACTTTCCTAAGATTTGATCTCTTTCCTGAAATGATGAGGTTTGTCAAAAAAAAGGCAGGTGCATTTTTAAAGGAGGAAAGTAGATGTGAATTTTTTAAATGACCACAAGAATTTTAAGATGACTCAATACATAAAAGTAGTAAATGGTTTTGCTTGCTAGAGTTAGCTTCACTGTTGTAATCTTTTGATTTCTACATTGAAATTCTGATACAGATGAAATTAGTCTCTATTATGATGTTTTTTGCATCTGGGATGTTCTATTTTGTGCATTAAATAGAAAGAAAGCAATGTGAAGTTTTGTACTTAGTATAAGCAGACACATCCCAATTCCTCAATTAAAAAAAATTGGCTAAAATAATCTGAAGAAACTTCTTTATTACGTACGTATGTATATATGTGTGTAAAGGTAACTTTAAACACCATTTTATCAATGCTGTGATACCATTTTCAGTGCCTTATGTTCTGACTAGTCACAGAACAGCAGCCGCGGACCTCAATCAGTTGAATTACAAATCCATTAAATAACTTAATTTTGTGTATCCAACTGTAAGATGTATTTACCACTACACCGACAAGAACTATAGCTAATAAATGCATCCTGTAATACAATTCATCTACTGGTAAGTGTGTTTCCTCTGTTGAATGATCTGTCTAACAATCTGACACTGTTTATGGGCAAAAACTGATAACATATCATAGAGCTTAAAAGAAAACCAAGGCTAACTAAGGTAAATGACTAATATCATCACTCGTTTAAAAAAAAAGGCAAAATTCAAATTAAGAAAAAAGTTAATCACTACATTAAAATGCAGGTATACCTTGTTTTATTGGACTTTGTTTTATTGCACTTCACATATATTACATTTTTTACAAATTGAGTGTTTGTGGAAACCCTGCATTGAGCAAGACTATTGGCACCAATTTTCCCAAAGCTTTTGCTCTTTTGTGTCTCTGTGTCACATTTTGGTAATTCTCACAATATTTCAAACTTTTTCATTATTATGTTATCTGTTATGGTGATCTGTGATCAGAGATCTTTGATGGAACTATTGCAAAAAGATTACAGGTCACTGAAGGCTCAGATGATGGTTAACATTTTTAAACAATATTTTTTAATTAAGGTATGTACATTGTGATTTTAGACATAGTGCTATTGCACACTTAATAGACTACAGCAGAGTGTAAACATGACTTTTTTTTGGCCATGCTGTGTGGTGTGGCATGTGGGATCTTAGTTCCCCCACCAGGGGTCGATCCCACGCCCCCTGCATTGGAAGCACAGAATCTTAACCACTGGATCACCAGAGAAATACCCTGAACATAACTTTTATATGCACTGGGAAACTAAAAAAATTGTGTGACTCACTTTATTGCGATATTTGTTTTATTGTGGTGCTCTGGAAAAAAGCCCTGCAATATCTCCGAGGTGTGCATTTATTCTGATCAATCTAGTATTAAAAACCTATGTTGAATCATTTAAAATCTATGTCTGTTTTAAAATTGGCTAGGTCACAAAAGAGGAGGAGGTGGCCGACCATTAACTTTAAATCAGGCTTACTCAAATTCCTTATGTCTTGGAGATTGGGACATATTAGAAATATTGTATTTGCCAAAGGATACTTTCCTAAATATACTATACTATAACATATTCTATAACATATAGTATATGTTTCTGTAACATACACTATAATTTGTACTAAAAGCTTCCAGTTGATTATCTTATTTTCTTTTTTAAAACATTACATAGAAAATGAATTTTTCAATGATAGAACAAATCTGAATGTTCAATAGTTCATAACAGAAAGAAAATCATTCATTCACTCATCCATTTATTCACTGAAAAATATTCATTGAGACATCAGCATGTGCCAGGGATTTGTAAGAGATTCATTGTTGAAAGAATCTATGTGAATACCTCAGATGATTTTAAGAAAGTGTTTTAAAAATGACAATGAAAGCTCATTCATTCAACAGAATAAAAAAGTTATGCAAAGGAAATTTAAACTTTAAGAGTGTATTTTTCACAGGTATACACAACTCAAGTGGAAATAATATATATAGATGAAAACCCTGCTTGATTTTCATCAGTAATTTTCATCAATAATTTTATATGATGAGTGAGTCTTATGCATGAGTTAATTTACTTGTCTGCTTTTCCAATATGCCTGTACTAGAATTTCAGCAATTATCATCAATTTTTACCTCAAAACCTGTAAAAATATAATTTAGTTTAATTTACTTTGGCATTGTAATTGCTGACTGGGAAGCAAAATAAACAGACTGCAGCTAATGCACACATCTTCTACACTAGAAAGCAGCATATGATGATTAATTATTAGAAAAACCTTACAATAAAATGAGCTGTAACCAAAGAGATGATGGAAAATCGATCAGCATAAAGTTTAGGAACAAATCCAAAATAAGCATACAATGCCAGAAGACAAATGGGAAGATATGAATGCTATAGCATAAATATCTAGTTAATGACACTAAATGATTAAGTTGGAACTGCTAAAGAAAAAATAAAACATGACCACTGAAATATTTAGTGGTCTTTCAAATAATTTGTTTAAATAATCAACTTGCATTTTCTATATATTTATAAAAATATGTTTATATATGTATATACACATACATGTATATACATTAAAACTGTATGTGTGTATGTGTTTGATAATGACAACTGATGTTATGTTATGAAAATTTTATCTGTTGATCTTTTTAAAATATGCTTTTCCTTCTGTATGATACGTCTTCCTAGAATGTGATTGAGAATAGTAAATGAATGTTTACATAATATTTATATATTATATTATATATTCATATTTATATAACATTCTCTGAGCATTGTGTTAGGGAGATATCACATGTAGAGTTTTGTACATTTACAAATGACACTAGGAATAGAAGACTAAAAGTATTAAGTTGTCTATATAAAATAGTGTTTGGCCTGGACTTAAATTTGAAATCAAAATATGAATGCAACTATTGCTTTAGCAATAAAAACATAAGTGGAATTCTAAGAAAGAAGAAGCTAAGTTTATTAAGCACCCACGAAGGTTTGAAAGTATTACATAGTTTTACTTTCAAAAACACTTTTTTAGGGAGCTTAATACTATATTTTTATTATCTAATAAAAGAAAGCTGAGCCTTAAAAAAGTTAAATGACTTCCTGAATATGAGGTAGTAACTAACACAACCATAAAAAAAAAAAAAGATATTATTGAATTCCAGTTCAACAAATCAGTATTCTTTTTTTTTTTTTTTTTTTTTTCTGGCTGTGTTGGGTCTTCGTCTCTGTGAGAGGGCTTTCTCCAGTTTCGGTGAGTGGGGGGCCACTCTTCATCACGGTGCACAGGCCTCTCACTGTCACGGCCTCTTCCGTTCTGGAGCACAGGCTCCAGACGCGCAGGCTCAGTAGCTGTGGCTCATGGGCTTAGTTGCTCCGCGGCATGTGGGATCTTCCCAGACCAGGGCTCGAACCCGTGTTCCCTGCATTGACAGGCAGATTCCCAACCACTGCACCACCAGGGAAGCCCTTCTTTTTTAAAATTATGTGTAGTTGACATATACTCTTATATTAGTTTCAGGTACAAACATAATTTTGCAATATTTGTATATATTTCAAAATTATTACCATAATAAGTCTAGTTAACATCCATTACCATTTATAGCTACAATTTTTTTTCTTGTCATGAGAACTTTTAAGATCTACTCTCTTAGCCTCTTTTAAATATGCAATACAGTATTATTAATTATAGTCAGCATGTTGTACATTATATCCTCATGACATTTATTTTATAACTGGAAGTTTGTACCTTTTGATTCCCTTCACCTATGCTTTCTGTGTTTAGCAGGACTGTTGTTCTGACTTCATGCTCTCTATCAAAGTTCTGTCTGTTTTCTGCACTTCATTTCTACTATCTATTGAAGTGCATTGGGAAGCAGAACAATTGAGAAATAAAAATGCAAAAACGGTTGAAGTTTTGAACCCTGTCAGCACCCATGTTCTATTACTCCTTGAAAGATTGCGCTTATTTATATAGCAACACCTCTCTGAGTTCTTTTCCTATGTCCTCCAATGGAAACATGATGTAGAAAATATCCTATGAATAATCCTGTTTACAAAAAGTCTGCATCTACTCTTTCTTTATCTAAATTATGCATTGCCAGTGATTTTTACTCCATTGCCAATGATCTGTTTAGTGCAACCTAATCAGAGAAGACCAAGATAACTCATATGACAATACATGTATATCTTTAAACTTTGATCCTAGTTGGAAAATAGATTTTCTCCCTGATGCTCTAATAATCATTTTTAAAGACTTTGATTTTAATCTTTATATAAGGTATTATCTTTATAATTAAGCTTTGTATGTATTTTTAGCATGTACACTTATATTTTATATATACAATTTAGGAATTTATGGAACTGTACCTAATTCTATTATTTAGTGCATTCTGTAGGTAATAAATAAACTAGTGTACTTTATTGATCACTTAATTAATATTCACAGACATGACTTTTGTAGTGAATTTGTTCCACATATGTTTATATGTAAACAATTGACAGTGTTAAACCATATAAAATGTTATAATTAAAAATACAAATAACAGAATTTTATTTAAAATAGTACTGAATTCATAGTTATCTTTAGTTATTATGTACTTTCCCAATACTTGCATACAAACAGGACTATACAGTAGAAGATTTTATATTAAAATAGAATCCTTATTTTAGGTGACGTTAAGCACCTCTAACATAGCATAGTTATTTCTCAATATTAAATTAACAGGGAAGACAAAGGATTAACTAAAATATAGCCTTAGGAAAGGATGTCAGGAAGTTACTTCATCTCAGAATTGTACATCCTAAGGAATGATTCCATTTGCTCTTTTACACTTTGACATTCATATCCACTACCACATAACTCATCTAATTAGATAATGCTAGATAAATACTGAGAGATTAGCACTTTCAACCAGTGTCATATATCTTCTAAACCATGAAGAACTACTTATTATATTATTAAATGACATAGCTTTCCTTTATTTCAGTAGGCTTTTATATTTTGCTGCCATTCCAGATAGTTTTGCTGGATTATATTTTAGGTTTACTGCTTCTCCATAATCCATAATGATACAGGTAAATCTCATCAAATATCAAAGCCACATAGACAGCCATCTGTGAAGACACACTATAAATAAATAACCCCATTCAAGTCACTTTCACCTTTTTGTGTCAAAGCAGACTAACACTTTCTTGCCCATGTTTCTAGGGTTTATGTTAGGTTAGGGACTGTTTTCATGTATTTAAACTCTGCAATAATTTATGCATTGCCAATTTGTCTCAAAGATTGGAATTTTCACATATAAGATTTTTAAGTTTTATTTATAATTTTTTCACTATATGCAGTAATGACAGGAAAGCAAGTTATCTTGTGAATAGAATATTTTAAAGCAGGGATCCCCAAACCCCAGGCTGCAGACTAGTACTTGTCTGCTGACTAGTACTGGTCTGCGGCCTGTTAGGAATGGGGCTGCACTCACGAGGTGAGTGGCGGGTAAGTGAGTGAAACTTCATCTGCCACTCCCCATCGCTCACATTACTGCCTGAACCATCTGCCCCCAACTCCATCCTGGCCGTGGAAAATTGTCTTCCACGAGACTGGTTCCTGGTGCCAAAAAGGTCGGGGACCACTGTTTTAAAGAGTTTGTTCAGAGTTTTTGTCTAAGAAAGGGAGACATAAGAGTAATGCAGGACAAAAAAAATCACTACGTATAATTTGAGTTCAATATGGAGAAGAGAAAAAAATGCAGTAAAAGCAGTATTTCAACAGACAAGAGCGGATGAAAAAAATCAACCCAAGGATTCAAGAAATTCTGCAAGGACCAGACTAGGAAAATATATAGCACACCACACCTGGATACATTATAATAGAATAAATGAAAACCTAAAGCAGAAAGAAACATATAAAAAGTGGTCAGAAGAGCAAAAACTAGACACCTTATATTATCTTCAAAGCAACAGTACTAAGTGTGAAAGCTGGCTTCTGAACAGACATGATGAAAAGCTGAAGACAAAGAAAGGGCATTTTTAAATGGCTAAAAATGTCAACAAGAAATTCTACTCCCAAACTTCCCCCTCAAATTCCTTTGAAAATGAAGTAAAAATAAAAGATCCATTCAGATGAATAAAAAATGAACAGTGTTTATTACTGCATTCAGAGAAATTTTAATCATCTTTCTAGTAGGAAAAACATCTGAGACAGAAGTAGAGAAATACTGTATAAAATAAAAAGTAAAACAAAATATGAAAATATAGATAAGTGAAAAATGAAAGTGGACTCCATTGAAAAAATAAAATAATGCAGAGTTAAAATTTGGGAAAACAATAATACCAAAGACAATAATGAGGTAAATAAAATCCAAGTGAACTAAGGCTCTAGCATTATGAATAATAAGATATAATTATTCTGCCAAAATGTAATAAGTTAAATTATTCATGTTGTAATATCTAGGCATTCCCCCTAAAATTATTTTACAAATAAGAAATTACAGGTTAATAGAAAATAAAATAATAAGGAAGGGTTGATGAATCCAAAGGAAAAAAAAGAACAGAATATTCAATACAAAATGACTGATGATTCATAAAACAAATACTAGTGCCATAGTAGATATAAACTAAAGTATGTAAGTAATTATACTAAGTATGATAGAATAAATATTCAAGTAAAGAACTAAAATGATCAGCTAAAATACGAAAACCCTTGTATTTGCTTCACACAAGAGACACATGAAAGAGAAGTTGATATGAAATGATGAAAAAGAACTACACTGTCTAAACTATAACCAAAGAGAGCTGGTGTAAATATGTTGATATTTGACATAGTAGATTTTAGTGTTAAAAATATCATACCATATTAACTGAGACAGTATGTAATTCAATTCAGCAGAAGTACTTCACAATTTTAAATATGGATACATACAACAACTTACCTTCAAATATTTTAAACTGACAGAGTTAAAGTATATATAGAGAAATCCACTGTCTTTAAGAAATACTCTTTAAAATAACACATGGACCAAATAATATATCAAAATGGAAACTAGAAAATATTGTTATGTGAATGAAAATAAAAGTATATCATATCAAATGTACTTAAAGCAATGCTTAAAATTAGGTTTACTGATTTAAGGGTATATATTTGTATTAGTTTGGACTGCCATTACAAATCACCATAAACTGGTGAATTAAACAACAGTAATTTACTTTACACAGTCTGGAAGCTGGGAAGCCCAATATCAAGATGTTTATTCCCCGTGAGAGCTCCCTTCATGACTTGTGCAAGGCTGCCTTTTTGCTGGTTCTTCACATGATGTAAAGAAAGAGGAAGCATGCTCTCTGGTTTCTCTTATAAGGGCACCAATCTCATCATGAGGTATGTATATTCATGATCTTATCTAAACCTAATCACCTCCAAAGGTGCCATTCCAAATACCATAACTTGGGCCTAGGGCTTCAACATATGAATTGTGATGGTAGACAACCAGCCATAGCAATATTAAAACAGAGGAAATTCTAAAAATTAGTGAAATAGGTTTCTATTGCATGAGGCTAGAAAAAGCACAGCAAGTCAAGGTCAAATTTTAGAAGGAAATGAATAAAGAGCAAAAATCAGTAAAGAGCAAATATCAATAAAATAGGAAAATAGTACAATAAAGAATAATTTTAAAATAGAAATTTAGTTTATCTTAAAAGCTGATGAAATAATGCAAGACAGACTGGTCAGAAAAAAAGGACAGAAATTAGAGTTACTTATATAAGCATGTAAAAGCTATCACAAGTAATAGTTACAATGGTAACAAAGATAAGTTGTTAAATTATGCAAAATTTTACAGTGATAAATTTGGCACTTTAGATAAAATGGTCAGACAGATTCTTAGAAAAATAGAATTTAACAGTGATATAAAAAAGAAAAAATCCCTGTGTATTCCAATACCTATTAATTAAGAGTTTTTTGAGGAAAATTCCTGGCTCAAAAGAATTTACTCATTTAAACTTGCAGATGTTCTAAGCATTCTTCCAGGAATTTTTCTGAGGACAAATGTTGATTTGGCATCCAGACTCAGAGAGAAATTGAAAAGAGACAAAGGAGACTGAAAAAAGAAGCAGATCACTCCAGATTAGTAGGTGGCAGTTTTAATTGGCAAGGGGACTTACATAGGAGGTTTTTCTTGGGCAGCCACAAGATGAGTTGATCTCTGCACCCACCCACCAGCATCTTAAATGCTTATATAGAGGACTTAACTAGTTTCAGTCACAATTACAGTCTAGATGGTCTCAACAACACATTATTCTCTAAAGGCTACATCCTTGAAATGTCTCTGGCTATGGCAATGGTGGGTGAACCATTCATTCCAAGGACAGTGGTAGGGGTGGGGAGCCTCTGATTGCCTGGATCTAGTTCACAAGTCAACCAGTGGTCACATCCTATCCACAACATCCTCCAATAGCAAAATATACTTCTTCTATTTTCTGTATTCAAGGAAACAGGAAAATGAAACACATCTTACTTCACTCTATGAAGTGATCAAAACTTTCATACCAAAACCTAAGAAGTACATTTAAGAATGGAACATACAAAAATATATCTAATAAAGACACGTGAAAAATGTTAAACAAAATATTAATAAATAATCATATATGAAAAATCTGTGTGTCTCCATCACCCTGCCATGAAGACTGTACTACAGGGACCTGTTATAGCCTCAGGGGCCACGCCTGACACCCTGGACACTCACTGGATGTAGCTGTGTGGCTGTCAGGGTCTTGGTGCTCTGGCCAGGTTTCAGGCCTGACTTTCCGAGTTGAGAGACTGAGTCCAGGACATTGGACCAACAGAGACCTCCCAGTGCCACGTAATATCAATTGGTGAGAGCTCTCCCAGAAATCTCTGTCTCAACACTAAGACTCAGCTCCACCCAATGGCAAGCAAGCTCCAGTGCTGGACACCCCATGCCAAACAACTAGCAAAACAAGAACACAACCCCGCGTATTAGCAGACAGGCTGCCTAAAAATCATATTAAGTTCACAGATACCCCAAAACAACAACTGGATGCAACCCTGCACACCAGAAAGACAAGATCCAGCCCAATTCACAAGAACACAGGCACCAGTCCCCTCCACCAGAAGCCTACACAACCCACTGAACCAACCTAACTCACTGGGGGCAGACACCAGAAACAACAGGAAATATGAACCTGCAGCCGGCAAAAAAGAGATGCCAAACACAGTAAGTTAAACAAAATCAGAAGACAGAGAAATATGCAGCAGATGAAGGAGCAAGGTAAAAATCCACCACCAAAGAAATGAAGAGGAAATAGGCAGTATACCTGAAAAATAATTCAGAATAATGATAGCAAAAATGATCCAAAATCTTCAAAATAGAATGGAGAAAATACAAGAAATGTTTAACAAGGACATAGGAGAACTAAAGAATAAACAAACAAGGATAAACACACAATAAATGAAATTAAAAATTTTCTGGAAGGAATCAATAGCAGAATAACTCATGCAAAAGAATGGATAAGTGACCTGGAATATAAAATAGTGGAAATAACTACTGCAGAGTAGAATAAAGAAAAAAGAATGAAAAGAATGAAAACAATTGAGGACAGCTTCAGACACCTCTGTGACAACATTAAACACACCAACATTCAAATTATAAGGGGTCCCAGAAGAAGAAGACAAAAAGAGAGGATCTGAGAAAATATTTGAAGAGATTATAGTTGAAAACTTCCCTAACATGGGAAAGGAAATAGTCAATCAAGCACAGGAAGCGCAGAGTCCCATACAGGATAAATCCAAGGAGAAACACACCAAGACACAGATTACTCAAACTATCAAAAATTAAATACAAAGAAAAACTATTAAAAGAAGCAACTGAAAAGCAACAAATAACATACAAGGGAATCCCCATGAGGTTAACAGCTGATCTTTCAGCAGAAACTCTGCAGGCCAGAAGGAAGTGGCAGGACATATTTAAAGTGATGAAAGGGAAAAACCTACAATAAAGATTATTCTAGCCAGCAAAGATCTCATTCAGACTTGATGGAGAAATTAAAACCTTTACAGACAAGCAAGAGTTGAGAGAATTCAGCACCACCAAACCAGCTTTACAACAAATGCTAAAGGAACTTCTCTAAGCAGGAAACACAAGAGAAGGAAAAGACCTACAAAAACAAGCCCAAAACAAATAAGGAAATGATTAAGAACATACAAATTGATAACTACCTTAAATGGAAATGGATTAAATGTTCCAACCAAAAGACATAAATTGGCTGAATGGATACAAAAACAAGACCCATATATATGCTGTCTACAGAGAATCACTTCAGACCTAGGGAAAAATACAGACTGAAAGTGAAGGGATGGAAAAATATATTCCATGCAAATGGAAATCAAAAGAAAGCTGGAGTAGCAATTCTCATATCAGACAAAATAGACTTTAAAATAAAGACTATTACAAGAGACAAAGAAGGTTACTACATAATGATCAAGGTATCAATCCAAGAAGAAGATAACAACAATTGTAAATATTTATGACCCAACATAAGAGTACCTCAATACATAAGGCAAATGCTAACAGCCATAAAAGGGAAAATTGACAGTAACACAATAATAGTAGGGGACTTTAACAACTCACTTTAACCAAAGCACAGATCATCCAAAATGAAAATAAATAAGGAAACATAAGCTTTAAATGACACATTAAACCAGACGGACTTAATGCCAAAACAACAGAATACACTTTCTTCTCAAGTTCACATGGAACATTCTCCAGGATAAATCACATCTTGGGTCACAAATCAAGCCTTGGTAAATTTAAGAAAATTGAAATTGAATCAAGTAGCTTTTCCACAATGCTATGAGGCTAGATATCAATTAGAGGAAAAAACTGTAAAAAATACAAACACATGGAGTCTAAACAATATGCTACTAACTAACCAAGAGATCACTGAAGAAATCAAAAAAGAAGTAAAAAAATACTTATAAATAAATGACAATGAAACACGACAACACAAAACCTATGGGATGCAGCAAAAGCAGTTCTAGGAGGGAAGTTTAAAATACAATCCTAACTTAAGAAGCAAGAAAAATCTCAAATAAACACCGTAACATTACAACTAAAGCAATTAGAGAAAGAAGAACAAAAAAATCCCAAAGTTAACAGAAGGAAAGAAATCATAACACTCAGATCAGAAATAAATGAAAAAAGAAATGAAGGAAACAATAACATAGTTCACTAAAGTCAAAAACTTGTTCTTTGAGAAGATAAACAAAATTGATAAACCATTAGCCAGACTCTTCAAGAAAAAAAGGGAGAAGACTCAAATCATCAGAATTAGAAATTAAAAGGGAGAAGTAACAACTGACACTGCAGAAATACAAAGGATCATGAGAGATCACTACAAACAACTATAGCCAATAAAATGGACAACCTAGAAGAAATGAACAAATTCTTAGAAAAGCACAACCTTCCAAGACTGAACCAGGAAGAAATAGAAAATATGAGCAGGCCAAACACAAGCACTGAAATTGAAACTGTGATTAAAAATCTTCCAACAAACAAAAAGTCCAGGACCAGATGGCTTCACAGGTGAATTCTATCAAACATTTAGAGAAGAGCTAACACCTATCCTTCTCAAACTCTTCCAAAATATAGCAGAGAGAGGAACACTCCCAAACTCATTCTAAGAGGCCACCATCACACCGATACTAAAACCAGACAAAGATGTTACAAAAAAAGAAAACTACAGGCCAATATCACGGATGAACATACACGCGAAAATGCTCCACAAAATTCTAGCAAACAGAATCCAGCAGTACATTAAAAGAATCACACACCATGATCAAGTGGGGTTTTACCCAGGAATACAAGGATTCTTCAATATATGCAAATCAATCAATGTGATACACCATATTAACAAACTGAAGGATAAAAACCATACGAGAATCTCAATAGATGAAGAAAAAATTTCAAAAAATTCAACACCCATTTATGATAAAAACCTCCAGAAAGTGGGCATAGAGGGAACCTGCCTCAACATAATAAAGGCCATATATGACACACCCACAGCCAACATCATTCTCATTGGTGAAAAACTGAAATGATTTCCACTAAGATCAGAAACAAGACAAAGTTGCTCACTCTCACCACTATTATTCTACACAGTTTTGGAAGTTTTAGCCACAGCAATCAGAGAAGAAAAAGAAATAAAAGGAATTCAAATTGGAAAAGAAGAAGTAAAGCTGTCACTATTTGTAGAGACATGATACTATACATAGAGAATCCTAAAAATGCTACCAGAAAACTACTAGAGCTAATCAATGAATTTGGTAAAGTGGCAGCATACAAAATTAATGCACAGAAATCTCTTGCATTCCTATACACTAATGATGAAAAATATGAAAGAGAAATTAAGGAAATATTCCCATTTACCATTGTAACAAAAAGAATAAAATATCTAGGAATAAACCTACCTAAGGAGACAAAATATCTGTATGCAGAAAACTCTGAGACACTGATGAAAGAAATTAAAGATGATACAAACAGATGGAGAGATATATCATGTTCTTTGATTGGAAGAATCAACATTGTGAAAGTGACTCTACTACCCAAAGCAATCTACAGATTCAATGCAATCCCTGTCAAGCTACTAATGGCATTTTTCACAGAACTAGAACAAAATTTTTCACAATTTGTATGGAAACACCAAAGACCCTGAATAGCCAAAGCAATCTTGAGAACGAAAAACGGAGCTGAAGGAATCATGTTCCCTGACTTCAGACTATACTACAAAGCTACAATAATCAAGACAGTATGGTACTGGCACAAACACAGAAATATAGATCAATGGTAAAGGATAGAAAACTGAGAGATAAACCCACACACATATGGTCACCTTATCTTTGATAAAAGAGGCCAGAATATACAATGGAGAAAAGACAACCTTTTCAATATGTGGTACTGGGAAAACTTGACAGCTACATGTAAAAGAATGAAATTAGAACACTCCTTAGTACCATACACAAAAATAAACATGAAATGGATTAAAGACCTAAATGTAAGGCCAGACACTATAAAACTCTTAGAGAAAAACATAGGAAAAACACACTTTGACATAAACCACAGCAAAATCTTTTTTGACCCACCTCCTGGAGTAATTAAAATAAAATAAAAAATAAACAAATGGGACCTTATAAACTTAAAAGCTTTTGCACAGCAAAAGAAACCATAAACAAGCTGAAAAGACAACCCTCAGAATGGGAGAAAATATTTGCAAATAAAGCAACTGACAAAGGATTAATCTCTAAAATATACAGGCAGCTCATGCAGCTCAATATCAAAAAAACAAAAAACCCAATCAAAACATGGTGGAAAACCTAAATATACGTTTCTCCAAATAAGACATACACATCTCAAGGGGCACATGAAAAGGTTCTCAAAATCCCTAATTATTAGAGAAATGCAGATCAAAACTGCATGAGATATCACCTCACACCAGTCAGAATGGCCATCATGAAAACGTCTACAAACAATAAATGCTGGAAAGGGTGTGGAGAAAAGAGAACCCTCTTGCACCATTCATGGGGTTGTAAACTGATACAGCCACTATAGAGAACAGTATGGAGGTTCCTTAAAAAACTAAAAATAGAACTACTATATGACCCAGCAATACTACTACTGGGCACATACTCTGCGAAAACCATAATTTAAAAAGACAGGTGCACCCCAATGTTCACTGCAGCACTATTTACAATAGCCAGGACATGGAAGCAACTTAAATGTCCATCAACAGATGAATGGATAAAGAAGATGTGGCACATATATACAATGGAATATTACACAGCCATTAAAACGATTGAAATTGGGTCATTTGTAGAGACTTGGATGGGCCTAAAGAGTATCATACAGAGTGAAGTATGTCAGAAAGAGAAAAACAAATATCGTATATTAACACATATATGTGGAATCTAGAAAAATGTTACAGATGAACCCATTTGCAGGGCAGGAATAGAGACGTATACCTAGAATATGAATGTGTGGACATTGAGGGTGTGAAGAGGGATGGGATGAATTGCGAGACTGGGATTGATATATATACACTACCATGTGTAAAACAGATAGCTAGTGGGAACCTGCTGTATAGCGCAGGGAGATCAGCTTGGTGCTGTATGGTAACCTAGATGGGTGGGATGGGGGTCGAGGGTGAGAGGGAGGTCCAAGAGGGAGGGAATATGTGTATACATATAGCCGATTCACTTCATTATACAGCAGAAACTAACACAACATTGTAAAGCAACTATACCCCAATTAAAAATAATATGTAAATAAACCCCAAACATCACAAGTCTACAACTGTACCACCCAGAACAAGCCCCATCTTGTCTAATCTTAGAAGCTAGGTAGGGTTGGGCCTGGTTAGTACTTGGATAGAAGACTGTCTGGGAATACCATGTGCTGTAGGCTTTAAAAATAAAATCATAACTATTGTTTGATAGAGCAGACATACTTGATAGAAACAGTGACTTCCTCCATTTTCTACATTATAAATCTCCATTCATTCTTTAAAATTCAGTACTAAAGTCTCTGTCCTTAAAGTGACCACATTTTCTTACTTCACTGGCTCCAAAAACACTTTATAAGTAAATATAAATAATTTTTTTACCTCCTGTTGTAATTAACTGCTTATGAATTTTCATTATATATCTTTTTCCCCAGTATAGTACAAAGAAGATGGGATATAATAAATCCAGATGAATATAACTTTTTATAGGCTTACATTTCTTTATAAAAATAACTTTGAGAGAATACGTGAAATAAAAATAATTCAACTGTGGTGAATTTATAAAAATATATGTGTGCATGTGTTTACTGAGCAATATAATTAGGAATGTTGTTAAATAGCGGATATTTTTGAAAATAACTATAACTAAACTAACCCAATTGAATATCTTCTTCCAGAAATTAAAAAAAAACTATAAAATAGAATTAGAGACAACTAAACCAAAATCAAGTATATATAATCTATATTTACCTTTGTATACATTCCCACTTAATTATTTATTAACTGCCTGTGTACAAATAATATATTTTAGATATATATAGATATATATATATAAACAGATACACACACCCTTATATACATATATAAATAGCATGTGTATGTGTGTGTGTGTAATAAAGACACAAATATTGTGTTCCTGTGTAGTTGGACTCTCCCGCCTCTGATCAAAATTCTTTCCTTATTTCTCAGATGGATAATATCTACAATTGATTAATGCTGACTGTATAATGCTTATCAAATTCTCCCAGTAAGACACGTGTCTTCACTCATTAATAGTTATATTGGGAAGTATAAGTATTCCCTTTTTCTTCTGAGAATTCCAATGGTTATTAAGCTGAGTGGGTCATTACATGAGTCTTGGCCATTTTTGTCCTTTATGATTTTTCACTTTATTACTCTTTCAAAGTTTGATTTTGTGTAAATGGATATTAAAAAAAATAACCTTATGTATACACATTTAAAATAGGAGAATGGGAAATTTTGACAGCTGACATAAACCACTGAGACTGTATTTAAATAACCACAAAAATCCTGACTCTTTAATAGGTGGTTAGTCATTCCTGCAAATATGATTTCTTATTTTGATTCAGTACAGCAGTCCTTCCCACAAAAGCCTACATTTCAGAATTTCTGATGGATTTGGCAGATCATAGAGAATTGTATTATATGAATGGAGGAATGTAGTAAATATAGATTATATTTCATTTATTATTTTGTATAAGTAATTTTAAATAGGTGTGTATCTTTTATAGAACATGATTACATTATCAATATATGTAGTTAAATCATAATGCCTTATGAATTATTCAATAATAGAAATTGTATAATAGTTTTCAACAGCCAAAAAGAATTTCCCTGTGGTTACTTAAATCAAAACCGATGGAATACATTTCCTTCAAACTTCCTGAATTATTTCATTCTAGGTTAAGAACCAGCATGATGAAGTTTATCCCCAAAGGTACTCAGTGGAAAAGCTATAAGCCATGGAAAATGGGGCTTAAATTCAAAGTGCCATCTCAGAAAGCATAATAAAAATAGATTTTCAGTCTGCCCCAAACACAAATAGTAATGCCATAAAACATGAAATATTGGGAGTATGGTATTGCCATCTTTAATTTTTATAGTGGAGTTTTTCTCAGATTTTCCTCTATGCTAGAAAATAACCTTATATCCTGTGGAAGTCATCCACTTCTTTTAGCAGACCTAGAAACTTACATGAAATTTCAAAATGTGTGAATGAAAATATGTGGTGATGTTGAAGATTGGAAAACCTTGCTACAAATTATATTACCAAAGCATTTTTAATGGCAAATAATTAGAAATCATCCTTTCCATGTAACATTCATCTGTAGGCCACACTCCCTTATGTAACCAAATTAAATTGTCTGTTAATTCCTTATGAAAGGCAACTCCCTTGTCTCACTGTTTCACTGACACCTATTTTTATAACATATGTCATGGTGCTGTATAATTTTTCTATTAACAAATATCAATAAATATCCATACTGAAAAACTCCCAAAAAGCAATAGTGGAGAGTTTCCAAGGTTTCATTCTATGATAATCACACATGTCAATAGTAACAGCAGCTCTGACACTATTTACTACAACTAAGTTTGTAATAGAACTTATACTTAAGTTTTATTATATAAAATAGGCAAGGGTAAAATGTGGGGGACCCTAAATCACTGGGACAACCATTTTCAATATTTCCAACATGAAGGCTAGTTACTATATGTCAGATATGAGCCCTTGTAAAACACCTCAGGAATTTAAATCTAGCAGGGATTATAAATGATATAAATGGGAAATACGTGTTAATGTAACATAAAGACCTACCCTAGTTTTGGATGGGAAATCTGACAGTCCAAACTGAGGAATTGGTTCTTAAGAATGAGTAAGAATTAGACCAGAAAAAAAATTAAAAAGCAGTGGAACTTAATAGAGATACCGAGAAGAATGTGAGAAAAGTCACATAGGAAATAGAAGTAGGAAGTTGCAGAGACAAAAATGTTTATGTGACTGGCCTGTGAGAAATGTATAGAATAATATTATATGAATGGCCCACAGAGGTAAGCAAGGCATGATTGGCAAAGTTAAGAATTTTTATCTTAACCCTGATAGTAATTTGGAGTCAATTATAAGTATTTAAAACAGAGAGTGTGACTAGATAACGTACTCATTTTGTTAAGATTACTTTGATTTTAACAGGAAGCAAACAGGTTTGAATAGAACAAGAGTTAACTTGGAAAAACTACTGCTGTATAGATGGGAGGTGATTATAGGTTGAATGACCAAGGCAACAGGGCAAATGTAGATGTGGATTACATACATGAATTACATTAATTAAGACTTAGTCATGATTTACATATGAATGTTGAAGAATGTAGGTTTTTAGGAAGACAGGTTTCTGAGAAAGGGCTGTCTTGAGATAAAATTTGGGAATGATTTGTATTTCATTGAAGTTGAAAGTGGTATAGTGATTATAATAGCATAAGGAGAAAGTAGAGTGAGAGGACTGGAAGGACAGGGTGGCAGTTAGGAACCTGCAAAGATGACAGAGGCAGAGGAGAAAGGGCATGAGGAAGAAGAATTAGGTCTAAATTTCAGCTTCTCTGTATGTACCTGATTCATGAAAGGAAATGAGACCCTATGAAAGATGTATGTTCTCAAACTGCAATATAAAACAAAATCCAGCTATACCATATTCAACTGATATAGATAAGTGTGTGATAGGGAACATAAATAAACATAAAAGGAATGATATATTACACATGAGGAAAAAAGAGTAAAGAAGTGTCAATACTGATGTAAGTTCAATAATACAAAAGGGGGCAAATAGGTATGTTAGAGCAGATGAGGATATACAAATATAAAAACTGGGATATAAAAACCATAACTTCTTATTGGGAATTAAAAAAATCAATGGCTACTAAGAGAATAGAACGTAAATGTTTTCATTCACATGTTTTATATATATATAGTGTGATGGATGTGTTAATTAACTAGATGGAAAGAATCCAATAACAATGTATATGTATCAAGTCATTGACATGCGCACTTAAAACATCTTACAATATTATTTGCCTACTATATATCATTAAAGCTGAAAAAGAACTTGAAGAATCTTTATTAACAGAAGTAAACTTGCTAAAGACCTCTGTCTTCAAATTTTAACAAATATGTTACTATAAAGTCTTGTATTATTTAGTAGCTTCTATAAGAAAAAATGAAATCTAGTTCCACATATTAATTACTGAGAAAGTTTCCTATTTCTCCCAAAATGTTTCTTGTATAGGCTCTCCATTCACTGTAATTTTGATTTTTAACCTGGTAATAAATCAGTAGAAATTAAAAAACAAAACAAACAAATAAAATATATCAAATATATAAAACACAAAAGAAAAACATAAGTCAAAAGACTAAAGACAGGAGTTAATTAGATGGAGGACCTTCAAGATGTCAGAGGAGTAAGATGTGGAGGTCACCTCCCTCCTCACAAATACATCAAAAATACATCTACATGTGGAACAACTCCTACAGAACATCTACTGAACGCTGGCAGAAGACCTCAGACCTCCCAAAAGGCAAGAAACTCCCCACGTACCTGGGTAGGGCAAAAGAAAAAAGAAAAAACAGAGACAAAAGGATAGGGACGGGACCTGCACCAGTGGGAGGGAGCTGTGAAGGAGGAAAGGTTTCCACACACTAGGAAGACCCTTCACTGGCAGAGACGGGGGTGGGCGGGGTGCGGGGGAAGGTTCGGAGCCTTGGAGGAGAGCACAGTAACAGGGGTGCAGACGGCAAAGCGGAGAGATTCCCACACAGAGGAAAATGCTGACCAGCACTCACCAGCCCGAGAGGCTTGTCTGCTCACCCGCTGGGCCAGGTAGGGGCTGGGAGCTGAGGCTTGGGCTTCGGAGGTCAGATCCCAGGGAGAGGACTGGAGTTGGCTGCATGAACACAGCCTGAAGGGAGCTAGTGTGCCACAGCTAGCCGAGAGGGAGTCCGGGAAAAAGTCTGGACCTGCCAGAGAGGCAAGACACCATTGTTTCAGGATGCATGAGGAGGGGAGATTCAGAACACCACCTAAATGAGCTTCAGAGATGGGTGCAAGCCACGGCTATCAGTGCAGACACCAGAGATGGGCATGAAATGCTAACGCTGCTGCTGCAGCCACCAAGAATCCTGTGTGCAAGCACAGGTCACAATCCACACCACCCCTCCCGTGAGACTGTGCAGCCCACCAGTGCAGTCCAACTTCCCTGGGAGAACACACAGCACTCCTCAGGCTGTTGCAACGTCATGCTGACCTCTGCCACTGCAGGCTCACCCCACATTACGTACCCTCCCTCCTTGCAGCCCAAGAGAGCCAGAGCAAACTAATATGCCACTCCTTTAGCCCCCTCCTGTCTGGGCAAAGGACAGATGCTAGAGGGTGACCTACATGCAGAGGCAGGGCCAGATCCAAACCTGAACCCCAGGAGCTGTGTGAACAAAGAAGAGAAAGGGAAATTTCTCCATGCAGCCTCAGGACCAGCAGAAAAATCTCCACAATCAACTTGATGTACCCTACATCTGTGGAATACCTGAATAGACAACGAATCATCCCAAAATTGAGGTGGTGGACTTTGGGAGCAACTATAGACTTGGGGATTGCTGTGTGCGACTGACCAGTTTCTGATTTAAATGTTTATCTTACTACAGTTTTTAGTGCTTGTTATCACTGGTGGATTTGTCTATTGGTTTTGTTGCTCTCTTCTTTTTCTATTATTATTATTATTTATTTTAACATTAAAATTTTTATTTCAATGACATTATTTTGTTTTATTATATTTCTTTTTTTCCTCCTTTTTCTTCTGAGCCATGTGTTTGACAAGGTCTTGATGCTCTGGCCAGGTGTCAGGCTGGAGCCTCAGATGTGGGAGAGCCAAGTTTAGGACACTGGGTCACCAGAGACCTCCTGATCCCACGTAATATCAATCGGTGAGAGTTCTCCCAGACATCTCAGCCTCAACGCTAAGACCCAGCTCTACTCAATGACCAGAAAGCCCCAGTGCTAGACACCCCAAGGCAAATGACTAGCAAGACAGGAACACAACCCCACCCATTAGCAGAGAGGCTACCTAAAATCATAATAAGGTCACAGACAGCCCAGAACATACCACCGGATGTGGTACTGCCCACCAGGAAGACAAGATCTGGCCTCATCCATCAGAACACAGGCACCAGTCCCCTCTACCAGGAATCCTACACAGCCCACTGAACCAACCTTACCCACTAGGGACAGACACCAAAAACAACAGGAACTACAAACCTGCAGCCTGCAAAAAGGAGACCCCAAACACAGTAAGTTAAGCAAAATGAGAAGACAGAGAAATATGCAGCAGATGAAGGAGCAAGGTAAAAATCCACCAGGTTAAACAAATGAAGAGGAAATAGGCAGTTTACCTGAAAAAGAATTCAAAATAATGGTAGTAAAGATGATCCAAAATCTTGGAAATAGAATAGAGAAAATATAAGAATTGCTTAACAAGGACCTAGAAGAACTAAAGAGCAAACAAACAATGATGAACAACACAATATATGAAATTAAAATTCTCTAGGAGGAATCAATAGCAGAATAACTGAGGCAGAAGAATGGATAAGTGACCTGGAAGATAAAATAGTGGAAATAACTAGCAAAGAGAAGAAAAAAGAAAAAAAGAATGAAAAGAATTGAGGACAGTCTCAGAGAACTCTGGGACAACATTAAACACACTAACATTCGAATTATAGGGGTCCCAGAAGAAGAAGAGAAAAAGATAGAGACTGAGAAATAATTGAAGAGATTATAGTTGAAAACTTCCCTAACATGGGAAAGAAAATATTCAATTAAGTCCAGGGAGCATAGAGAATCCCATAAAGGATAAATCCAAGGAGGAACACGCCAAGAAACAGATTAATCAAACTATCACAAATTAAATACAAAGAAAAAATATTCAAAGCAGCAAAGGAAAAACAACATATAACATACAAGGGAATCCCCATAAGGTTAACAGCTGACTTTTCAGCAGAAACTCTGCACTCCAGAAGGGAGTGACAGGACATATTTAAAGTGATGAAAGGGAAAAACCTACAACCAAGATTACTCTACCCAGCAAGGATCTCATTCAGATTTGACAGAGAAATTAAAACCTTTACAGACAAGCAACAGCTAAGAGGATTCAGCACCACCAAACCAGCTTTACAACAAATGCTAAAGGATCTTTTCTAGGCAGGAAACACAAGAGAGGGAAAATACCTACAAAAACAATCCCAAAACAATTAAGAAAATGGTAGTAGGAACATACATATCAACAATTACCTTAAATGTAAATGGATTAATTGCTCCAACCAAAAGACATAGACTGGCTGAATGGATACAAAAACAAGAACCATATATATGCAGTCTACAAGAGACTCACTTCAGACCTAGGGACACATACAAACTGAAATTGAAGGGATGGAAAAAGATATTCTATGGAAATGGAAATCAAAAGAAAGCTGAAGTAGCAATTCTCATATCAGACAAAATATATTTTAAATGGAAGACTATCAGAAGAGGCAAAGAGGGACACAAAATGATCAAGGGATCAATCCAAGAAGAAGATGTAACAATTGTAAATATTGATGTACCCAACATAGGAGCACTTCAATACATAAGGCAAATGCTAACAACCGTAACAGGGAAAATCAACAGTAGCACAATCATAGTAAAGGACTTTAACACCCCACTTCCATCAATGGACAGATCAACCAAAATAAAAATAAATAAGGAAACACAAGCTTTAAATGATATATTAACACTTAGTTGATATTTATAGGACTTAATTGATATTTATAGGACATTCCATCCAAAAAACAACAGAATACACTTTCTTCCCAAGTGCTCATGGAAAATTCTCCAGGATAGATCATATCTTGGATCACAAATCAAGCCTTGGTAAATTTAAGAATATTGAAATCCTATCAGGTATCTTTTCCAACCACAGCACTATGGAATTAGATAACAATTACAGGAAAAAAACTGTAAAAATTACAAACACATGAAGGCTAAACAGCACGCTGCTAAATAACTAAGAGATCACTGAAAAAATTCAAAGGGGAAATCCAAAAATACCTAGAAACAAATGGCAATGAAAACATGATGACCCAAAACCTATGGGAGACAGCAAAAGCAGTTCTAAGAGGGAAGTTTATAGCAATACAGTCCTACCTTAAGAAACAAGAAAATCTCAAATAAAAAACCTAACCTTACATATAAAGCAATTAGAGAAAGAAGAACAAAAAATCCCCAAAGTTAGCAGAAGGAAAGAAGTCATAAAGATCAGAAATAAATGGAAAAAAATGATGGAAACGATAGCAAATATCAATAAAACTAAAAGCTGGTTCTTTAAGAAGATAAACAAAATTGGTAAACCATTAACCAGATTCATTAAGAAAAAAAGGGAGAAGACTTAAATCAACAGAATTAGAAATGAAAACTGAGAAATAACAACTGACACTGCAGAAATACAAAGGATCATGAGATTACTATAAGCAACTATAGCCAATAAAATGGACAAACTGGAAGAAATGGACAAATTCTTAAAAAAGCAAAAACTTCTGAGACTGAACCAGGAAGAAATAGCAAATATGAACACGCCAAACACAAGCACTGAAATTGAAACTGTGATTAAAAATCTTCCAACAGACAAAACTCAGGACCAGATGGCTTCACAGGTGAATTCTATCAAACATTTAGAGAAGAGCTAACACCTATCTTTCTCAAACTCTTCCAAAATATAGCAGGAGGAACACTCCCAAACTCATTCCGCGAGGCCACCATCACCCTGACACCAAAACCAGAAGAATGTGTCACAAAAAAAGAAAACTACAGGTCAATATCACAGATGAACATACATGCAAAATTCCTCCACAAAATACTAGGAAACAGAATCCAGTAGTACATTAAAAGTATCATACACCATAATCAAGTGCAGTTTTTCGCAGGAATGCAAGGATTCTTCAATACATGCAAATCAATCAATGTGATACACATATTAAAAAACTGAAGGAAAAAAACCATACAAGAATCTCAATAGATGCAGGAAAAGCTTTCCACAAATTTCAACTCCCATTTTTGAAGAAAAACCCTCTAGAAATTAGGCATAGAGGGAACTTACCTCAACATAATAAAGGCCATACATGACACACCCACAGCCAACATCGTTCTCTATCGTGGAAAAATTGTAACCATTTCCACTAAGATCAGAAACAAGACAAGGTTGCCCACTCTCGCCACTATTATTCAACATAGTTTTGGAAGGTTTAGCCACAGAAATCAGAGAAAAAAAGGGAATAAAAGGGGGCTTCCCTGGTGGCACATTGGTTGAGAGTCTGCCTGCCGATGCAGGGGACAGAGGTTCGTGCCCCGGTCTGGGAAGATCCCACATGCCACAGAGCAGCTGGACCTGTGAGCCATGGCTGCTGAGCCTGCGTGTCCGGAGCCTGTGCTCCGCAATGGGAGAGGCCACAGCAGTGAGAGGCCCACGTACCGCAAAAAAAAAAAAAAAAAAAAAAGGGAATAAAAGGAATACAAATTGGAAAAGAAGAAGTAAAGCTGTCACTGTTTGCAGATGACATGATACTATACATAGAGAATCCTAAAGATGCTACCAGAAAACTACTAGAGCTAATCAATGAATTTGGTAAAGTAGCAGGATACAAAATTAATGCACAGAAATCTCTGGCATTCTTACACACTAATGATGAAAAATCTGAAAGTGAAATGAAGGAGACACCCTCATTTACCATTGCAACAAAAAGAATAAAATATCTAGGAATAAACCTACCTAAGGAGACAAAAGACCTGTATGCATAAAACTATAAGACACTGATCAAAGAAATGAAAGATGTTACAAACAGATGGAGAGATATACCGTGTTCTTGGACTGGAAGAATCAACATTGTGAAAATGACTATACTATCCAAAGCAATCTACAGATTCAGTGCAATCCTTATTAAACTACCAATGGCATTTTTCACAGAACTAGAACAAAAATTTCACAATTTGTATGGAAACAAAAAAGACCCTGAATAGCCAAAGCAATCTTGAGAAAGAAAATTGGAGCTGGAGGAATTAGGCTCTCTGACTTCAGACAATACTCCAAGCTACAGTAATCAGGACAGTATGGTACTGGCACAAACACAGAAACATAGATTAATGGGACAGGATAGAAAGCCCAGAGATAAACCCACGCACATATCGTCACCTTATCTTTGATAAAGGAGGCAAGAATATACAATGGAGAAAAGACAGCCTCTTCAATAAGTGGTGCTGGGAAAACTGGCCAGCTACATGTAAAAGAATGGAATTAGAACACTCCTTAACACCATACACAAAAATAGACTCAAAATGGATTAAAGACCTAAATGTAAGGCCAGACACTCTAAAATTCTTAGAGGAAAACGTAGGCAGGACACTCTATCACATAAATCACAGCAAGATCCTTTTTGACCCACCTCCTAGAGAAATGGAAATAAAAACAAAAATAAACAAATGGGACCTAATGAAACTTAAAAGCTTTTGCACAGGAAAAGAAACCATAAATAAGATGAAAATACAGCCCTTAGAACGGGAGAATATATTTGCAAACAGACAACTGACAAAGGATTAATCTCCAAAATATACCAACAGCTCATGCAGCTCAATATCAAAAAACAAGCAGACCAATGCAAAAATGGGCAGAAGACCTAAACAGACATTTCTCCAAAGAAGATATACAGATTGCCAACAAACACATGAAAGGTTACTCAACATCACTAATCATTAGAGAAATGCAAATCAAAACTACAGTGAGGTATCACCTCACACCAGTCAGAATGGCCATCATCAAAAAATCTACAAACAATAAATGCTGGAGATGGAGTGGAGAAAAGGGAACCCTCTTGCACTGTTGATGGGAATGTAAATTGATACAGCCACTGTGGAGAACAGTATGGAGGCTCCTTAAAATCTAAAAACAGAACTACCATATGACCCAGCAATCCCAGTACTGGGCCTATACCCTGAGAAAGCCATCATTCAAAAAGAGTCATGTACCACAATATTTATTGCAGCACTATTTACAATAGCCAGAACATGGAAGCATCCTAATTGTCCATCAACAGATGAATGGATAAAGAAGATGTGGCACATACATACAATGGAATATTACTCAGCCTTAAAAACAAACAAAATTGAATTATTTGCAGTGTGGTGAATGGACCTAGGGTCTGTCATACGGAGTGAAGTAAGTCAGAAAGAGGAAAATAAATACTGTATTCTAACACACACATATGGAATCTAAAAAAAAAAAAAAAAAGGTTCTGAAGAACCTAGGGGCAGGACAGGAATTAAGGCGCAGATGTAGAGAATGCACCTGAGGCCATGGGGAGTGGGAAGGGTAAGATGAGAGGAAGTGAAAGTGTGGCGCTGACATATATACACTACCAACTGTAAAATAGATAGCTAGTGGGAAGCAGCCGCATAGCACAGGGAGATCAGCTCGATGCTTTGTGACCACCTTGAGGGTCAGGATAATGAGGGTGGGAGGAAGATGCAAGAGGGATGGGATATGGGGATGTATGTATATATATAGCTGATTCACTCTGTTATACAGCAGAAGCTAACACAACAATGTAAAGCAATTATACTCAAATAAAGTTGTCAAAAAAAGACAGTAAAATAATAAAATAAGGTATATATAATTTCTAGAATAAAGAATAAATAATAACAAGTAACAACCAGGGTATAACTAATAGCTTATTTTACAATATTGGTTCATCTAATAAGGTCTACTCATCAGTTTAAAGTGGATATATAAAGCATTAGTTTCATGGATTCAGCAATGTGTGCAATTAAAATTTTACTGATTTTTCATGAGTGTTGGTTAGTATTCTTTCATCTTTGTCAACATGATAGAAATATATTCATTGTTTTAATTTTTATTTCTATGATTATTTACAAAGGAAATAAGTTTCATGTGTTAATAAATTATTTCTTATTACATGAATTATATGTTTTATATTTTGTTCACTTTAATCTTCATAATTAATCTGAAAGGGAATTTTTATAGTAATGTTATTAAACTTCTATTCATAACTGGTTTAGAATTATTTTCCCATGTTGATATTTTGATGGTGTTTGTAATACAAAAGCTATGAAATGTATTCATTTATAAATCTTCAATTAAATACACAGGCATTTTTAAAACATTCTCTTATTAACATATGTTCACCCATATTTTCTAATATTTTCCTTTTTGCTCTCTAAATTTAATATTTCAAATTTAATATGGATATATAACAACTCACTGAAAAGTCCATCATTTCTTCATTCAACACAATATGTTTCTTTTCTTTTGCTCAAATTACTAGTCAATCTGCCTATTTTAAGGGAAGAAGATATCCTTTAGAATTGTAAATGTAAAGAACATTTAATGTCATTAATTTTTGCCTTTGCTATTTTCATATATTTATCTTACACTGGGATTTTAGAAAATCTCTGCTTATAGAGATTATGCAGGAAGACAAAATAATTTAAAATTTCATTGTAAATATAGGAAAAATTGATAACAGTTGTTTTTCATGATCAATTAATTGTAAACATCTATAGTATAGTCTGTATAGAAATTAAAATCATAATGCTGATATTTACCAGTTCCAATGAGAGCTTAATATTTGTGTTATGATTTTCCTTTAAAAAACATTTAATTTCTCTTAAGAGGTTCCATTTTGTTCTTTTTTCTTTACATTTCAAATTTTTATGGAAAATATTGATAAAATAAAGCAAAATACAATTGCTTTCCAAAGTTTCTCCCTCCATTTATTTTGAGTTATTATGTACCTTATTTTTATATCATCCATTTCAAATTCCTTCTGGGATACATTATACCTCATTTCTTCTGAGAAATGGGCTTGGCTTACAGCATTTGTTTTATTATGTGATACTCACTGCCCTGACCATAATTTCATTGGTTTGTTTTAGTTTCTGGTTTGTTCTGTTTTTAACAATGTTTTATAATCGAACAATAGGTATTGAACCAAAAGGGAATCCACTTTCCTAGAGCAGGAAACACCTTCAAGATAATTTAGAAGAAATAACATGAATTTTTAGTAAATCTGTGGGGCAAGTTTACATGTCATTGAAAACTTATGGCCAAGCAGATGAATTTAAAGAACCAAATGTTCTTTAAACCAAACAGAATGTTTGAATTTTTACCAACAGTTGGTGAGTCTAAAACATGTTTGAGAACTTGGAGCAGGTTATCTAAAACAGAACTGGATATACCACACGTCCAGTTTCCTCAGCTATTGAACTGCTTCCTTTTAATGATAATGGTATAATTTTAAAGCTTTATGCAAATTTAGTTTGTAACCATCTATTTTCTAAGTACTTCCTCCTAAGGGCAAATCTGAGTAGGAGATTTAATTGGAATTTCACAGCAAATGCTGAGATCTGCAGGAAATAATTTGGGTTAGGTACAAAGAAGTTAACTTGTATCTGTCTGCTCTGGAAGTTCCAGGGATTGTAGCCTAGTTGCGTTATGAAGAACTGTAATTATAGTCATTGTATACAATAAGTTAAATTTTTGGATTTACACTGCCACAACCACTAGGTCTTTTGCTCTGGCTGGGTGGAAAGGAAAGTCAGTAGGGACAGATTGATATCAACTTATACATGGGCTCATTTATCATGCACCTCAGTGTGCAAAACGGGACGTTTAGGAAATAGCATCAAGAGTTTCAGAGCCTCACATGGATTTTCTGGGTGTTTTTGTCCCTATTTCTATATATGGCCATTTACTGAGATATAGTAAAAAAAGAAAAAAAAAAAAGACTTGTTTGCTTGCTTAAATAGATGTCATTTTAGGGCAGTTTTAGGTTCACAGCAAAGTTCAGCAGTAAGTATAGAGACTTCCCATAAGCCCCCTGCCACCACACACATGCAAAGTCTCCCCACTCTCAACATCCCACACAAGAGTGGTAAATTTATTACAATTGATGAACCTACATTGACAAATAAATATCACTCAATGTCCTTAGTTTACATTACAGTTTATTTTGAGTTTGTAAATGCTATGGGTTTTGACAAATGTATAATGATATGTATTCATCATTGTGGCATCATACAGAATAGTTTCACTGCCCTAAAAAATCTTTGTGCCCAAATTATTTATCTTTTCTTTCCCCACAGCCCCTGGCAATCACTAAACTTTTTCTGTCTCCATAGTTTTGCCTTTTCCAGAACGTTATATAGTTGAAATAATACAGAAAATATTATTTCCAGATTAACTTCTCTGACTTAGAATTATGCATTCAAGGTCTCCCATGTCTTTTAATGGCATGATAGTATATATTTTTTAGTGCCAAATAATATTCCATTGTCTGGATGTACCACAGTTAATTCATCCATTCACCTACTGAAAGACATATTTGCTTCCAAGTTTTGGCAATTATGGATAAAACCACTATAAACATCCTTGTACAGGTTTTTGTGTGGACATAAGTTTTCAGCTCATTTGAGTAAATACCAAAAAGTGTGATGGCTGGATTGTATGGTAAGAGTGTGTTTAGTTTTGTAAGAAACTGCCAACCTGTCTTCAAATTAACTGTATCATCTTGCATTCCCACCAGCAGCAAATGAGAGTTCTGTTGCTACCCATCCTTATCAACATTATTCTGGAATATCCAGCTTTGTTCAAGGTAATCACAAGGGTTCTTATAAGAAAGAGGCAAAGGTCAGAAGTGTAGAACAATATGTCATGATGGAGGCAGAGGTCGGAATGATGCAGACACAATCTGAGGAATGCAGGCAGCTGCTAGAGCCAGGCAAGGCACAGAACAGATTCTCCTCTGGAGCCTCCAAAAGGAACACAGCTCTGCTGACAGCTTGGTTTTATCCCTGTTAAACCTCTTTCAGACTTCTGACTACTAGACTATAAGACAGTCCATTTATTTTGTCTTAAGACCCAGTGTTTGTGGTAATTTTTTGCAGCAGCAGTAGGAAAGCAATACACTAGCATATTCCACAGTCCAGTGAGATCTGTGATTTGTGTGAGTCCATTTCACAGTACAGTCCTCATTTATCAGTCATTGTATTTCCACAAAATGCCATAGAGATTACTTACAAAAAGGAATTATTTGGTATCTTATGAAGTCTTGAAATTATATCACTTTTTAATATATTTCTTAATATGCAGAATCAAGTATATTCTGCTAGTGAGAACATGTGCCTTTTTTTTGTATGTGTTTACCTTCATTTTGAAAAATAACCAGTGTCTCACTATGGTGGGGACACAATTTAAGTAATTTTATCACCATTTATTCCAGTGTGACTTTATTTTCACAGATATTTTTCTCTTTATGGCTAACTTAAATTTCTTAGGTTACTATTTGACAAGCAGGTACGGTTCTCTGTTCTGAACCTAATATATGCTGGTCAAAGATTGAAAAGTAAGAAGACACAAAAATTCCATGTTTATAAAACAGATTAAGTTAACTACATATACAGAGTGTTCTGTATAAAGAGTAAATTAACTTTCTCTGTTTATTATATTTTCACATAAATATTGGTTTAAAACTACCTTTTGGAGACAGACTTTGTATTTTGACATGTGGCTCTTCAAATTATTTTTATATCCAAATCCTCTATAATGTGTAAGTTGGTACTTATAGAATTATATTTATTGAAGAGAAAATTGTTGCTGGACATTTTAAATCTAAATAAATGTTTTTGAATGCTATTATATAATATGAGAGACTGTAGGAAATTTTGTAGCCTATGTAATTTAGAATTTTTCCTGTAGTGGACTTTATTGGACAACAATGTAGCAAGCTCATGTTTATATACAAAATGTAGTTCGTGGTTGATTATAGACACTAAGTACACAGTCATACCATTCTTACTTTATTTGAAGCAAATGAAATTGCTTTAAAATTTTAAATTTCTGAAATACTTGCATTTTGTAAAGAGATGTGCACCCTTCTCAGGCCTTGAGAAAAAGAGTAAATCCTATTTTTACTTTATTCCATATCTGGACATCTGAGGTAATTTTGCTTCAATGCTGCTTTGAAAGTAAGAGGTCTTTTCATTTCCTTCCATCAGCTGAAAGCAATGAAGCATTACAATTCTCTGCCCATCCTATTAATAGATTTGCAACAGAAGCAAAAGAAATTCAAGGCCTTTTTTAGATCTTGGAGAATTTTACAACAGTATCACCAGCAAAAGTCCATAGAAAATAACACACAAAGAAAAGCACACAAAGCAAAACATACTTTTTGATGTGATAGGAGATTTAGTGTGCTTATCAAACTGTTTATACGGATGTAGCATTTTTTCTCAAGCTAACAACATAATGCATAAATTCTCTTTTATTCATATTTTTAAATTAAGAGAAAAAATTTTTAATGTCAATATTAAGGGAACAAATGAACACTTTAATAATTCAAAAACATATAATTTTAAATGAATATAAATTTCCATTGGATTTCTATCCCATTGAAAATGAGCAGGACCCTATGTACCTTCCCCCTAATATCCTCTGCTGCCTTTTGTCTGTGAAAAAACTTCAGCCAAAGAATAAGTTTAATCAGAGAAGTGAGGAAATGCAGAAACAAAGGAAAACAGTCCAACAGGACTAAATAATAATAGTTTAGTCATTAAGCAAAGTCAAGGACGTTTAATTACTCCACAAGGGCTATAGATAATATTCTGAGCCATATCCTGTGAGCTGTCTTGTAGATACTGAGACCCCCACCAGGTGGAAGAAGTTAACTATATGATGAGCAGACTGTAGCCATGACATAAGCTGCTACAGTTATGAGAATTGGCCTCAAGGAAATGCGAACAAACTGACCCTGGAACTGAAGATTAACTGTACTTAAAACAATCAAGGTGATACTGGTCAGACCACCACATGACCAATTTCAAGATGACTTTTAGAGCTGACTGTGTGGGTTTTACATGTAGCCCCCTCCCTCCATGTATAAAAGCTCTTGCCCACTGACTGTCAGTGGCAAGGAGTCAGCCTTTGGACAGTCACCCTCACCCTGCTCCCCAGGTTGCTGGCATCCAAAATAAAGCAAACTTTCCTTTCCACCAACCTTGCCTCTTTATTGGCTTTTGAGGTGCAAACAGCCAGATCCCACTTTCGGTTACACCATAAATGCAGCATAATTTATTATTGTCAAAATAAAATCTTATTGGGGGGAAAATTGATTGTAAACAATTAGTTCTTTTTACTGTAATTTCCCAAATTTACATTCAAACAAATCAACCAATTCTGTGATGCTTTAACTTAATGTAATTATGGAAAGTATCTCAATATTGCATCTTGGATTGGCTCTGCAAAGATTCCAAAACTAAATCAACTATACACTATACACTACTGAAGATGGAATAGTGACAAAAAAGAATAAATTATGTTGCCCTACTTGAACTAAGGTATTTACAAGTTGATTTTTCCCTCCTCAGTAATTTTCTCTCCTACTACTGAGAAAAGTAGAGAAAGCTCTACTTTCTCACTAGCCAAACTTTAGTGTCCAGTGCGATGGGATTAAATCTGATCCAAAGTTATAAGTGTGATCTCTAAAGGACTAAATCTAAACCTAAGGGGCTATCAGTCTATGCTATACAACAGAGTATTTGAAAAGATTTTTTGAAAATATTCAGGTTTAGAGATTGATTGAATAGATCTAAGACATGATTCCTAGCATCAATATATTTTGTTCACACATGTTTCTAATATAAAAACCAGTATTGAAAACCACTGAACTATTCAACATAATCATATCTTGTCTAGGTGATTTGTTCAGTATACACCCTCCTAAACCAGTCAATGGGATGAGATGTATTATTCAGTCTGCAAATTTTGATACAAGAGTAAAAATCAGGGTGGATATCAGAACACTATGTGGTAAGTCTGGGCCACAAATAGTCTTCCCCTTAAAAGTTTGGTGTATAAATACGGTACATGAAATTGCTTCAGTCACTCAGATGAAGCCAGCACAATGAGTGATGAAATTCCAAGAGGATCACAGAAATGCTAATTTAGTCTTGATTCTGCATCACTTGCAATATGTCCAACCTTAATTATTTGCAGTTAAGCCAATAACTACAAAAACCTTTTTTACTTTTTGATTGAATTTAAGTTAATATTCTCTTACATAAAACTTAAATTATCTGACTGATATAAAAATCAAGGACTTTTAGGCCTTACTGTGTCATTTAATATTGCTTTAAAATATTTTTTGGTCTTAAGCATTATGCTCATTCTTAATTCTAAACTGCATCATATTCCTTCAAAAGGACTGCTATATTTAATCTAGTCAGGACAGGAAACTATGGGAACATAGTGAAAAATAACACTCTGTGATAGTCTCATAATATCTAAACAGTAACACAGAAAAATCCCCTCCATAGTCAGAAGAGAAAAACATAGATGAAGTACTGGATTGAAAATTATTGCTACTATCACTCACCAGAATATTTGATATTTGATCTGCATCATCAAGAAAAAACATAGATGTAAATATTGGAAATTAAATTACATAGAATCTAGAAAGATATTGATAAATGTCAGAGTCAAAGGAAAGGAAGAATTTATTTTTATAGCTTATTTGGAATACAAGTTAAAGATATGGCACCGTAGATAATTTCAAAAATAGGGATCAGTCATAAAAAAATCGATCATGTATAATCTAAGGCCAAGGAGAAATCTCGTGTGTCTGGGTGCATGCATGACTGTGTAGCAATTAAAAGCGGTTTCATTGAAAAAAATGAGTAATAGAGATATGCTTTTAATGAATGTCATCAAGGAAAGGGAAAGAGAAGGTGCAACTTCGAATACAAAAATAAGACATATACAAGAGCAGTGTGAGTAGCTGTGCTGTAGAGAGCAGGACGGTTCCTCTGTGTGTGTATGACTGGGGAGCAGGGATAGGAGGTACAACAGCATAAAGTTTGCAGTGAAAACTTAGCAGTCTCAGCTCTACTGGAATAGAAACTATCATCTGAGATTGGCCTCATGAGACTTACAGACACCAGCTATCAGAACTGATCTGGGAAGATGACAAAGATGACTTCACTGCCTCTGCCCAGAAGCCCTATAAGGGAGGTACTTCAACCCTAATTGTAGCCGTGTGGCTGAGAGGGTCTCGGTGCTCCAGCTGGGTGTCTGGCCTTGCCTCTGAGGTGGGAGAGCCAAGTTCAGGACATTGGACCATCGAGACATCACAGCTCCACGTAATATCAAATGGTGAAAACTCTCCCAGAGATCTCCATCTCAACGCGAAGATGCAGCTCCACTCAACAAGCAACAAGCTACAATGCTGGACACCCTATGCCAAACAACTAGAAAGACAGGAACACAACCCCACCCATTAACAGAGAGGCTGCCGAAAATCATAATGAAGTCACAGACACAGCAAAACACACAACTGGATGTGGTCCTGCCAACCAGAAAAACAAGATCCAGCCTCATCCACCAGAATACACAGGCACCAGTTCCCTCCACCAGAAGGCCTATACAACACATTGAACCAACCTCAGCCACTGGGGGAAGACACCAAAAACAACAGGAACTACAAACTTGCAGCCTGCAAAAAGATCCCAAACACAGTCAGTTAAGCAAAATGAGAAGACAGAGAAACACACAGCAGATGAAGGAACAAGGCAAAAACCCACCAGATCAAACAAATGAAGAGGAAATAGGCAGTCTACCTGAAAAAGAATTCAGAGTAATGATAGTAAAGATGATACAAAATCGTGGAAATAGAATGGAGAAAAAACAAGAAATGTTTAACAAGGACCTAGAAGAGCTAAAGAGCAACAAACAATGATGAACAACAAAATAAATGAAATTAAAAATTCTCTAGAAGGAATCAATAGCAGAATACCAGGCAGAAGAACGGATAAGTGACCTGGAAGATAAAATAGTGGAAATAACTACTTCAGAGCAGAATAAAGAAAAAAGAATGAAAAGAGCTGAGGACAGTCTCAGAAACCTCTGGGACAACATTACATGCACCAACATTCGAATTATAAGGATCCCAGAAGAAGAAGAGAAAAAGATAGGGACTGAGAAAATAATTGAAGAGATTATAGTTGAAAACTTCCCTAATATGGGAAAGGAAATATTCAGTCAAGTCCAGGAAACACAGAGAGCCCCATACAGGATAAATCCAAGGAGAAACACACCAAGACATATATTAATCAAACTATCAAAAATTAAATACAAAGAAGAAATATTAAAAGCAGCAAGGGACAAACAACAAATAATATACAAGGGAATCCCCATTAGGTTAACAGCTGATCTTTCAGCAGAAACTCTGCAAGCCAGAAGGGTGTGGCAGGACATATTTAAAGTGATGAGAGAGAAAAACTTACAAGCAAGATTATTCTAGCCAGCAAGGATCCCATTCAGATTCGACAGAGGAATTAAAAAAATTTACAGGCAAGCACAAGCTAAGAGAATTCAGCATGACCAAACCAGCTTTACAAAAAATGCTAAAAGAACTTCTCTAGGCAGAAAACACAAGAGAAGGAAAAGACCTACAATAACAAACCCAAAACTATTAAGAAAATGGTAATAGGAACATACATATCTATAACTACCTTAAATGTAAATGGAGTAAAGGCTGCAACCAAAAGACATAAACTGGCTGAATGGATACAAAAACAAGACCCATATATATGCCTTCTACAAGAGACTCACTTCTGACCGAGGGACACATACACACTGAAAGTGAGAGGATGGAAAAAGTTATTCCATGCAAATGGAAATCAAAAGAAAGCTGGAGTAGCAATTCTCATATCAGACAAAATAGACTTTAAAATAAAGACTATTGCAAGAGACAAAGAAGGACACTACATAATGATCAAGGGATCAATCAAAGAAGATATAACAATGGTAAATATTTATGTACCCAACTTAGGAGCACCTCAATACATAAAGCAAATGCTAACAGTCATAAAAGGGGAAATCAACAGTAACACAATCATAGTAGGGAACTTTAACACCCCACTTTCACCAATGGACAGATCATCCAAAATGAAAATAAATAAGGAAACACAAGCTTTAAATGATACATTAAACAAGATGAACTTAATTGATATTTAAAGGACATTCCATCCAAAAATATCAGAATACACAATCTTCTCAAGTGCTAATGGAACATTCTCCAGGATAGATCATATCTTGGGTCAAAAATCAAGTCTTGGCAAATTTAAGAGAATTGAAATTGTATCAGGTATTTTTTCCAACCACAACGCTATGAGACTAAATATCAATTACAGGAAAAAATTTGTAAAAAATACAAACAGATGGAGTCTAAAAATTACGCTACTAAATAACCAAGAGATTACTGAAGAAATCAAAGAGGAAATCAAAAAATACCTAGAAACAAATGGCAATGAAAACATGATAACCAAAATCCTATGGGATGCAGCAAAATCACTTCAAAGAAGGAAGTTTATGGCAATACAATCCTACCTCAAGAAACAAGAAAAATCTCAAATAAACTACCTAACTGTACAGCTAGAGCAATTAGAAAAAGAAGAAGAAAGAAAAAAAAAAAGCCCAAAGCTAGCAGAAGGAAAGAAATCATAAAGATCAGATCAGAAATAAAGTAAAAAGAAATGATGGCAAAGATTAATAAAACTAAAAGCTGGTTCCTTGAGAAGATAAACAAAATTGATAAACCATTAACCAGGCTCATCAAGAAAAAACGGGAGAAGAGTCAATTAATCAGAATTAGAAACGAAAAAGGAGACGTAACAACTGACACTGCAGAAATACAAAGGACCATGAGAGATTACTACAGACAATTATACGCCAATAAAATGGACAACCTGGAAGAAATGGACACATTCTTAGAAAAGCAGAAACTTCTGAGATTGAACCCAGAAGAAATATAAAATATAAACAGACAAATCACAAGCACTGAAATTGGAACTGTGATTAAAAATCTTCCAACAAACAAAAGCCCAGGACCAGATGGCTTCACAGGTGAATTCTATCAAACATTTAGAGAAGAGCTAACATCTATCCTTCTCAAACTCTTCTAAAATACAGCAGAAGGAGGAACTCTCCCAATCTCACTGTAAGAGGCCACTATCACCCTGATACCAAAACCAGACAAAGATGTCACAAAGAAAGAAAACTACAGGCCAAATTCACTGATGAACATAGATGCAAAAATCCTCAACAAAATACTAGCAAACAGAATCCAACAGCACATTAAAAGGATCATACACCAAGATCAAGTGGGGTTTATCCCAGGAATGCAAGGATTCTTCAATATATGCAAATCAATCAATGTGATGCACCATATTAACAAACTGAAGAATAAAAACCTTATGATCATCTCAGTAGATGCAGAGAAAGCTTTCGACAAAATTCAACATCCATTTATGATAAAAACCCTCCAGAAAGTAGGGATAGAGGGAACTTACATCAACATATTAAAGACCATATACGACAAACCCACAGCCAACATCATTCTCAATGGTAAAAAACTGAAACCATTTCCACTAAGATCAAGAACAAGACAAGTTTGTCCACTCTCACCACTATTATTCAACATAGTTTTGGAAGTTTTAGCCACAGCAATCAGAGAAGAAAAAGAAATAAAAGGAATCCAAATCAGAAAAGAAGAAGTACAACTGTCACTGTTTGCAGATAACATGACACTATACATAGAGAATCCTAAAGATGCTACCAGAAAACGACTAGAGCTAATCAATGAATTTGGTAAAGTAGCAGGATAGAAAATTAATGCACAGAAATCTCTTGCATTCCTATACACTAATGATGCAAAAACTGAAAGAGGAATTAAGGAAACACTCCCATTTACCATTGGAACAAAAGGAATACAGTATCTAAGAATAAACCTATGTAAAGAGACAAAAGACCTGTATGCAGAAAAGTATAAGACACTGATGAAAAAATCAAAGATGATACAAACAGATGGAGAGATATATACATGTTCTTGGATTGGAAGAATCAACAATGTGAAAATGACTCTACTACTACCCAAAGCAATCTACAGATTCAATACAATCTCTATCAAACTACTAGTGGCATTTTTCACAGAACTAGAACAAAGAATTTCACAATTTGTATGGAAACACCAAAGACCCTGAATAGCCAAAGCAATCTTGAGAAAGAAAAATGGAGCTGGAGGAATCAGGCTCTCTGACTTCAGACTATACTGCAAAGTTACAGTAATAAAGACAGCATGGTACCAGCACCAAAACAGAAATATAGATCAATGGAACAGGATAGAAAGCCCAGAGATAAACCCACGCACATATCGTCACCTAATTTACAACAAAGGAGGCAAGAACATAAAATGGAGAAAAGACAGCCTCTTCAATAAGTGGCGCTGGGAAAACTGGACAGCTACGTGTAAAAGAATGAAATTTGAACACTCCCTAACACCATACACAAAAACAAACTCAAAATGGATTAAAGACCTAAATGTAAGGCCAGACACTATAGAACTCTTAGATGAAAACATAGGCAGAACACTCTATGACGTAAATCACAGCAAGATCCTTTTTGACCCACCTCCTAGAGAAATGGAAATAAAAACAAAAATAAACAAATTGGACCTAATGAAATTTAAAAGCTTTTGCATAGCAAAGGAAAACATAAACAAGACAAAAAGACAACCCTCAGAATGGGAGAAAATATGAAGCAAACTGACAAAGGATTAATCTTCAAAATTTACAAGCAGCTCATGCAGCTCAATATCAAATAAACAAGTAACCCAATCCAAAAATGGGCAGAAGACCTAAACAGACATTTCTCCAAAGAAGATATACAGATTGCCATCAAACACATGCAAGGACGCTCAACATCACTAATCATTAGAGAAATGCAAATCAAAACTACAGTGAGGTATCACCTCACACCAGTCAGAATGGCCATCATCAAAAAATCTACAAACAATAAATGCTGGAGAGGGTGTGGAGAAAAGGGAACACTCATACACTGTTGGTGGGAATGTATTTGATACAGCCACTGTGGAGAACAGTATGGAGGTTCCTTAAAAACCTAAAAATAAAACTACCATACGATCCAGCAATCCCACTACTGGGCATATACCCAGAGAAAACCATAATTCAAAAAGAGTCATGTACCACAATGTTCATTGCAGCTCTATTTACAATAGCCAGGACATGGAAGCAACCGAAGTGTCCATCGACAGATGAATGGATAAAGAAGATGTGGCACATAAATACAATGGAATATTACTCAGCCATAAAAAAGAAACAAAATTGAGTTATTTGTATTGAGGTGGGTGGACAAAGAGTCTGTCATACAGAGTGAAGTAAGTCAGGAAGAGAAAAACAAATACCGTATGCTAACACATATATATGGAATCTAAAAAAAAAAAAAAAAAACAGTGGTTCTGAAGAACCTTGGGGTAGGACAGGAATAAAGATGCAGCCTTAGAGAGTGGACTTGCGCACACGGGGAGGGGGAAGGGTAAGCTGGGACGAAGTGAGAGAGTGGCATGGACATATATACACTACCAAATGTAAAATAGATAGCTAGTGGGAAGAAGCCACATAACACAGGGACATCAGCTCCATGCTTTGTGACCACCTAGAGAGGTGGGATAAGGAGGGTGGGAGTGAGATGCAAGACAGTGTTGATATGGTGATATATGTGTATGTATAGGTGATTCACTTTGTTATAAAGCAGAAACTAACACACCATTGTAAGGCAATTATACTCCAATAAAGATGTTAAAATAAAAGAGACATATACAGGTACAGTTGGTTTTTTATTTTTATTTTTTTAGTATAACCTTTTTTATTGGGAAAAAAAAGCCCAAAACAGAAAAATTTTCAAACCACACACAGGAGGGGCATGGGTTGGGGAAGCGTGTCTGTCCTTCCTGCCCAGGTCCCCAGCCCATGTGGTTTTGGCAGCATAAGGGGTGTGGGGTAATGGCCTCCAAAATAAAAATGGCGTACGTGTGTGTGGGATGTAGAGGCGTGCAAAAGCAGTGGGGAGTGGGGGACGGGGAGGGACAGACGAGGTCAGTATTGGGAACGCCGCAGGTGGGAGGCCATTTCATAACATTTCTTGTTGATCATACCATCCTGTACACCTTCTTTGCCCATCAGCAGGGCTAGCGTCTTGGCATTCAGGGTAACAATGATATCGAAGGTGGCGGCTCCGCAGGTGCTCTTGGTACGAAGATCCATGGTAAATTCCCCGTCCTGCAGCAGTGAGTCCTGGATCACAGACCATTTCTGGCCCCCAAGCGTTAGCCCATTCACGTAAAAACTTGACCCGTCTTTGCCAACCAGGGTACCAACCTCAGCTGGCGTGATGTTGATGAAGTTTTTTCCAGGGACGGCTGCCCAGACGGAGGGCAAGTTCTTATAGCCCACGATGGCCGCGTCCTGACAGGTCCCTTCCGCCATGAGCTTGTCTTTGTAGACGTTCCACCCGGCCATGGCGCTGCTACTGGGGTGCTCTCGGGGCTGCTGCTGGGGCCAGGGGCTGGGCTCGGGCTGCCTCGGGCTGGCGGGTGGGGGAAGGCGGAGAGCTTCAGGCACACGCTGTGGTCCGGACCACGGCTCTGCTAGCTGTGCCGCAGCCCTCGCACAGCCACTTCCTCTGCATTACTTTTGAATTGAAGGATAGTAACATCTTCGTACCAATAAATTTAAAAACAACATTTTGCATGAATACTGTGTAAAATTATGGGTGTCGGCGCAGTATAAAAGTAATTATATTTTTCTTCTTCCTAACGTGTTCAAAATTGAAGGGCATTTAAAAATTTTCTTAAGCATCCATTAAATATAAGAAAAATATCTGAAATAAAATACAATACTCTATACTTGGCTATTTACTCAAATCATTGGTGTTTAAGGAAAATTTTCAACTTTTTATTGACAACTTGGAGTTGCATGCACTCTGGTAGGTTGGTTTTATAAGAGAATAATTTGAATAAATGTAATTTTAATAGAGCAATAAAAATGTGGTTATATAAATTGTATATTAATTTATTGCTTCATTATTGTTTTAAAAATTATTTAGTTGTTAGATTTTTTCAAGATATTTTGAACTCAGTCATTTAGTGTATCTTCTTCCTGATATTTTGATAAAATACCCCACAGACATGTAATATGAAGAAAAATTCAAATCTAAGACCTAGAATTGAAACAAAAACAAATCATAATATTAGGAGGTATTTTAAAGTGAAGAATGTGTAAAGAATTGAGAGAAATGTCAACTAGTGTAAACTGGCCTTGGTCTTAACACAAACTATAGAAACCTGTACAGAGTACATGGATATTTGCTTTGATGTGGGAAAATGTAGACATTACTGTCAAAGAAAAATACAATAGAAAAAAAAATAAACTATCAGCTTTTAGAAACCATCAAATAATATGTGAAATAGTAATCATTAACTCACCTCTGTAGGCCAGTTGTCGTGAAAGTTAAAACTCTTGGTTTAAAGCACCTGACCATTTAGATTATCTAAATGTATAATTATCAATAGTCATAGAGGTATAAACAGTGATGTATCCATCCAGTGATGTATAGTATACTACACACTGTTAAAATCAGTAAAATCTACATTAATGTTTGTATTCATTTGCTAGGACTGCCATAGCAAAGTACCCCAGACTGGGTGGCTTAACAGAAATTTACTTTCTCACAGTTCTGGAGGCTAAAAGTCTTAGATCAAGGTATTAGCAGATTAATTTTCTTCTGAGACCTCTCTCCTTGGCTTGTAGATGGCCGTCTTCTTTCTTTATCTTTTCATGGTCTTCTGTATGTGTCTGGATCCAAATTTCCTCTTTTTATAAGGGCCCAACTCAATGACAACATTTTAACTTAATTACCCCTTTTTAAGATTCTAAATACAGTCACATTCTGAGGTACATGGGGTTAGGACTTCAACGTACAAAGTTTGGTGAAATACAACTCAGACAATGACAATATTTTAACATGGAATAATCACTATCAAATACTGTGTGTGGGAAAATCAAGTTAGTAAAACTGCACAGAATTATTCTGCATATATTAAATACACTCATTTTGAGTGATAATCAAAGGGATTTAGTGATTATTTTAACATTTTAATTTTATGACAGGTATGTATTTTATGTATAATTAAAAATTATAAGACTATAAATCATAGCTTCTGAAATTATTAAAAAGGAAAATACACTAAATAAAAAATTGATAATAGAAATAAAAGCAGAAATAAACTCCAAACTCTAGTGAAAGTACTGTTACCATCAAGTATAGGTTATTCAAAGGCAAATTATTAATAATTAAACTTGGTAGTACTTTTAAATATAAACAGAAATATAGACTGGCCTGTAACTATAAATGATATGAAGGCGAATTTAGTTTATAAACAAATGGGTGTCAGGAAAGTTCACTTTTAAGAAATAATTTATTCAAATTAAATACCCTTCTCGATTTTTCTTCTGTGAAAATAGTAATAAGTTTAATATCCTTGGTGTGATAGACTGAATAAAATCCCCAAAGACATCAATGACCTAATCCTTGGAACCTGTGACTATGTTAATTTACATGGCATAAGAGTTTGCAGATGTGCATAGATTAAGGATTATGAAATAGGAAGATTATTTTGGATTTTCTGGATGGGCCCCAAATAATACAAAGGGTCTTTTAAGACGGAGACACAGGGGCAATGTGATTAAGAAGCAAAGAGAAAACGGTGATGTGATGACAGAAGCAGAGAGAGATTTGAAGATGCTACATTGCTGCTGGCTTTCAATATGTGGGAAGGAGTCACAAGTCATGAAATAAGGGCAGCCTCTGGAAGCTGGGAAAAGTAAAGAAACAGGCTTTCCCCTGCACCCTTCAGAATGAACTAGCTCTTCTAACAGCTTAGTTTTGGACAGTGAGACTGATTTTGTACTTCTGATTTCCAGCACTATACTTTAATAAATTTGTGCTGTATTAAGACGCTAGGTTTGTGGTAATTTGTTACAGCTGCAATAGTAAATTAATGCACCTGGGAATTGGAACATACGCTTTTCTCAAGGCCACATGGAAATGTGGGAGTCCTGACCCCGGGCTTAGAGACAACAGGGAGTCTCATTTCTAGTCTATCATGAAATCTTCTGAGTCCCTTTCCCAAATCTGAAAACCAGTGGTTCTTTACCCTGTCATTCCTTGATTGAACAAAAAAATCTTCAAAATGGTTGTATTTCAATACCTAGGATCTAACTATCCTAGGTAAACTGTGGGCTATTCTTTCAGAGGTTATGCTGCTGACCTTGAGTGTGGGTACAAAACCTGGCTCTGTTCTTGGCCCTGGATCCTGACAAATACTCAGTCTCTGGGTATTTTTTGCATTACCTTTTTTTCCCCTCATCATCAGTACATTTCTCCAGTCTTTCTCCTCTAGGATACATAGTCTACTCCCTTGAATTAGTGAATAGGAACCATCCCAGTGCAATCTCTTATTGGCTTGGGCAAGAACATTAAAGCAAAAAATAATAATAATTTGGGCTAGCCTAATAGGAACAACTAAGACATAGTCTTAATCCCAGAGATATTGAATTTGTTACCATCCTTATAGCACTAGGGAAGTTTTCTTCCTTCCTCTTTTGCCAAGGAACATGCTGTAATTATACAACATGGTTGAAGTTTATGTGCATCAGTAATTATGAGTCTGAGAATTGATGTAAACATTCTCTTACCTCCTTTATTATCAAGCAAAGGGGGATGGCTTTGCCTGAATAGGCTTTGTCTATTTTCTTCCTAATTGACTTAAGTAAAATGTATATTAACCTGTTTCCAGACTTTAGTTTTACTTAGAGCATTCCATGGAAACAAATCTATAGGAAGAATATAGGAGCTAGATATCACCTCATCCTGAATTCTTCACTCTTCATATTTGTATGTTAGAGTCATGGCCTGGACAATGCCTGAGACCCAAAGCTTTGGAGTGCTTTAAATAAAATAAATTGTCTTAAGTTTCAAACTGCTAAAGCTCCCTGCTCTTGTGATCTCATATACTTATTGCCCCAGGACTCATAACATAATACATATGTAGAGTGGATTGGGGGGGACAGCGAGTCAGTGAAGATTAATCTTATTGGTATCCAGGATTTATAGGTTTGGGATTCTTCAATTTTAAATTATGTAACCAAGCACGGTATAGGCATGACATTCCAATGATATTTAAGAAATGAATTTATTGCATTATAGTCGTTGCTTATTTGGTAAAACATTTCAGCAAATTCTTTAAATAATAATTTGAAAATTTCTATCTAATAAATCAATCTAAAATATATCACCATTTTGTGAAATTTTATATATTTTTCATCAAAGTGGCATTTTTAATGAGATGAATGATGGACTGAACAACTAATTATATTGTTAATCTTTGACCCTGGCATCCCATTCTATTTATTTCAATTACAATACTTCGTGGGTATTATGAATTCTTTATATGATATATTAGCTTATGCATTTTTTTTAATTTTTAAATTTTTTTTTTTTTGCGGTATGCGGGCCTCTCACTGTTGTGGCCTCTCCCGTTGCAAAGCACAGGTTCCGGACGCGCAGGCTCAGCGGCCATGGCTTATGGGCCCAGCCACTCCGCGACATGTGGGACCTTCCCGGACTGGGGCATGAACCCATGTCCCCTGCACTGGCAGGCGGACTCTCAACCACTGCGCCACCAGGGAAGCCCAGCTTATGCATTTTTAACAAGACAAATTGTGCTGTAAAGAGGACACTATTATAATGAAACTTCCTTAAGCTAAGAGCAGAAATTCTGACACAAACATATATTTTTCAAAGAATATTAAGAAATATTTTATTTTTATTGTTCATTCTTAACACAATATATTTACTAGCTTTTAAGAGAGTAAAAAATAATTTAAGGATTGCCCAATGTAATTAAATAAAACAGTTCAATATTTATGGAATGCATATATCTTTCACAGTGACATGTTATTTAGCAACAACTGAGAAAAAAACGAAACATAAGCTATTTATTAAAATTATAAGCATTTAAATGAGACAGTACAAAAAGTAAAGTGATTGCATTTGCCCATATGAGTGTCTTTTCTGGCTTGTAGAAATTTCCTTTTCACTCAATGATTTCATCTTTTTGTGCATGGAAAATATGAATACAAAATGAATCAATTCTGATGAAATGAAAATATTTCCAGTAAAATAGCTTGATTATTCCAAATATATATGTGTGTGTGTAGTTAATGAAGTCATTCATTTCTGCCATCACTGCTATTACTTAACATTGTCTTATTAAGATAAATGGATTAAGAGAATAAAAATAAGTATGAGGTCATACCAGTAGAGAGAAGAATATATAAGCATTAGTTTTTATATAGGCAGTTACTACTTATACAAGAACAAAAAAAGGACAGAAGAAATTATCACAAATTATTTTAATTTGTATTAAAATCACAAAGCAAGGAATCTACTACATATCTATCAAACGACAAAGCAAGCTTGCAATTGTGGTAAATGGAGAAAATGACCACAATTCTTCACATCTCTGTCTGTGTGCCCTTTACAATGTGACTTTGCAGCTCCTCCTATGAATAGGTTGGACATATTTTTTTGCCTCTTGAGTGATGACTCTGTCAGATAACCAGATTTGACCAATGACTCAAGAGCAAATATGATACATGCAGAGACTTGAAAAGCATTTGCACATTCGAGTAGTTCTCTCTTCCTGTTCTTGGGCTAGCCTGCTGGATGACACATATCGCCCCAACACATATCAAGCCAACAAATGGAAATATAAGTAAGGTCATCCTAAAAAAATTCAGCCCCATCAGCTGAGCTTGGAGACCAGAGAAGTTGGACTATACCAGCATTTTTTGTTGTCAGTATTCTGGATTTTGGCCATTCTAAGTAGGCTAGTTGTGATATCTCATTATTTTAATTTGCATTTTGTTAATGACATGTGATGTGGAACATCTTTTCGTATGCTTTTTTGTCACCTGTATATCTTTTTTGATGAAATGTCTGGTCTGTTCATTTCTTTTGACCATCCCACAAATTTGATAAGTTTTCATTTTCATTTAGTTCAAAATATATTTAGTCTCCCTTGAAAAGTTTTATTTGACTCGTGTTATTTAGAAGTGTGTTGTTTAATATCCAAGTATTTAGGGATTTTCCAGTTTTCTTTCTGTTAACGATTTTTAGCTTAATTTCATTGTGATCAGAAAGCTTACATTGTCTAATTTTCATATTTTAAAATTCATTAAGGTGTATTTTGTGGACCATAATGTGATCTACCTTGGTGTTTATTCTACGTGAGCCTGAGAAAATGTGCATTCTGCTGTTGTTGGAAAACATAGTCCTAGATGACGATTATACCCAGTTGCTTGATGATACTCATGAGTTCCTCTGTATCCTTACTGATTTTCTGCCTTCTGGATCTGTCCATTTCTGATAAAGTGGTGTTGAGTCTTTAACTATAAGAATGGATTAATTTATTTCTTCTTGTAATTCTATCAACTTTTACTTACTATATTTTGATGCTCTATTTTTAGGTACATACAGATTAAGGATTCTTGTGGCTTCTTGGAGAATCAACCCCTTTATCATTATATAATACCCCTCTGTCACTGGTAAATTTCCTTGCTCTTATGTCTTCTCTGTCTCTAATATACCTACTTCCAGCTTACTTTTGATTAGTGTTAGCATGGTATATCTTTCTCCATCCCTGTATTTTTAAAATATGTGTCTTTAAATTTAAGGCTAATTTTCATAGACATCATATAATGGGGTATTGTTTTTTTATTCACTCAGAATATCTGCCTTTCAGTTGCTATGTTTAGACCATTGACATATAAAATGATTATTGATATGGTTGGATTAATATCTACTATATTTGTTATTTTCTATTTTTTCCCTTGTTCTTTGCTTCTATTTTTATCTTCCACTACGTTTTTTCTATTTATACTTTTAATTGAGGGTTTTATGTGTTTTGATTTTCTCTTGTTTTTTAGCATATCAGTTACACTTTTTTAAACTTTATTTGTTGCCAGAGATTTTGTGAAATATGTTTAAATTAATTCAAGACCTCTTTCAAATAACAATATACCATTTTATGCATAGTGTGAGTACTGTATAATAACAAAATATTTCTAATCCTTTCCTTCTATCTCTTGTATCATGGGGTATTATATATACCCATAAAGATATATAATTATATAGATTGTTACTATTATTATTTTGAACTGTTATCTGATCAATTATAATTGATCAATTAAAAATAAGAAAAATGAAAGTTTTTATTTATCCTCACTTTTCCTTCTCCAATGCTTTTCCTTTTTTGAAAGTAGATCCAAATTTTTGATCTATATCAATGCCCTTCTCTCCAAAGCACTTCTTTTAACATTTCTTCCAAGGCAGGTCTACTGGCAACAAATCTGTGCAATTATTTTTTTTTGTCTGAGAAAGTCTTATTTGTCCTGTACTTTTGAAGGATAATTTCTCAAGATACAGAATACCATACAATGGTTTTATTATTCTCTCAATAATTTAAATATTTTATTCCACTCTCTTATTGCTTGAATGGTTTCTGATGAGAAGTCCAATGTAATTCTTATCTTTGCTCCTCCATAGATAAGGTGTTTATTTCTTCTGTCTTCTTACAAGATTTTTTGTTTATCTTTGATTTTCTGCAGTTTAATTTTGATATGTCTAGGAGTAAATATTTTTGCCATTTTTCTTCCTGGTGTTCTTTGAGATTCCTGGATCTATGGTTTGGTGCTTGACATTAATTTGGAAATTTTCAGTCATTTTTTTCAAATAAATCTTTTCTTAGAATGTCCTTCTCTATGCTTACATTGCCCATATGCTCTTGCATGCTGCCTACTTTATCCATTAGACCCCTTAGCATAATAATTATAGTTGTTTTAAATTCACTCTGATAATTCCAACAACCTTTCCATATCTGAGTCTGGTTCTGGTGCTTTTTCTGTATCTTCAAAATGCTCTTTTGCCTTTTAGTGTATTTGAATCAGTAGACTGAGTAAAGAAGCTCATCCTCATCAACGCATGGACATCATCCAACCTACTAAAGGCCTGAATAGAACAAAAAGGGGAAAGAGGGGTGAATCTGTCCTTCTACTTGAGCTAAGACATCCATTTTCTCCTGCAGTTAGATATTGGCACACCTGGTTCTTGGGCTTTGGACACAGACTGGGATATACACCATCCACCCTCATTTTCAAATTGATATAGACATGTTTAGGCAAGACAGTCATGCTTACCTTGCCAAACCTCTTTCATAAATTCATCTAACTCTAACAAAGAAGTTTCACAAAGAAATTGCTCTTTGTATTATTTTATTAATGATAGTTTCTGATAAAATATAAATGAGTAATTTTGATTTGCTTAGATGGCTCCTAGTTGGGACACATAAAATATATTTGATAAATTGCTCTCCATGTACCATTATTATCTGTTTATTAATTTTTATGGAACTAATTAGCTTACATAAAATAACATTTTGAGTTCACAATTCTCTTTTAAGTTTTACATGTGATTAATTAATGATACAATGGTTTTATTAGTAGTCCCTGTGTTTAGTCTGAATGAGGAGGGCTAAGTCAGTGAGAGTTAAATCAGCTCTCATCTTTACTGTCTCCCTTGGAAACTGATCAACATCTGGCTAGAAATTTGAAGATTATCAGTCACTGAAGAATCAAAGTAGGCTTTGGATCACTCTCCATTCCATTCAGCATCCTGAATGATTCTCTCATAGGTAGCAGGATCATACTTTCATTTTGTTTATTTTAACATTATAAGATCTATTCCAGTTGTCTTCCCATTGGAAAGCCTTAGGCATTGCTGCTGCTTTTAAGCATGCCAGAATTAAACACTGGATGATACCTAGAAGTGACCACGGAGTGACCAATTTGGACCCACTGGAGTTTACCCTCTTAATTAAGCAGAAAAAGAAGCACAGTAAGTATACTCCACTGAAATAATTTGCTACTATTCTCAGAGGCAAATTTTTCCTGTTCACATGAAAGGATAGTTCAGTCAAATTTATAGGTCTCAACTTTCTTGATTCCCAGAAATCTTACTCCAAGCTTGATTTGAAGACATACATAGAATCCTGCCATCAATATTTAGAGAATGCACATGTGGTAAAATACTGCTGCCACCAAAGATTTTCATATCCCAACTTCAGAACTTATAATAAAATGGATTACCTTACATGGAAAGGACTTTGCAGATATGATTAAATTAAGGTCTTGAAATGTGAAGATTATTTTGGATTATCAGGTGAACTCAATAAAATAAGAGAAAGAATCAGGAGAGTCACCATTTGAGAAGAAGATAGCATGACAGTAGCAGAGGTCAAAGAGTCTGAGAGAGATTTAAAGATGCTAGGCTGCTAGACTTGAAGATGGAAAAAGGGACAATGAGCCAAGGAATTCAGGTGATATCTAGAAGGTGGAGAGGGGAAAGAAATGGATTCTTACCTAAAGCCTCCAGAAAGGACCATCCTCTCCAACACCTTTATATTAGCCCAGAGAGACTGATTTCATACTTTTGACTTCCAAAACTGTAAGATATTATGACCCACATAATAAGTCATAGAACAAGTATCACATTTCAAGGAAATTGCATGTAAAGATAGATAATTAACTTGAAATCAATGGTGAAAAGGATAAATAAATATAATGCTTTAGGAAATTTGAAAGCAGTCTACTGAATAATTCATAGATCAAAGGAGAACTCAACATTAATATGTAAAATAATTAAAACAGAATGTAGTGAAAAAAAGAAGGAAATACATAGCCTTAAATCATATATTAACAAAATAAGAAAACTTGAAAAATATTGATCTGTCTTCAAATTAAGGACTTATAGAAATATAAAAAACTTTAAAAAAATTAAGTGGAGGAAATGCTGAAGATAGGTGAAAAAATTAATGAAATAAGAAAGAAAAATACAGTAGCGAAGGATTTGTTTCCTGGTCAGCAAGAAGCCCTGTGGAAACAGTTGACAGGTAGTCAGAAGGCAAGTGAGAAAGAAAGAATAAAAATGTATATAAAACTTTATTTTTTCTACTTAAATATTACTTTTCCTTGGCCATTGTCCCTTCTGTTTTCCCTTTACCCAGTTCATGTTCTTTGCATGGTCCTCAATTTATGAAGATGAATTTAGCTAAACATGTTCTAGAGTCATGATGGATCATGATTAAGTGTAACTATATCTTGGGGAGACACACCTTCCTCTTTTTCCTCTTTAGATTCTTCCTTTTTTCCTCTCTGGGCTACTTCCTATAAGGAAAATCTTGGTCCTGGGACATTCAACACAGTGTTAAAAAGGTTATCAACTGACCAACTTTCTTCCTTAGCTTAGATTGTCCTGCTCCTATTTTAGGGTGCTTATTTGGCTCAGTCTGGTCTCCTGATATCAGTGAAGATGGCTTTGGCTTTTTGTAGTTTGTGCACAGGTCACTGACACTGAACTCTTTCCAAATTTTTTTTTAAAAATGAAGAAGAAAGGAAAGGGTGGAAGGAAAGAAAGCAAAGAGACAAAACAATGTCCAAAGTGTTCATTAATCGAGAAAATAGGGAGAAAGTACACATAAACGTTGTTGTAGATGAAAAATATGTCAAATAACCAGATATTTATTTAATGTAATAGATTTTGTATTAGGAGAAAGATCAAGGTGTTGGGGTGTGTGTTTAGTTTGAAAAACATTCTAAAGTATTATATGATTTAGTAAAGTACTTAATATACTGTGAAATGTTACAGGGCTCTTAGAAAAAAATGTAAGCTCTTGTTTATGATTTCTTTAGGATTCTTCTTCTAAGATGGTATGCACGCAAATGTTGGGTAATAGACTTTTGATATTGCAGACAAATATTTGCCATATATATGTATACATATATAATAACACATGAATTCATAATAACATATCATTTTTCATGTAACATATAGATATAGCTGAATGGTACTCAAAAAGCAAATAATTATTTTAAAAAACCTTTAATGAATCAGTTCTACATATAAATATAATATCAAATTTGATACATAAACCTATGTTATAAGCCTACATGGATTGTGCAATCCCTCCTTTTTCTTTCTAAGTTAAAATAAAATTAGATATTATATAGCTTATGATAAAATAATAAACAAATATCTGCTTTAAATATTTACTTTCTCTAAAACTCACCACTCATTTTATTTGTTTTCTATATGGCATAGGATTAAAAGAAGACTTCTAAATAAAGAATTTAATATTAATTCTATGAAATTTCACTACCACTACTGGTGTGATTATTTATACATTTCTTATACTTTTTCCATTTTTTTTCTAATTTTGAGATATATTTGCTCACCAGAATAATTTATCTCCTTGTATTGGAAAAATTAATCATACACTATTTATTTCTCTAAGAAAAATGCAAAATGCATTTATTCATCTGAAATCTATTTACTTCTTATTGGTTGTATAAAATCCTATTGATGCAGAACTGTGGTTTAGAACAACATTATTTCATGAATTTTATTTCAGATAGCTCTTAAGTTTGAAGAAAGTGCACATGTATGTTTGTCCTTTGCAGTCACACTCAAATCCCCAGAAATGCAGTGAAACAAACAGCATGATTCATGTCTTATTTATCTTGAAATAAATGTTTGTTGATAATATAAATTTCCACTTACATCATATTCAAAAATGTTGAAAATCACAAACTACTCTTTAAGAAACTTTTTAACCACAAAGCCAGTAATTTTTAAATTAATTTATTTACTCAAAAATAAATTATTACATAATTCTTAAAGAATTACACATTATTTCTGAATGTACCAACACCAAAATGACCTCTGCAATTTGTTCATATCATTATATGAGGGAAATAAAGACGGACTTTTACCTAAAAGAACAGAGAAAGGGAGAAAGAAGGAGAAAGAGGGAGGGAGAGAATGAGGTATCTTTCCTCATCTCAGTTGCCTCCTCTTCAGCTTTTCCCAAACATGTTTTGAGCCCACATACCTAAACTTTCTCCTTTGCACATTTAGAAAATGGAAAGATTTCTATTTCTCTGTTACTTCACTTACAAAAAAATAATAAAGTTTTCTGGCTTCTATTATTCACTTTTAGTAGTTTAACTTATTCCAGGAGAAATTGCTCATGGTGCAACTATACAATCTCTATATATTTTTTCAGCTATGTCTATCCTTCAACAGACAATTGACTAGCAGTTTTAAATGGACTGTGGATTTATCATCCACCAATAGCCACCATCTATTCATTTTAAATAAGAGAAGCATTTCTTTGGTCTGAACTGTGTTTCTTCTTCTACAGAGATGGAATTTTTCAACATACTAGATAGATTGCTCAAGTTGTTTCAAAGAGAAGCAATTCATCTGTGACAACCCAAGATCCATAACAGAGTTAAGACTCACACTACCTGCCCCTAATCCAATAAGATAGTTTGGGCTTATCCTTCATGGATAGGAACAAAGAAAGTAACTGACCCATGAAATGAGAAACGTAACTGAATAACTTCTGGTTGTGAAAGGAGAAAATTTGTTGACCAAGTATTGCACAACTTTGAAGCACATAATAATAAGGTTCAGTAAGGGTGGTAGGACATCCAGAATGCCTGAATTGGTCAGGAAAGTGTGGTATAATTTTATATAAAGTGAATATAATTAAAATATCACTAAGCTTCTGAAATAAATAACATCTTTCACTGATATATTTTAATTTTTCTTACACACATGCATGTACCTACTATCTTTCTTTATCTCTATATAAATACCTGAACAAATGTATATGTCTGTGTAGCATTATGAATATGAAAAAATCATCCTTCAGTGTTTTAAATATCTAAATTTGTACTTTTATACTTATCTGAATTAAAATAACATTAAAAAATAACACTTACAGTGTAAAGACATCTGATGCTTTCCAAGTAGCCAGGCATACATACTTTATAAAATTTGCTTAATCTTCAGAAAAGTTTTATGCAGTGGAAACCATTTTATCCACACTTTACTGCCGAGGAAACTGAGGAATAAAAGGTTGAAATAAATTTACATACATCACTGAGCCAGGAAACTGTGGAAAGAGTCTTCAAACCCTGGAAGTCTGAATTCACAGCACAGGATTTAACCAGTGTGATATACCACACTTTAGTTTGACTACCATCGATTCTTGAGTTAAAATGAAAAATGAAAGTATTATTTAATCTACATCTTTGCTAAAGAAAAAGATCCAGTCTACAGGATACTCCTAGAAAAATATATTGTACCAACAAATTCTCAGTGAGTAATTGTTAAGGTAAAACAAAACAAAACAAAAGACTGGATAAATAACCCTTAAAAATGAAAATTGATCCTATTTCAATAAATTTGATGATTGTGGGACTCATGAATCCAAGTAACATTCCAGTCAGTTTCTAGACAGCTCTGATAGAATGCCATTGCTTATTTGGAATAAATCTGGCTTCTACAATAACTCAGTGGTCATAATTCTATCCTCTATTTTTTATGCAAAGTTTTCTAAAATTTGAAGAAGTACCTTAAATCTTCATTTCCAATCTGAATTTACGTAGATGCCTCATTCTACTCTATAAGTGTTATAAAATATTTTAGGATATTCATTTACTTTCACAGTATCTTTTATCAAAAGATACTAATCTTCTGATGTATAGTCATGCATCTATGTGGCTATCAAATTTGATTACATCTTATATGTAATGTTTAATTATATGATATATCGAAATTTTCCACATTAAGAAATAGATATTTCTAGCACACAAGAAACCGCAAGTAACATTGTAGTTATTAGCCTATCCCCCAAATAACCACTATTTCAATTCTAACACCATAGATTTGTTTTGCTTTTTGTCTATTTGTAAACTCTATATATGTGTGTGTTTGTGTCTCTGTGTCTATACATATAGTGATATATATTGCTAGGTTGTGTATGATTTCATTAGCTAAATATTATTTTATGATTCATCTATGTTGTGTGTTTGACAGCAATAATTTTTTCATTGCTACAGTATTCTATTTTATAAATTCTCCAACGTTTTTAACAATTTTGGTGTTTGTGGGCATTTGAGTTATTTCTAAATTGGGAGTAATAAAATGGTTCTGTGATTATTTCAGTCATTTCTTTTGTTGAATATATGAACATATTGTTTTAAATATTTCTCTTGAAGTATATATACTAGTTAAATTTCTAGTATACACTGACTTGCAGTGTTGTATATGTTCAGCTAATGTTAATTACTGACAAAAAGATTTCTGCACTGGTTATAAAAATGTATACTCTGAACAGCAGAGTATTAGATTTATAGCTGTTACTCATTCTCACCAGCACTTAGTATTATTGTCTTATTTTTTATTAATAGAGCAGGTACCACATTGAAGGTTTAGCTTACTTTTCTCAGGTAACTAATGAAGTTAGTTTTCATGTGTCTATTGATCATTCTGAAATACTCTTCTCCAAAATGTCATTCTGAGTCTTTTGCCAACTTTTTAAAGGTTTTCTGCATTTTGCTATTTGATTTGTAAAGTTCTTTGTATATATTATCTATGGGATGCTTTATCAAAGGTATGTGCAATCACCTTTTTATGGTGTCATTTAATAAAAAGCAATTCTGGTTTTTTATTGTATATATTTAAGCTGTATAACTTGGTGATTTGATATACATACACATCGTGAAATTATCAGCACAATCAAGCTAATTAACATCAAATTACCTTACATAGTTAGCTTTTGCTTATTTTTTAATTTTGTGCTAAGAGCACTTAGGATCTGCCCTCTTAGCAAATTCCAAGTATACAACATGGTATTGTTACCTAGAGTCACCATTATATACATTATATAATGTGAAATTTTTCATCTTGCATAACTGAAACATTTGTGTCTTATTAAAAGTATTTGCCTACTTCACTTTAATTTATTAAAGGCAATAATCGTGTTCCCATGCAACTATAAATATTATTATGCTTCATATGATTTTAATAGTAGAAAGCAATTTGTCAGTGATATCAAAATTCACTAAAAAAATTCATTCATTCGAAATGAATCCTTTCCCACTTACTAATTCCCATTTTGGAACTAGGCACTGTGACACACACTTTATCTTTAAAAAGTCTGAGGGACTTCCCTGGCCATCCAGAGGTTAAGACTGTGTGCTCCCACTGCAGGGGGCACGGGTTCGACCCGTGGTTGAGGAACTAAGTATTCTGCATGCCGTGTGGCACTGCCAAAAAAAAAAAAAAAAAACTCTGAGAAAATATTTCTTCCTTTTGGTACATTATTTCAGATTTGCTAACTTTAAGTTTTATTAATATTAATTAACGTTTAGTGAGAGACTATATTTATTCTTCAAAAAGTGTCCATAAATAGCATGCAATCTTGAGAGTGTGTGATTCATCCCATAGAGATTAAGAGCAACTGTCCTTGAATAATCTTTCTTGTTAAAATGTAAAAAATCATACTGAGTAAATAAGGCATGCTGTTATTGCCTGCCTATTTATGACCACTGTCTTGATGGTGTTATTTTATATCTCTACATTTACATTCTCAGAGTGAATCATTTTTGAAGAGTGATAAATAATCAGAGATACAGAATAGCACTTAATTAAATCTTCCACATTTTAACATTTCAAGTTTGTAAGTTTCTTGTAAAAGTCACTGTCATTTCCCAGCAGTAACTATTATTAAACCCTTTGTTATACATTAGTTTAAAACAAATTAGTAAAATGGAAAATACTATATAGCCTCTGATGTTGATCAAAAAAATATCATTCTATTTCTTTTAGGTATCAGTTTACAATGAGTAATTATGCAGTATAGCAAATGAAAGAAGTGAAAGGAGAGACTAACTTTCTTCATATTCCAGACCTATGTAATTAGTTTTCAAATATTAAAATTAAGCATGTGTACCATAGTAAAGTAAAACGTTGACAATCAAAGAAGCAGAATGCAGGATTTATGGGCATATTTGCAATTTTTACATAATTTTAAAAGTATACTAAATGTTTTTAAATACGAAAAATGAAACCCTGTCATTAAAGACAAGATTTTGTAAAAACAATTCTACAAAATTAAGATTCTATTGCTGAAAATGTGCAAGGGTTTAAGAAGGCGAAAGGTTAGCAGTTTTATCAGAACACATTTTAAAAATTATCTCTAAGCAACTTGTATGATGACCCTTTTCAACTTTCAAGTTAGAATATTCTATAAATGAAAGAAATGTTAAGAGAAAAAAATAGCGATTTTTTTCCCATGCATGCTGATCATTTGCTTTCTAATAAAACTTAGTATACTCATGATTTTTTTCATAGACAATGTGAGTTGATCCCTGCTAAGTATTTTGTGCAAGAGAGTCAATAGTAAAATAAACCAAACCCACCCCTGCCCTAAGGAAACTTAGACTAGTGAGAAAACTTGTTATCCATAAAATGAGCATGTAATTAAATGTAAATTTGCATCAATGATAGGTGCTAGAAGGAAAATGTATTCAGGGATATAAAATATACATAAGTGGTTTAGAAGAGATAGAGTTTTTCCTGTTATGTAAAATCATAAACTTTCTTTCTTTTTTTTTTTTTTTGTGGTACGCCGGCCTCTCACTGCTGTGGCCTCTCTCGTTGCAGAGCACAGGTTCCGGACGCGCAGGCTCAGCGGCCATGGCTCACGGGCCCAGCCGCTCCGCGGCATGTGGGATCTTCCTGGAGCGGGGCACGAACCCGTGTCCCCTGCATCGGCAGGAGTACTCTCAACCACTGTGCCACCAGGGAAGCCCTAAATTCTCTTTGGAAGAAAGTTAATAGGGAGCTAAGCGTATTACAGGCAGCTTGCCCAATAAGGTTTATGTAAGCTGGAAGTGGACTTTCAAGGTATCTTAGTTCACTAAGGGCTGGCCCAGAAAGAAAGTAAAGAAAGGAAATATTCCTAGCAGGTGGGACATTAAACAGTTTATTTCATTTCCCTCCTCTTTTAAATCGAGAATAAATGATCTGAATATAGACTATAAAATGGTAATATTTTGCAGTTATTTACAGAAATAGTCTGGGACTAAATAAAAACATGAAAGTGGGTTTTAAGAAGTTATATGTGGATGGTCTTCTTGAAATCTTCAGTAGGGGGTGCTGGTCCCCCATGGCCATTGTGTCATCCTGTGGCGAAGGCAAGGCCATAGTCTGCATGCACCCCACCATGCTGTAAACAAAGGACGCTATTCCCTCCCTACCAGGAACAGATATAGCCTGGGGTTGACCAGGTGCCATATGATGCACATGCTTAAGCAGAACAAAGGAGTACACATTGAGTCTGAAGAAGGAAAAGATATTCCCACATCAGGGGATAAACCCAGGATGGGCTGTCAGGGCTTTAGGTCTATGTAAGGAATAGTTACGAGTTCAAGGCCCATTCTTCTGTGCTTGAGTAGGGGTAGAAAACCTGTGAACGTGAGACTACCTTTTCCATCACCCATGTAAATGCTTTCCAAAGGCCCTACTGCAGAAGAGATTCTTCACAATCTGTCCTGTGGATGTCAATCAGCTTCTACCTTTCATGATTCAAGGATTTGATCAATGGGCTCATGAACAGTGTGGAGAGAATTGCTGAAAGATTGATTCTATATGTACTAAATATCATGTACTTCCCTCTATAAAATCTGACCTGGGAATTGCCTATTCTGAGTGTCCAATGTGGAACCCACTCTATCATCCCATCACCTGAAGGGACTAGTCAGTTTCTTTATAGCAAGTTGATGGCATTGGGTAGATTCCAGCATACAAGTAGGAGATGAGAGGATGAACAATGATCTGTTCTGCTGGATAGCATATGTATTCCAGATTTAAATTTTTCTAACTTTCATGATTGCTACTTGTAGTCTCACCTTCTGTGGTATTTCACATATGAACAAAAAATGGAATTCATAAGGTAAATGTAAAGCAACATGTTAATTCCCATGGGTTAAATGGTTATTATTTTAACTTATACATCAGAGGCACCTGGATCTATAGAATGAAAAATGGCCTCTTGAAGAATCAACGATAGCGCCACTTGCGGGGGAAAGCACCTTTTGAAGTCGGGGTACTGTAGTAAAGAATATTTTATATACTCTAAATCAATATATTCCATTCCTTTCATCACTAAAATAATTAAACTTAATGACCCACACATGAATTTTGGCATCTTCCTCATGACTGTGAGCCTTGCTGATTTAGTTGCTTTTTTGGGGTTTTTTTTGTTTGTTTGTTTTTTGCGGTATGCGAGCCTCTCACCGTTGTGGCCTCTCCCATTGCGGAGCACAGGTTCCAGACACGCAGGCTCAGCGGCCATGGCTCAGAGGCCCAGCCTCTCCGCGGCATGTGGGATCCTCCCGGACTGGGGCACGAACCCGTGTCCCCTGCATCGGCAGGCGGACTCTCAACCACTGCACCACCAGGGAAGCCCTGATTTAGTATTTTTAGCACCCAAACTAGAATCTATCCATCAGGTGTACCGGAAATTGCTACTTGTACTTGCCATTCTTTTATTGTTTAGTTTTATTTTTTTGGTAAACTCCTCAATCAAGGGAAAATCATTCAAAAACAGGACATAAAAAATTATTTCTCTCTACCTCATAAATCTGGAAACTTCACTAGATTTACATCAATAAAATTAAATGAAAGGAGTTCATAATAGGAAATCTCTATTTTGCATACAAAAGGTGTCATGATGTTACTCAAAAGTTTTTAAAACTCAGTGACCTAAAATAATCTAAGGAAAGTTAAACTAGCCTGAACTGGATTTCTATAGGGATGCCTATATTTATCAGGCAGAATAACAAAACGATCATATTCTTCATAATTTTAAGATATTTCACTAAAACTAGGCAAAATATGACTCCATAAAAATCCAAAATTCTAGACAAAAAAAAAATGTTGTTTATAAGCTAGTAAATCTAGAAGTCTTATTAATCTAACAACAGTTCTTTTATAGAAAAACAAATTAGTGGTGTGATAGGTTATAGCCAGATCTGCTGTACAGAAACCTCAAGAAACCCTAATGATATAGCAGTGAATATTGTGGACAATGGATAGATGGATTGCAACACATATTGCGAATTTGCACACTTGTTTAAACAATGCCATTTAAGTGGCACATATAATATAGTGTATTGAAAAATTATGAAGCCAGAAGCCAGACAGTATGTGTGGGTAAATAAGTTTTAGAGGACTCTTTTTCAGTGATAATATACACCCTCATGCAGTCCCATTGCAGCTCAATGGGCTTCGATATTTCCCCAGTTGAGGCATTTCCAAACTTTGGTGTTCTGGAGATAAATTTGGTGTTGTGGGCAATCTTGTTGCAGTTCTAAATGGTGGTGTGAGAGACTGAATCTTCAGCCAAGAGAAGAAAAGTTTCTATGATGGGTGATAAAAAAGTGACAATGACAATGAGTGGGAGGAAACAGAGATAGTGTGGTTTGGGTACATTTTCTCTGCAAAGATCTTCATGAAGGTGTGCATGTCAACACACTGTTCTGCATATAGGGCACTAGGGCCCAGCGTGCCTCTGACAGCAACAAGGGGAAGGCCACGTTACTCTATATATAAGAGAGTAGCATAATGGATAATGAGGTCCATGCTTAATGGAGAGTGAGGTCCATGCGTAATGGCATAAAGTGTTAAGAGGATTTCAGGATAGTAGGAATTTAATTTCTCTTTCTGATCTTTTTTTGTTCGTGTATAGGAATACAAGAGATTTCTGTGTATTAATTTTGTATCCTGCAGTTTTACTGAATTCACTGATGAGCTCTAGTAGTTTTATGGTAGCATCTTTAGGATTCTCTATGCATAGTATCATGTCATCTGCAAACAGTGACAATTTTACTCCTTCTTTCCCAATTTGGATTCCTTTTATTTATTTTTCTTCTCTGATCGCTGCAGGTAGGACTTCCAAAACTATGTTAAATAAAAGTGGTTACAGTGGACATCCTTGTCCTGTTCCTGATCTCAGAGGGAATGCTTTCAGCTTTTCACCGTTGAGAATGATGTTATCTGTGGGTTTGTCATATATGGGCTTTATTATGTTGAGGTAAGTTCCCTCTATGCCCACTTTCTAAATCACTGGAGCTTCTAATACTTGGGTGGTGTGAATTTGCACTGATGCAGATGAATGGGTAGACATCTCTGGGGAGGAGTTAGGATGACTTGATTTAAAGTCATGTAGATATAATTATGGTTTATTTAGAAATATAGGGAGAGTAAAGGAGAGACATTCTGACTCATTGTGCTTAGTTATAGGTAGTGTTCTTTAAGCTTCATGTTTGGTTATCTTTTCCAGTTTCTCTGTTTCAGGACTATTTCATGATGTTAAAAAAGTTATGATTTTGGTATTTTTAAGTTTCATTATTTTAATTTATTATATACACACTAAATACTATGTGTGTTTGTGTGTGGGGTGTGTGTGTGTGTGAACCCACTTGTTACTGGAGAGCTTACTTCTAAAAAGGATGTCCACTGTTTCTGGAAAGCTGTTTGAAAATATATAATAAGAGCCTGAAAAAAATAACTAGCATCTCTTGATTTAATTTATATTCCAAGAATTTTGCATGAATTAGTTTCATCCTTGTAACAAGTCTGTGAGGTAGGAACTATTTCTATTCCGATTTTACAGATAAAGAAATGAAGATAGAGAGAGATTGAGTGATTTGTTTACTCAGCTGGTTGAGACAGAAACTGGATTCACATGCCTGCTGACTGTCTCCTCAGCTCCATGCTACACAGCCTCGTGAATTTAACACTATACATTCACCTCTAGATATCTATCTTACATCAAAGTGCATTATGAATATCAGCTACATATGGGACATAGCTATGACTGATATTCACAAAAATCCCATATATTAAAATGAACAGGGAAAAGAAAAACTTTGGAAACATATTAACTATGGCTGCTGCTGGATGACAGGAGTACGGTGGATTTTATTCTTTATACGTTTGTGCACTTCCTGTGTTTTCTCCTCCAATAAACATATTTTATAAGGAGCAAAGCAAAAATAAAAACGCTTTTATCCATTACTTTATGACTTAGTTCAGTCTAGCTAAAATATTGCTTAGTTCAGTCTAGCTAAAAGTGGCTTAGTTCAGTCTAGCTAAAATATTAATTACATTCAATGGCTGCACAGGGGAAAACAGCAGCATTTGAAACCTTCTATTATTTTCATTAAGCAGTTTTGTAACACCAAGTACAAAATGTCACATGTAAATGGGTTCTTAATAAATGCTAGTGAAAGGGACAATTTTCCTGCAATAGATAACTGTGGACAGCTGTACACTAAATGATGATTTTTATGGAGAACTACATTGCATAAGCCACATTTGTCTGGTAGATGGAACTAATATAAATATAGAGATATCCTGTTTGGATTTGATTGTCATAAACCAATTAAGATATTGTTCTCTTAAAAGTTATTTTTGTATTATGATAATTTAAGATTTTATCAAGTAACAAATGCAGTGTTTTTTGCTTCCATGATTTAATTTCTTGGTAGTCTTGCTATTTTGCATGCAGAAACATAGAATTTGCAAGCACATTATATTTTTTGTAATTTTCAAGATGTGCAACTTCATGAATAAAACACACTTGAAGGTAACTTAAAAGGATTCATTGTAGTCAAATTTAATTTGACATGTTCAAAATTAGATGCATGATATTCATCAAACTTCAGTCAGATAATTCTATTCAGAATGTGCGTTATTAATAATCTAAAGATTCTTTTAATCCTTTCTGGGAAACGTACCACTAGAAATTTTACTGAAAATTGCATCACTATATTTAATAGTAATAAATCTGTCCTAATTTTAATTGAGTTCTAAATATTTTATATATTGTAACAAAGTATACAGACGATTATAGTGAAATAAGATATATAGCTTTCAAATTACAATTATGAAAATTTCCCAAATGATAATTAAACTGTAAACTAAACTCAGCCTAATTATTCTTTTGCCTGGAAAGTAAACAATGACAATGCATCCCAAAAATACCCTCTGCCTTGAAAAACAGAGAGTTTTGTTAAGTGTCTGACATATGTAAAGAATCTTGCTTGAGTCATTAGAATATCTTTATATTTTGATGTTTAATTTTTTGAGTCTATGTTCTATTTTATGCCTTCCTAGAAACATACCAAGATTCCTTATGCATCAAGGGTCTTTGTCCACAGCCTCACTTTCATGGGATATTTTGTTGTTTGAATTCTCCCTATCGCACTAGTCATCAAAGCCCCAGTTGATGTTTTCCTAGACTCCTCATGAAAGCACATTTTGAACTTTGAAAAAAAATTGACAAATTGCTTAACAATGGTATTTGAAAATGGTGTCTTTTTCTTACATTCTTGAAAATACTAGGTAGAATTCAATGTCCATCTTTAACCATCTCCCCAGAAAAAAAGAAGTCAGTACTTCAGTTTTGTTTTGTTTTGAATTTCTTGTAATTTAGTCATTCATTCAACTGAAAAGTCAGCTACTGTGTGTCAGGCAGAATTTTAAGTATTAAAGAGAAAGCAGTATCCAGAATATACATACCTTTTATATTAATTATTTGTTTGGAAACATGTTTTCTGTTTCTTCATTTTATATATAGGTTTATTAAACATAATGAACTCTTTATTTATGTTTAATAATAAAAAATAGTTTCTAGCTTGCATATCCATGTGAAGATTTTCGTTTCAATTATATATTAAAAATGCATAGAAAAGGCCTGGAAAGAAATATGTCAGTATGTTAACTGCAATAATATTATGTAATTAAATTATATATCTATCGCTATTTTATTAAGAATTGGATTTGACCTTTCATCAAAATTCTGTTTAACATTTAAGCATCTGGTAAAATGTTTTTTCTATACTTTATAAAAGATATTGAATATTAAACTATGCTTTTATTTTCTTGCCCTAAACTACTCTCAGTACTACTGATTGGCCAACACATTCACCAACTTAATATTCATTACAGGCCTCCTCTGCTTTTTTGCATTATACTATAGCCTATAATTTCAGGGACTTTTTTTTTTTTTTTTTTTTTTTTTTGCGGTACGCGGGCCTCTCACTGCTGTGGCCTCTCCCGTTGCGGAGTACAGGCTCCGGACACGCAGGCTCAGCAGCCATGGCTCACGGGCCCAGCCGCTCCGCGGCAATGTGGGGTCTTCCCGGACCGGGGCCGGAACCCGTGTCCCCTGCATTGGTAGGCGGACTCTCAACCACTGCACCACCAGGGAAGCCCAAGGGACTTTTTTAAGAAGAAAAATCCTTCCAAAATATTTCAATGTGAAGGGATAAATTATTTAGGTATTGCTGCATTAAGAAACTATCTTAAATGTCAGTAGTTTAAAATAATAACCTCTAACAATTGCTAACAAGTCTACAGGAGTTCTCCTCCAAGTTGGCAGTTAACTCCGGGTCAGGTAAGTGGCTCCGCTCATCTGGTAGGGGTTCTCTGTTGGCAGGCTGACTGGCCTAGAATGGTCCCTATTCAGACTGCGAGAATCCCCTCCACATAATCTCAGATGGAAAACTTTCCAATTTACCTACAATTTAGTGCAAAATAAAAGTCATCATTTTTTAAAATTGAGGTTTAGGCAAGTTTGTTATACAGCAACAGCTACATGATTCAGAAATTGTTCAAGTTTGGGATGCTGCCATATCGGAATGCTATAAGATATGGCACTGACCATGACCTTCGGTGGACAGAGGCTGAACAAAATGGAAAGTCTATCACTAGTGAAGGCTGCAACAAAGTGAGGAAGATGTAATTGGGTGATGGTAAGATGGTAACCTGTGTTATGCAGTAGCCAAGCAGTTGGTAAAACTATTACCAGGAAACTTGAAAAATGGATATTGTACATAATGAATATTTCAGTTTGACTAGGGAATCTGCAGGTAGAATATGACAACTGCAACAAAGAGAAGGGCTAGAGAAAGTGGTTGTTTTATATTTATAATACGAAAGAAATGTAAAGAGCCCAGGTCTTCTTAGGTTAGAAAATAGTTTTTCATTTGCAGCCTCTCAATTCTGCCTTAAGGGCAGAAGAGATTTCTCAACATTTAATTAGAAAAGCACTTAACATAATACCTTATGTATATAGTGATAAGACCTCCGTTAGTAATTCTTAAGGAAATTAGTGTGATGAGTTGAGATTTCCATTTTTTTAACTACAAAAGATTAAGGTAAGATGGTTGGATGAAAAACTTTTTGAAGTTTCTTCAAACATATAAGACAGGGATTCCCTGGTGGTGCAGTGGTTGAGAGTCCTCCTGCCTGATGCAGGGGACACGGGTTCGGGCCTCGGTCCGGGAAGATCCCACATGCCGCGGAGCGGCTGGGCCCGTGAGCCATGGCCGCTGAGCCTGCGCGTCCGGAGCCTGTACTCCGCAACGGGAGAGGCCACAACAGTGAGAGGCCTGCATACTGCAAAAACAAAACAAAACAAAACAAAACAAAACAAAACAAAACAAACAAAAAACATATGGGACATAATTCTGGCCAGCAACTGCGAAGATGTCTTGGTTTTTCATTTTGACTTTATCTCTTTTAAAGCTTAATTCATTCATTAATTCATACACTCTTTCAATAGACATTTATTAGGATATGTTGGTATAAAGTGAACAGGATAGAAAAACATGTAAAATTAATGACTTCATTCAGCATACGGTATTCTAAAAAGGGGAGAAAATCATGCTATAAATGCTAAGATAGAAAACTGAATAAGGTGTAGCTATGTTTCTGAGTGACAGAGCAGAGTTAAATCACACATTTATTACAGTAGTTAATACTCCCCAAAAGCCAAAGGCAACTTAGAATACTGTGTGAATTTTATCTTAAATTTTCATTTAACTTTGCCTTGTAATCCACAGACATACAGGTTGACTTTGCTATAAATAGAATGTTTTAACTCCATGAATATTGAGACCTTTAAGTAACAACAGTGTAGAAAAGTACCCAGAAAATAATTTTACTTTGGAAATAAAATTTCATGTAAGACATATTATCTATGTTCAATATTGTATATGTAGTAGTATGCAGAAAACAGAAGCCGGAGCATAATAAAAATAACAATAAAATGTATTATTACATGCTAACCAGAGTTTTTAATATGTTTATGTATGTTAAGTGATGGTCCCCCAACAAATACATTAATTATTTACTATTTTTACCATTTTATAGAAGAGTAAACTAAAGGAGAGAGTAGATAAGAATATGGTAGAGGAAAATAGAATAAATAGAGCCTGAATCTAAACACAGTAAGATTCCCGTCTTCCCTGAAGATACAAAAATAAACATTTTTTATTGATCAAGATAGTATACTTGTCCTGTATGGAATAAAAACCCAATAAATGTTATTATTTTTTCTTTATTTTTAAAATTTTCTCTTTTGACTAGTCATCAATTTCTCTGGACTTTTCTCCTACTATGTCCATTTTGTTGTTATATTGGCTAATTCTTTATTAATTTCTTTTTGTTGTGTTTATATATATTTTACTTCTTTTTTAATACACCCCATCTTATGCTTTTTGCTCATCTTTCCTTCTTTTAAAGTCCTTTTTTACTAATTCCAATGTCTAGATTATCACTGGCTCTATGTATGTTAATTACTTTATCTTTTTATATCACTTTTATCTGATTTTTCAGAATATTGTAAAAATGATTTCAACAATTCAAAATTGTTGAAAATATATTTTAAAGGTTTTCCTAAAAAGTGTTTTGGTTTCTTTTTTCTGGTAGATAGTTTAGTTACTGGCAATTCTAATTAATCTTCCCAATGCCTGGTTATAGTTCTTGTTATCAAGGAACTACAGAAGGCTTTCTTGGTTTGTTTGGTTTGTTTTGATTTTTTTAATCACTCATGGGAAATATGTTTTGCTTTAGGGTATGACCTGGTTGCACTCTCAAATAAGTGTGTGGGGTGTTTGAGGAGTCTTTATTCTGGCTGGGTCCAAACTCTATCCCACACCATGTGTAATTGTTGAAATCTCCACTCAGCTGTGTGCCTCCCAGCAACAGTTACCTACCAGATCTCTTCAAGTCCATGTGCACATACAATCCAAAAAACCAGGAAAAAAATCCAAAGTCCAAGGAAATTTTTCACACTATTTTCTGGGGTTTCCTTTTAATGACTTCCCCTGTCCGGTACCTGATTTCCAATTTCAAACCACTTTAGTTGTCCTGGAATCTGATCTTTGCCTCCTTTGCATGGAAAGACTATTTCTATTTGGGTTTCATCTGTTTTCAAGCATACTGCTTTGCACTGATTTTTGCTCAACACTTTCAGATTTTTTTAAATGTATACTTAATTTAGACTTTATATTTTTCTGGAGAAAAACAAGTTTAATCCAGCCAGTCTGCCATTTCCAGAATAAAAATTTGTTGAGCCTTCTTTTGATCAATTTCTAGATTGGATGTATTTAATGTAACCCATACACTTTTAATATCCTTTGAAATATATAGTCATGCTGCTTTAAATATCTTCATCAATGAATCTTTTTGTTCTTCTTTCCTTTACTTATATGTCCAGTAAATTTCTGGCATACAAATTTGACATAATAAGTCAATTCAACACAGCTATGTGTTCAAGTGGCTCAAAACCTAGGCTTGTGTCTCACAAGTCTTTTTGTTTGATTATTTGGTGTTATCTGTGTTTTGTTGTGTTAGCATCTGCAAGCTAAATATTTTTCATTTTTCTCCCCAACCTTCCCTTTTTCCCAGGTCACATTTTAATTTTCTACGTGTAACAAATTTTTATGTGTAAGAATGTTTTTTTAAGTGATTAACTTACTCTCTTTGAGCCTTGATGGAACCTGGTTTTGGCTGTGCATTCATTCTAAGTATAGTATCAGTGGATGAATCCTCCAGGACACCTTCATTTATTTCATTTATTTTTCATAAGAATCCAGATCTTCTTGGGATTTTAATGTTCCTGTTCTGTTTGAATCCAAATTTATTTATATTTATTTTTGCCAGAAAGACTTCACAATAGTTCTAAGTATTTCATTTTTTAAAATGAAATATTTTCTCTTTTCCTATTTTTAAAAATTTTGTATTGTTATTTTTGTCATCCAGGAATAAAACTTCACTAGACTTTACTACATTGAAAGGTCTCTTTTATTGAAAAAAATCATTGTTAGTAGATTTAAATATTTTTTATATGTATGGTCAATTAAACTCTGCATTTTATTTTTAGTTAAATAGTATTCTTATTTCTCTTAACTTTTCTGACTTTTATCAGAATATTTGAATTTTCTTTGATACTTTGTTTTCCTTATAATAATTTTAAGTTGCATAACAAATGCTTTTTGCAATGCTATTCTTATTTGTTTTTAACTTGCAACAACTTATTATTCACATTTAGGGCATAATAAGCAGTAATATAATTAGCATTAGAAAACAATTTTTCTCATAAAACAGGATTGGCCATATCCAATACATTTTTATATGCAATATTCTCATGGTTACAGAACAGATTTTCTAGTCCAATAGCTAGTTTAAGCAGGGTTTTACTTAATACTCTGTTAACTGCCTAATTCCCTGGAAATTTTAAAAGATAAGGCCAACAATATGCCCTAAATCTCAGAATGCATTGTCACTAGGCTTTTTTCTATTTTCAACTGTGATTATAAGTTTTGCTTATGCTGATGCCTGGAATTATAAAAATGGAATTCCCACTACCAATGTCAGTCTCCCAGTTTTTCCAGAATTTGCAATATTTTCCTGAGTTTTTTTTAAAACCACCATAAATTTTTGTAAATATCAGAGTCTCAATGAAGAACATACATAGATTTTCCATTACTACAGGCCCATAGTATCTGAGTACCAAAGGTAAAAACAATATTTTTTTTTTTTTGAAAGTCTATATTCTAAGGTTCAGGTATGCCATGATTTTAAGACCTTATTTGTGTTGTTGCTGTTATTATTTCTCATTTATTTGTTTTTTCATGTGTTTTGTTTTGTTTTTGTCCATTTAATGCTTATGTTCCAACATTCTAGACTTGATTTTTCTCTTTAAATAATTTGAGGAGGGATTTCTTTGAACTTTGATTTTTTCTGTTCACACATGTAATGTAAGTATACAATTTAGAGTGTCTTCTATATGCATGCCTTTTATCAAGCTAAAAGTAAAAATTAATACACATTTTTGTATTAATTATCATGTCTAATATTTTGAAATTATACATATCTTTAATCTGCTTTATAAATGCCTTATATTAATTCATACTCCTTCTTGTATTTGTTTATATTTATTAGCCACAATGTATTAAGCCACTAAGTGTTTACATAGGTTAATTTTCAGTTTTCCCAAAGCAAAATATATATTAAATATATGTGAACCATTACTCCATTTTCTATTATTAAATCTATCTTTTGATAAAAATTGAATTATAAAATGTTTTAATTCTAAAATATATATCTAAATCTTAAAGAAATGATGACCCTGAATAGAAATAAAAAATAGTGCATTTACCACTAAAACAAAGGGGATAATAAGAAAAGTAGTGCTCAGATAAAAATATAAATGAATCATTATATCACCAAAATATTTAGAAGCGTTATTCATTTTAATCAGTAATAGCTGAAGACAAAATAAAATTTGTTGTATATGTTATTATCATGCTGTTAGATCATCTAAAATGTGGGACTTTAATTTAAATGTAGTCAAATTAGAAATTAACCTTAGAAATTGTATTCTTAACATAAAACTTAGATAAATAGTTTTCATTAAAATTTCCTAGAAAATCTATAACACAGATTAAAACAAAATGAGAGTTGTTCTGTAGATATGCAGATATGTAATTAAAATTAGATCAAGTTTTGATAAAAAGTAGTATCAAATTATCAAAATGCTGAAATATTATTTTAAAAATTCTAGTTGAAATCACGATGTAATTAAATTAATACCATAATAATTTTCAGGTATCTGTTTTGTATTTGTTAAGTTTCAATGAGCATGGAATTGCCAAATATCAATTCATGTGTAATATGAATACATTAAGTGTTTCTCCTCTATAAATTAAAAGGACAGTAATGTAGAAAAATGTTACTTATTGTGTTAAATTAGTACACTAGTTGAACTTTTAAGGATATAATGAGGTACTTAACATGTAAAATGAGATAAAATATGTTAACATGAAAAGAATAGATGCAATGCATTCATAGTATAGAATATTTATATACAGTAAGAACAAGTGAGAAAAAAAGTAAGTTATTTATAACAATACTATAAAGCTATAATGGGTTCAAAAATATAATGGAATGTAATAGTGTAATCAGTTATTGTGGAATTAAATGTCAGTGAAAACCATTAGATTGTAGCTTAATTCTCCTAGGTGATAATTCAAAACACAAATTACCAATTTGCATATTAAACCTACATAAATAATGTGGTAGTTATTGCTGTGAAAAATCATATGTTACTTCTGGATAGATTTAATAGTAAATTACCTACTTATTATTACTGCACAAAAGTAATCTTCTACCATACAATATACTTAATTTGTTGATTAGTAGAATTTGAAAGCCAAAAGTTACTTTTAAAGTCATTCTTTAGCACATTTTACAAATAAGGAATATAAGATGCACAAAACATACATGATTTTAACATATGCCATCACTTATTTATTTACTGGCAGAACCTAATTTCTACTTTTGTCTCTGTATGGAACAAAGAGAAAAATACACTCACCGCCCAGATAATCTCCACTGAGACTTTTCCCAGTCTTGTGTTTTATAGCTCTTGGCCCTGATTTCCTCTCAATTTCTTTTTCAAGAACAGAAAACAATGGAAAGCAAGCAAAGCCAATGTTAACCAAGAAAAATTGTGCAAATGGTATCATATCCAGTTGTTTGAACCCAGCAGTTGACTGAAAGAAGAAAAGTCCAAATGACTAGCAAATATGAAAAATGTTTAATCAGTAGTAATTGGGATTTCATATATAAATAAAATCTTAATTTATGTAATAATTAATATTTATTAATATATCTGTATATGTTATAAATATATACATAAATAAATATGTATCAACATTTAATAATTAAACTAGTAGAGTTTTAAAAAGAAACAAAACCTTGGCAAATAGACATATCATATATTATTATAAACATTTTAGAAATGTTTAGAAATGCCTATTGAAATTAAATATTATATATATATTTTTATATATATATATACACACATTCTGACCCAATAACTTCACTATTGAAGTTCAAAGAAGTAAGATAAATGAATTGAATTGTTAAAAATTGGTTCTTCATTACATAAATATCAATATATTAAAATAATTAATTAGCTCCTAAAAATTTTATACATTTGTATTTGTTTTCTAGGGCTGCCATAACTAAGTACCACAGACTGGTGGCTTGAACAACTTCAATTTATTTTCTCAAAATTTTTGAGCTACATGTCAGAGATCAAAGTGTAAGCAGGGTTGGTTTCTTCTGAGGCCTCACTCCTTGGCTTGTAGCTGGCCTTTTCCCTGTTTCTTTGCATGGTCTTCCCTGTGCACACATCTGTGTCCTAATCTTCTCATAAAGGGGTACCAGTCATATTGGATTAAGACCTACCCATTTTAACTTACTACTCTTTTAAGGAACCACCTCCAAATACAGCCCAATTCTGAGTTACTGTGGTTTAGAACGTCAACATATGCAGTTTTGGGGAGACACAGTTCAGCCCATAGCAACATGAAGGCTTATTATGTTGTTATTTTCAGTAGCAAAAGTGTTGAAATATTACAAATTGCCATTGGGAGAGAAATTGTTGGGTAAAATTACAACATCCATACTAGAGTATATTATACAATATGAAAAATATGTTTATTTTTATTCATATTAATCTGTGTGGATATTCATGATATGTTGTCAGGAGTAAAATATAATGATATAATATCCCTAGAGGTAGGCACTTTTCTATTCATCTGTTAGAAGAAGCATGCTTTTTTTAAGCTAATAAAGACATTTAAATGACAGAAACCATACATCTCTTTCCATTAGTTTATCTGTTACTAAAGTTCCATAAACAAGAAAAAGAACGAAGTTTTAACAATTCATTTCATTTATCTTACTTCTTTGAATAACTAAAATGCTCCAGAGGGCAGGTCAGACATTAAAACAAGACTATTATTTTGACTATATAAATGGTTTGACATTTTAATCATGGAAGTTAAGCAAAAAATGCTTTAAAGTTTCTTAGAAAACAATTACTTTTAGGTTACTATTAAATCTCAAATTTAGTGTGTAAGGTTTATCATGTTTTCTGACTGTTGTTTCAGTTTTTAACTTTATAAGCAAATTTACAAGTTGTTCTAGTAAATATTCTAAGCAAATGCACAATTGCAATGAGAAAAAGATAATAGACATCAAAGTCCTCAAAAAATTAGTATATAGAAAGAAAATATTAAAAGTATGAAACTTAGCTGTAAAAATTAAAATTGATGTATATTTTAAATTAAGATTTTAGAAAAAAAATAACTGAGAGTTACTTTATTTTATTTTTTCTGATTATTTTCAGGACGTCGTTACATTTAATTCATAGTCCATATAGTTAATGATTCACTTTAATATTTAAAAATGAAGCTCTCTTTGCCAAAGGAAAAAATTTAAATGCTATTTTAGGTATATTTCCTAAAGGTGTCTCTGGCATGATTGATTGATTAATTGATTAGCTATAATTATTCAATGACTAAGAGTAGAAGCAAATTTCTCCTAGTTTGTATGAAAATGTTCCATTTCCTTTCCATAGCATGTCAGACCATGAGTGCTCAAATGTTAATACAGTTATCACAAATCTTAAATCCTTAATCATAATGTCAACCAAAGCTTTATAAAGAAACTCTGAGGTTTGAAGGCATGAGTAACTTTATATAGTAGAAGAATCTTTGGGAATAAGTACTGAATTTTTTTTTTTCTGTCTTATTAACCAACACAAAAAATTGCACTTTTGACTGTTGTTTGCAATTTTACTAAGGTCGTCTACCAAAGCAAACAAACAAACAAAAATTGGAATAAATTTATAATATAATTACTTTTGAAACAAACTGAAATGAAATTGCACAGCAAAACAACAGTAGTTCTGAAATCTTGGAAAATATAATTAAAAAAAAATGTCTGGTGACGTAGGGTATATTTTTGAAAAGGAAATGTTTATTAAGTGATAACAATTACTGATTTTCTTCATTTCAATGAACTGTATTTTCTCCTTTTTTCTTCAAATATTAAGAATTTTAGGAAATACAATAAATCATATTATGTATCATACTTTCTATATATTTGGAGGATGAGGAAGGAAGCATCTGGAACATACTTCCTAAATAGTTGTGCCACTTCATGTATATTAGCAATACTTATATTTTGGAATTTTTTAATGTTATAATTTTCATGAAACTATACTGGGAAACCTCCAGCAAAACTTAATATTTTTAATATAAAGCTAGAAAAAATTATACACAAAGAGATAGTGCAGTTTTTATAACCTGTAAATCTAAGTTTTTTTCTTAATCATGGCCCTGACAGTAATTTACTTTCTATGGTTGAATAGACAATATATTCCTACAAAATACCTGCTACATCAAAAATTAATCTAAAATGAATTGAAGAAATACAGAGGCTTTTCACTAAATAAAGACATAGAGAGTTGTCTACCTTGAATTACCAATAATAAGTTTATTATACAAAGATATATTCCAGATATATTAAGAAAGAAAATGAGAAAAAGAATTATGAAAGCAGAAGAAAACAAGAAAATTAAGGTTGATAAAAACTTGGATCTGGTAATTATAAACTCAATGAAAAAGAAAAAGAAAGATCTATTTGAACAAATTGATGGAAAGTCTATTTAGGGTGCAGTTAGAACACCTGATCTTCAATCTTTTCCGTTATACTAAAAGTTGATTCTCAAGAAATGGCAAAACCACTAGACACCAGACCTGAAAATCTACATGGGGAATATTATTTCCCTCAGCATCACCCCTGAACTCAGCTATAAAATCACTGGATTCAGGTTAAAACCTCTACTCAGAAGATAGGAGGACTTTTCTGAGGAATCTATTAGGAAAAGAAAACCTTTTTTAAAAAAATATTTTAAATCCTGAGAGTTAAGAATCCCTTAATAGGGGCTTCCCTGGTGGCGCAGTGGTTAGGAATCTGCCTGCCAATGCAGGGGACACCGGTTTGAGTCCTGGTTCAGGAAGATCCCACATGCTGTAGAGAAACTAGGCCCGTGTGCCACAACTACTGAGCCTATGCTCTAGAGCCAGCATGCCTAGAGCTGGTGCTCCAAGACGAGAGAGGCCATCACAATGAGAGGCCTGTGCACGGCAATGAAGAGTAGCCCCCACTCACCACAACTAAAAAGAAAGCCCACGCGAAGCAACGAAGACCCAACGCAGCCAAAAATAAATAAATTAATTAATTAAAAAAAATCCCTCAATAAAATGGCACATCTATTTACCTTTGGAATGTCCACCAATCAATAAGCATGGCCCGTGCAGTTGGAGATTACAAAGGACAGTGATCTTCAGGTAGCTGAGAAACACCTCTATTGTGAAAGATAAGGGAAAACAGCAACAAGAACAGAGAGGACTGAACAAAACCCAGTAAATGCCTGGAGAAAACAATCTAAAATAAAACAAAAAATGGAGTATTGGTATCCTTTAAGGTAAGTTGTATATAAGAAAGAAGAAAATGAAATATTAATTTTAAAAAATTAGAATAGAAACTTTAGAAAAAAATAATAACAATAAAATTATTTTGAAATTAAAAGCAGAAATTTAAAAAAGAATAAAAAGTGATAGTTGAGGATATTTTCCAGAGTGTAGACAAAAGCATGGCAATAGGACTGTATTATGGCTTTACCAGAGGTTAGTAAATAGAATAAAACATGGTACTCAGAAACAGACATTTTAACTTTGATACATAATAGCTCTAGCATTTCAAATGTGTGAGTAAAATTTAGACAATTCCATAATGAGACATTTGCTATCCATATGAAAAAATATAATTGGTGCTCTACCACATATCATTACCACATTCATTAAAATTATAAATATAAAATTTTAAAAACTTTATTTTTGGAAGAAAAATGTACAATAATTATATGTCAGGATATTTTTATGATATTTGGTCTGATTAAAAACAAATTTCAGGGCTTCCCTGGTGGCGCAGTGGTTGAGAGTCCTCCTGCCGATGCAGGGAACACGGGTTCGTGCCCCGGTCCGGGAGGATCCCGCATGCCGCGGAGCGGCTGGGCCCGTGAGCCATGGCCGCTGAGCCTGCGCGTCCGGAGCCTGTGCTCCGCAACGGGAGAGGCCACAACAGTGAGAGGCCCGCCTACCACAAAAAACAAAACAAAACAAAACATAAAAGGCATGCTTCTCTCAGAAAATTTAAAGATAGCCATCTATATGTTTTGTTTTTCTTTTTTTGTATTTAAATCTTAAGCATCTATCTTTATACATGCCATCAGGTAAGCATTTAACTTTTGTTTTTCCAAATGATCTGTAATCAAATAAAAAATACACTTCGGTCATTTTTTAAACTATAGACTTGAAATGTCCCCTTTATCATAATATTTAAGTATGTAGTGTTAGGAAACACAGTGTAATATCCCTTACTATCTGTGTGACCCTGGAAAACCTCAGAGACTCTTGGTCTGTGTCCTCAACTGTAAATGGGATTATAACAGTGCATACCTGACACGGTTGGTATGAGAATAACTTTATGCATGAAGAAAGCATGAAAAGAACCTGGTACATAGTTAATAATTATGGGCTAGCTAAATAATACCTATATTTTATAACTATGAAATATGAAATATTCTTAAATATTAGGCCCCACAACGAGAGAGGCCACAACAGTGAGAGGCCCACGTACTGCAAAAAAAAAAAAAAAAAAAAATTCAGAATCTTATAAAAATATTTTATGAAATTGTTCTGAAGGATTTATTTGAAAAGATTAAAAATGCACACACACATACCAAAACTAAGGAAGTAATTATAATATTAAAATTGAAATATCTGCATATGAAAAAAGAGGTTATTTCCAGTGGGATTTCAAATTAGATGAAAATTTTAAAATGCAATATTTGAAAAAGTTAAAGAATTTTTTAACAGATATTTGACAAAGATACTTAATGTAGCAACTTTTATTTTATAATCCAAAGGAATAAGAATTTAACCTACCACTATTTAATAAATCAATATAGCAATGTCTAGTAAAGTTGAAGATATGAATATTCTATAGCACATCAATTCCAGTCATTTTTATAGAACTCTAAAGACATTCTTGCACATATTTATAAAAAGATAGATTTAAAAATGTTGAAATCAACATTATTGTTTATAAGAGAAAATATTTAGAAATGACATATAAGGACATCACAGGATAATTGATAAATCAATTGTTATATAATTACATAATGTAATACTATATATCAAAAATTAATTAAATATATGAAGAATTAATTACATCTATGTATTTCAATATGGATAAATATTTCAAATATAATACTGATCAAGGATAGGATGTTATAGAGGATACCAGCATAGATTCAAATCACTTATACTTTCATATATGCATTGCTTGTCATCATGGTTGTTTTAGGCCCTTTAAGCCATCATTAGAATAATCAGGAAATGAGGCTAACTGTCATCCACAAAATGGGCCACTTTGCCCTCCTAATTACTGAGAACCTGCATTGCCTCAGATGCTCGTTGTTTGCATTCATTTGTAATCCAAATGTCTTCCCACTCAGTGTCTATTCTAAGAAGTTCATCCTTGTTACCAATTTTTCAATGTTATTATTTCTAAATACCTGACCATCTTCCAGGTGGTTCTGGCATACCATGGAGATTCTGTACATTAACCCTGGCTGCCTTTCTTCCTCCTGTGTTTACTGGAGCCTATATCTTAGGATATTAAGAGAAAATCAATAAATTAACAGCTTGTTTAGTTATAAGCTTAGGAAGTTTACTTGTGGTTTTTGGACCTTCTTGATCCCAATTACCAATATACCACCTCAAATGTATAATGCAATACTGCCCTAAATGAGCAATTTTATGATTCAGTGAATTAAAACCACCACAACAACAACACCCATCATGATGATTGGCTTCTCCTTTTGTTCAAGGTTCTGCTCAAATCTGTCAGCCTCATGGATGGAAGAAGCTTGCCTAGGTACAATATATGTTCTGTATGTTGTGTCCTAGTCTAAATGTACCCACCAAACATTGTGCCTCCTTTCCATCGGTGAAACAAAATGGACCATCATACCTTGCTCACTTTGAAAGAGATATCCTGACATGCCTTGATTCAGACCAATTCTTGAAAATTTATCCAGGTTCATCTATTACCCTTTATCACACAGCTATATTCGTAAGATATATAGCATGTTTACTACCCATGTCTAATTAGCATAATGTCATCAAAGTAATAGCAGATGTGATGTGATGTTTCCTGAGATTTGAGTATTATGGCTTTTTATCCAGATTGCATTATATAAACAGTAGTATATTGATTTAGATTGATTTAGTCCTGGAACAAGATAAAGACTTTTTCCCCATTGTTTAGTATTGTTTTGTAAATGTAAACTGCTTCATATTTTTCTTACTAATGGGAATACAAAGGAAGCATATGTTGCCATTCAGGTGCCAAGAGTTATGCTGATTTCCTTGAATAAAGATACCATATCTGGAACTATAGTGAAACAGAGCAAGACCCTATGGTCCTTGCCCCCCTTGTCCTCTGCCTGCCTTTTGTCTGTGGAAAAACTTTAGCCAAAGAATAAGTTTAATCAGAGAAGTGAGAAAATGCAGAAACAAAGGAAAACAGTCAAAGGAGACCAAATAATAATAATGTAGTCATTAAACCTTGTCAAGGACCTTTAGTTCCTTCTTACGGGCTATAGGTAATATTCTGAGCCATATACTGTGAGCTGTCTTGTAGATACTGAGACCCCCACCAGGTGGAAGAAGTTAACTACATGATGACCAGACTGTAGGTATGACATAAGCTGCCACAATTCCGAGAACTGGCCTCAAGGAAATGGGAAGAAACCGACCCTGAAACTGAAGATGAACTGTGCTTAAAACAATCAAGATGATGCTGGTCAGACCACCGCACGACCAATTTCAAGATGAGTGTCAGAGCTGACTGTGTGATTTCTACATGTAGCCCCCTCCCTCAACCTGTAAAAACTCTCGCCCACTGGTTGTGGTGGGGAGAGTCGGCCTTTGGACAGGCATCCGCTCTCCCCCTTCCCCCCTCCCCCCACCGCCGTTGCCAGCATCCAAAATAAAGCAAACTTTCCTTTCCACCAAACTTACCTCTTTACTGGCTTTTGAGTGGCAAGCAGCCGGACCCCACTTTCGGTTACAATAACTCTGATTGCCATCACCCCCTGATTTAGTCCAAACATCCAGTGTTACTATGCATTGCTCAGTTGGTTTGTGTGCTGGACAGGCAAGCAAGTTAAATCGAAGATGTAGGTATCAGTACACATGCATCTCTCCTTGATGATAGAAATAATCTCTAATCCTCAGGGATGGAGCAGTTCTTTTGACTTACTCTCTTTGATAGAGTATGTAGTTCTGGGGGCTTCTGAGTAGCTCTTTCTGCCATAATACACTTTACTCCATGAATAATGAAATCAAGGTAGAATTCTAATTTATATTTTGGGATTTATAAATAACACATGATTTTTCAACATTTCCACTGGACACATTATTAAATTTGCCTGGACCAAATCTTTCTATTATCTATTACCTGACCTCCATAAACCCTTTGTTTGTGAACCAGAGTGGCATTGGGTCTCTGCAAAGCAGTGCAAGTTTAGAACCAGCATCTGACATTCTCTTAAAATTCTGGGTAATACATATTTCTTAGTGCTCTGTCACACACACACGCACACACACATCCCAAACCCTACCCTGGTAAATATCTGCAAAGCCCACTTGGGAATGCTTGGGGTAGAGTCTATGCTTCAAGCCAATGACCATGTTGTAGGATTCTCTTCAGATATTTCCCTCTCCATCAGTCAAAGGCCTCCACTTACATAACCAACACAAGGGAACTAGTAAGAAGCTAAGCATCCTCACAGTCTGCACTTGAGTGAGGGTTCTATCAGTCCTAGACTTTTTCTTCCTGTACATGTCACATATCACCCTAAGAGACTGTCAGTCTCTGACAACTACAAGGTCCCATGATAGTTTGTCTATCATTATAGATGTCATTCTGCCTCCCCTTATCTCTGATGGAGCACTGATATCTGGCCTCTGAGATCTCATTTTTCTCATTGAGATCAGGGAACTCAATTCTATCCGGTACTTGCCGCTTTCATTTCTGGCACACAAATGACATATATAGATCCCTCTAAGGATATTGATCCGCCACCCACTCTTCTCCTACCAAATTTTAAATGTCTTACTGAAAGTAGCATATTCCAGTCCCTCACTGGGTGATACTGCATATGACATAGAGGTCAAAATCAGAGTGAAAGACTGAGTTGAAATATTAACATTTTTATTTCTTCCCATATTTGAATTTTCAGACTACGAATCTCTCTGGGTTTTCTAGTCGTAAAATTCCACAGATGACAGTACAGAAAAAGCTTGTTTACTTATTTTTTCAGTATTCTCAATTAAAATGTAAATATCTATGAAATATGCTGCACAGTGTTCCTGAAATGTGATTCAGGGACTATTTGTATCAAAATTATCTAGAGACACTTGTATCGAACTGGAGGGTGCAGGGCTTCACACAGGGACAATTGAATCAAATTTCCTAGGAGATATGTGTGTTAATACACATTTTAACAAAAATTTTAGATGATATTTATGCATACCAAAATGTGAGATGCAGTCATACAGAGAAAGTTAGCATACATAGTCAGAATTCAGAATTGCATTAACTGTCCACATCATAATCTTCATGCTGCATTAGGAGCAGATAGGTTGGAGAAAGAGAGGAAAGGTGTCATGTTGTCTGTATAATAACTCCCTCCTCCTTGGGTCATGAAATAAATTCCAGATGTTTGCACTACCAACCCACAGTATGTTTTTACCTGTCATCACATACTTTCCTCCTTTCACCTCTAAACAGCACAGTGGTTGGAAGACACTCACCAAGCTCTTTCTCAATGTGGGGATTAGATTTCTTAAAATAGCAGTTGACAGCTAATTTAAAGTGAGACTAGACCTAAAGTAACAGCCTGATGGAGTAGGTGTGATGTTAACAGTAGACTCAGGGATCAAGGTTGAGATGGAGCGAGGCTTTGGGTCGTGGCTGGATCCAGCAGTGCTGGGCACATACCTTCAACACTCAGGGTTTCTGTTCAAGCCAAGTGCTTCCTACTGCAATCACCAGCCTGTCTACCTGAGGGCTTTCTCTGGAAGTGATACAGATTTAATGCCCCTTTGAGCAGCCCTCAACCAATGACGAGTGGAGTTGACGGATAAATAGACGAGCTTCCTCACCCCATAGATGCGACATCACTGAGGCACATTGTATATGGTCTCTCAGAGGTCGGCTGTGAGTGGATCTCCCATGGCCCACAGTGTTTTTCCGCTTTAACCTAGCATATATTAACCTAGCATATATAAGCTTCCTTCTTCCTTTCTTTCCTCGGCTTGCTACCCACCTACCTTAAGCATACTTCCTGAATGATGAAATGTTTCATAAATATTTGTATATTCTAATTGTTTCCACATAAATGAAAGTTTGATATAATGTTTATGATATTTTTACATACATAGTATATTAACGATATTTATTTTCAATACCCAAGGAAAGATTAATTATATTTGGGGTGTTCTAGAATTCCTTTTGCACTTTGACCTCATCATTGCTTCAATTATTTAATTAAACACTACCTTTAGTAAATTTTATCACCTAGAAATACATTTTCCCACAGTTGGCTCTATTTATGAGGTAATCTTATTTCCCCTAAGTGTTATTATAATAGTTTTCACCTCATTTAAATTTGTCATTAATTTGATTCTGAAATAAAATGACATTTTTCCCATAAGTTATGAAACACCACCATAATTTGCACTGCAGTTAGGGTGTGTGTCTTTTACTATCTGCTGATGTTTTGCGTGATCACTTTGAAACAATTTTTACCATTTATTTACAGATCTTTTTCACCAAACAATCGCTGGAAACTTATTACAGTGTTTTACATTTCATTTAACTTCACAAGCCTCTAAAATGTGACTGAAGAAGGAAAAGTTTGTATTTTTATTAGATTTTGAGTTACATATAATAGTATTTTTTGAATGTGTTCTATTCAGGTTAACAATGGGCAGAAAATATATGAAAAAAAGTTACTTCTCTCCTTTTTATGAAATTAATAAAGATAATTACAATTAAACCTTTTAAGCATTATTTCATTTTGGTTTTAGAATAAGTGATCTTAAATTTCTAAAACAAAGGATTGTTTTCTGGTACATAGAGGTTAAATCTTACATTGTGGGTAAGGTGTAAGTTATATATTAGTTATTGATTAGTGCAAAACAAAGTGCCCCCTAAATTACAACTACTTTGTTGAAAACAACAAATATTTATTACCTCACATAGATTTTGAGGCTTAGAAATCCAGGTGTAGCTTATCTGTATCTTTCTGGCTCAGAGTTGTCATGAGGTTGCAGGCAAGACTTCTGCTGAGACTGCATCATCTGAAGGCTCCTTGACTCACTTGTCTGGTGTTTGATACTGGCTGATGGTTGATGCCTCAGTTTCCTGCCACTCAGTCTTTCCTTCCACAAGTGTTTTGAGGACATCCAGTCACTTTCCTTACAATGAGTTATGAGGTTTCGATATGTATTTCCCTAGTAACTACTGATGTTGAGCATTTTTCTGTGTGCTTATTGGCCATTTGAATATCTTTTTAGGAGGAATGTCTATTCAAACAATTGGCTTATTTTTTGGTTGGGTTATGTTGGTGGTGGTCGTGATATTGTTGTGCTGTAGGTTTTCTTTATATAGTCTGGATATTAATTCCTTATTAGATGTATGATTTGCAAATATTTTCTCCATTCTGTAAGTTGTCTTTTCACTTTCTTTGGAATGTCTTATAATTTTTAAAATGAATTCCAATTTACCTAATTTGCTCTTTTGTTGCTCATGCTTTTGGTGTCATATCTAAAAATCTATTTCCAAATCCAAAGTTATGAGTATTTACACCTGTGTTTTATCCTAAGAGTTTTGTGTTTAGCTCTCATATTTCAGTCGTTGGTCCATTTTGAGTTAGTTTTTGTATATGTTGTGAGGTAGAGGTCCAACTTCATCCTGTTGCATGTGGTTATCCAGTTGTCCCAGCACAATTTGTAGAAGAGACTGTTTTTTCAACATTTAATGGACTTGGTATCCTTGTCAAAAATCAATTTCCTGTAGAAGTATGGGTTTATTTGTTTTCTGTATATCTTATACACATTTTTTTGGTTTCTCATTTTCTCCATTCCTTCCATATTTTGTATTTAGTTGATTTTTTTAAAGAACCATATTGATTCAGTTTCATATATATACATATATAAATTTATTTATTAAATTATAATTTAATATATTTATATATATATATAAATACATGTATAACTAATATACAATTGGCTCTTGAACAATGTAGGGGTTGGGGCACCAGGATTTCATGCAGTTGAAAATCCCTGTATAAATTTATAGTCAGCCGTCCATATCCTGAGTTCTCCACCCTTGGATTCAACCAAACTCAGATCATGTAGTAAATACTGTAGTAACGTGTTTATTGAAAAAAATCTGCATATAGGTGGACTTATGCAGTTCAAACATGTGCTGTTAAAGGATTAACTGTATATATATATATATATTTAATTGACATAATATATAAATTAATACATTTTATTGACTTTATATTTTAGGGTAGTTTTGGGTTCCCAGCAAAATTAAGAGGAAGATACAAAGATTTCCCATATATCCCTTTCCCTACACATGTTGACACTCCTATATTATCAACATAACTTCTAAGAGTTTATCTTCGTTACAATAGATAAAACTGCTTTGACACTTATTCACCCAAAGTCCACAGTTTATATTATAATTCACTCTTGGTGTTCTACATTCTGTGGGTTTGGACAAATGTATAACAACATGTATCCATCATTATGGTATAATACAGAATATTTCCACTGCTCTAAAAATCCTCTGTACTCTGCCTATTCACCCCTCCCAACTCCTCAACCCCTAGAGCCCACTGATATTTTTACTGTCACCTTAATTTTGCCTTTTCTAAAATGTATAGTTAGAATCATACTCTAAGTAGCCTTTTCAGATTGGCTGCTTTCACTTAGTAATATACATTTTAGGTTCCTCCCTGTCTTTTCATGGCTTGAAAAATCATCTATTTTTAGTGTTGGATAAGATTCCATTTTCTGGTTGTACTACAGTTTATTTACCCATTTATCTACTGAAGAGCATATTTGGCTGCTTAAAAGTTTTGGCATTTATGAATAAAATTCCTATAAATAACCATGTGCAAGTTTTGTGTGGACATCAGTTTTCAACTCATTTGGGTAAATACCAAGGAATGTGATTGCAGGATCATACAGTAAGAGGATGTTTAGCTTTCTGAGAAACTGCTAAAGTGTCTTTCCAAAGAGGCTATGCCATTTTGCATTTCTACCAGCAATGAATAAGAGTTCCTGTTGTTCCACATCCTTGTTAGCATTTGGTGTTTTCAGTGTTTGGGACTTTGGCCATCCTGATAGATGTATAGAAGTATTTTATTATTGTTTCAATTTGCATTTCCCTGATGACATATTCTGTGAAGTATATTTTCATATGTTTATTTGCCATCCATATTTCTTCCTTAGTGAGGTTTTTGGTTCAGGTCTTGGGCCTATTTTTTAATTAGGCTTTTTTTTTTATTATGGAGTTTTAAGAATTTATGGCATATTTTGGATAACAGTCCCTTATAAAATTTGTCTTTTCTAATATTTTCTACCAGCATGTCTTGTCTTCTCATTCTCTTTACATTGTATTTCACAAATAGAAGGTTTTAATTTTAGTCCAGCTAATCAATTATTTCTTCCATATATTGTGCTTTTAGCCTTGTATCTAAAAAAGCCATTGTCATATCAATAGTCAGTAGTCATCTAGGTTTTACCGTATGTTACTTTCCAGTAGTTTTATAGTTTTGCATTTTACATTTAGGTCAATGATCCCTTTTGAGTTAATTTATGTGAAGGTGTAAGGCCTGTGCCTTGCTTTTTTTTCTTTTCGTTTTCTTTTTTTTTTTTTTTTTTTGCATGTGGCTATCCAGTTGTTCCAGCACTATTTGTTGAAAAGACTGTCTCTGCTCCATTGTATTGCCTTGGTCATTGTCAAAGATCAGTTGACTATATTTACGCAGATCTATTTCTGTGCTCTCTATTTTGTTCCATTGATCTATTTGTCTATTCTTTTGCTAATACCACATTATCTTGACTACTGTAGCTTTATGGTAAGTCTTGAAGTTGGATAGTGTCAGTCCTCCAACTTTACTCTTCTTCTTCAATCATATGTTGGCTATTCTGAGTTTTTTACCTCTTCATACAAACTTTAGAATCAGTTTGTCAATATCCACAAAATAACTTGCTGGAATTTTATTGGGATTGCATTGAATCTATAAATCAATTTTAGAAGAACTGATATCTTGACAATATTGAATTTTTCTATCCATAAACATGGAATATCTCTCCATTTATTTAGTTATTCTTTGATTTTGTTCATCACAGTTTTGTAGTTTTCTTCATATACATCTTACATATTTTTCTTAGATTAATTCCTAAGTATTTCATTTTGGAGGGCACCTAGTACTGTGTTTTTAATTTCAAATTCCACTTGTTTATTGCTGGTATTTAGAAAAGCAAATTATCTTTATATATTAACTGTTTACTTTGAAACCTTGCTATAATCACTTATTAGTTTTTATTTGTCAGTTCTTTCAGATGTTTTACATAGACAATCATCTCATTTGCAAACAAAGCACTCCTTCAACACTTAGCCAGGCTTTCCTTGAGCCCAGGAAGCACCCTACGGGGTGATAGTTCTATGTCTTCTCAAATCTTTGTGAGCATTTGTCTTGCCCTGAATGTGAACATAGCCTCCTAAATCCCCTTTTATACTCACATTTTTTAATGTTTTAATGTCCCAAAGAAATTCTTCCCAGCTTTTGCTCCCAGGTATAGGTAGCCTATGATATGTTTCAACTGTAATCTCTTGCCACAAGTGTCTGAAGGTTGTTAGGTTGTCTTGCAGTGTTTTTGAGTAGTAGCCACTTCTTTTATGGCCTGATTTCTGAGTTAGAGGAAATAGATATTAGCACCTTGGGTTGATTTTGGATGCATGCAGCAGTAAGCAGTAGCTTGCAGTGAGCTGCAGCTGGAAGTTAGTTCCCTGGGACTAGTTCCCAGGAACCTTAGTTCCCTGACTGGGGATTGAACTCTGGTCACCTGGATGGAAACCAAGAATCTTAACTGCTAGACCACAGGGGCCAGTGGCTAAAATCTAAATCCCCAGTCCTTGTCTACCTTAAAAGGAGGAATATGACAAGGAGATGGAAGGTATAGAAGAAAGTAAAGTATTTATTAGAAAAGCAGAGTACACGTTGACAGACTCACGGGCGAACTCAGCGAGAGACTCACAGAGTTGCGCCTTTGAGAAGTTTAAATCCTTTATAAGGGGGCGGTCTTTCGGGTCTTTGACTTTTCCTTGGCCAATCCTCTTGGTTTGACACCATGTCTAATTTGTCTCAGAACCCTCCCCTGGGTACACACGCACCCCTCAATCGAGATGGATTTAATCACAAAGGCTTCTGGGAGGAAAATAGCAAGACTCACTATGGTCTGGCGTCTCCTGCCTTCTTGACCCTGTAAAGACTTTTGCACATGTGTAGTGTCTCCCTTGCCCCAAGGATGGGAAACGTATGACCTCTTGACCTTCTAACAGTGTTTAGTCCCTCTCTGTCTCTGCCATAAAAGTGTCCAATGTCCAGTTATCCACCCTATTTTTGTTGTTGTTTCTTATATCAAAGTGCAGATCTCAAAATGTAGACAGGAGTCTGGTCATAAATATGTAGCCCGGAGCCCATTTGTCTCTTACCTCAGGAAATGTAAACAGGGGCCTGGTAGCGAATGTCCAGCCTGAAGCCCATCTTTTTCTCACCCCAGGAAATGTGAACAGGAGTCCAGTTGTAATGTCTAGCCTGGAGTCCGTCTATCTCCTGCTTTAGGGTCACTCCCACAAGTAGCCCTTAGGTAGGTTAAAACAGACATACAAAATAATTTGCAAATAAGGTCTGCTCTGCTTTCTCCAGTACCAAGAACCACAGTCCCACTCCAGGAACGTGGCTTTCCCTATTAAAAACTGTTGTCACATCCAGGAGAGGCAGAGAAAGGGAAATTCAAAACTCCACAAAGCTTTTCCACAACTTGAAGTTGCTTTTTATTCACTTTCCTTGGTTGCTGTAAATCTTTGGCTTTTTTTCCAGACTTCTGACAAAGTTGATACTGACAGTTTTTGCTTGTTTTTCATTGTTTCTGTAGGGAGTTGAGAGCTTGGCGCTGCCTATTGCACTATTTTGCTAGAGTCACTCATACTATTGATTTGGCATATGCTTCTGGTTGCACAACCAACCTTGGTACAATACTAAGAGAAACTGAAAAATGGTGTAAATACCAGGAGGCAGGGAGATTGTGGACCAATATCGAAGCTGTCTGTCACAAGTTAACTTTCATTCATTTCTTTAAGTGGTTTTGAGACAGAGATAAGACTAGTTAAGGTTATTAGGAGAAGTTTTGGAGTTTTTTTTTTTCCATTCTGGCTTTCAAACTCTTGGTTCATAAAATTAGAAATAATTCACTTAGTTCAGGTATGTGCACAAGTGGAAACATGCATACATGCATACATGTAATAAAATATAGAAAAATTATTTAATTTAAAAAAAGTAAGAAAATGACCTCATTGGTCCACATCTCAGTGAGAAACAAGACACATTAAAAGCATTACTATAAGATAGATATTGAAGTAACTTTTATCAAAGTTTGGAAAGAGTTAGGCAAACAAATGACTAAACACCAAGTTAACAGTAGTAGCAGAAGACCAATGCCACAACCAGGTTTGAGATGAAAAAGGAGGAAATTTTGTAACCAGAAACTGGAGGATTCTACAGCCATGAGTAGGAGTAACACAATAGGACCTATGTCTTTTGGAAAATGACGCAGCCACTGCCAAATCACAGTATAACAGGTAAATAACAACACAATAATATCTCAAACTCACTGTCTTCCAGTCTTCTGGTCTCCAACCTGCACCTACCATTAGCCAAAACTAAGCTAAAGCCAGAGTGAAATTGATCCAAGTTATTATTCATAAAGTTCAGCTCTTCGAGACACAGGTCAAGGTGGAGCAGAATAGATTCCAAAACACAGAAGTAACCACAAAAATATGGGAAAACATTATTCAGATCTACACACACACAAGCATACACACAAATATTTATGTAAATACATATGTAAAATAGGTCTAAATATTTATAGATGGATACATAGATATGTAGATTAAAAGTGTGATAATCCCATGGATACTACTCTTTAAATATTAAGTTTAATAATACTATTTTTGAATAGAAATGAAATAAGACAATGTTAAAAGAAATTTTGAACTTCATATATATGTATATATGTGTGTGTTATATATATAAATATATATAAATATCACATATATATCTACTTATCTATGTCAAATACTAACAAAGAATTATTAAAAATTTAGAGTCATTGTGGTTGGAATCTGCCTGTTTATTTAGCACCTCCTATAATTTTGATACAGATAATTCTTGGACTATGCATTTAAAAAGTCTGTAGTGGCTGTGTAGCCCATCTGAAAGCAAAGAACCTATGTTAACATCCTTATGAAACAATCCCACACCCCAAACCAATAAAATGAAAGTTAATGTCATAGTTTGATTTTAGTTCTAAATGCCAATAAAATTAGGTGAAAGGGAACAAATGTCCAGTTATAAGATAAATAAGTTCTGGGGATCTAATGAACAGCATGGTGACTATAGTCAATAATACTGTATTATGTACTTGAAAGTTGCTAAGAGGGTAAATCTTAAATGTTCTTGCTACAAAAAATAAATGGTAATTATGTGATGTTATGAAGGTGTTAAGGTCTTTGTGTATTTTAGATAAAAGTCCTTTATCAGATATATTTTTTGCAAATATTTTCTCCTTTTCTGTGGATTGTCATTTCATTCTCTTGACAGCATCATTCACAGAGCAGAAGTTTTAATTTTAATAAAGTGAAGCTTATCAATTGTTTCTTTCAAGCATCACCACTTTGGTATGTTATCTAAAAATCATCGCCAATCTCAGGTCATGTAGAATTTCTTTTTTTTTTTTTGCGGTACGCGGGCCTCTCACTGTTGTGGCCTCTCCCGTTGCGGAGCACAGGCTCCGGACGTGCAGGCTCAGCGGCCATGGCTCACGGGTCCAGCTGCTCCGCGGCATGTGGGATCTTCCCGGACCGGGGCACGAACCCATGTCCTCTGCATCGACAGACGGACTCTCAACCACTGCACCACCAGGGAAGCCCCATGAAGAATTTCTTGAATACTATCTTCTAGGAGTTTTATAGTTTTGCATTTTACAATTAGGATTATGATCCATTTTGAGCTAATTTGTGTGAAAGGTTTAAGGTCTGTGTCTAGATTGTTTTTTTTTTAACATGTGAATGTCTGGTTGTTTCACTATCATTTGTTGAAAAGACTATTTTTGCTCTATTCCATGTTTTCCTCTTTTTCAAAGATCAGTTGACTATATTAGGTCTATTTTTGAGCTCTCCATTCTGTTCCATAAGTTTATTTGTGTATTCTTCACCAATACCATACTGTTTTAATCACTGTAGCTTTGTGGTAAGTCTTGAAGTCAGATAGTATCAGTCCTCCATCTTTATTCATGTTCTGCAATATTGAGTTGGATATTGTGGGTATTTTACCTCTTCATATAAAATTACAAATCAGTCAATATCCATAAAATAAATTGCTGAGATTTTGTTGAATCCTTGTATTAAGTCACATCTACTTTTTAAAGTAGATTTGCTAAAATTTCTTCTTTATATTTATGTAACAGTGCTTTTTTTTCTATTTTGAAAAGCAATGAATTTTCCTTGGAACTATTTTGCATATATGCATAGAAAAGAAAATTAAAATAACCATAACTTTATGGCCACACTAATACCAATGTTGACTTTTTAAATATGCACATGTATTTATTATACTTTTTTGTAATCATATAATTTATACTCTATATATGAATATGAATATCTACTATACACTAACATGATAATTTTATCACATCTTGATACTATGTTTTCCTCTAAATTATGGTATTAAATATAACTGAAAAATATATTCAACTTTTCTTTTATCTAATAAATTTTGCTTATTACCATCAACTAACTGCTGTTAGATTGATATAAGAATTTATTATTGTAAGATAGATTGATATAAGAATTATATCAATTGATTAGATTGATATTAGATTGATATAAGATTGATATAAGAATTAGATTAATTAAGATTGATATAAGAATTGATTGATATAAGAATTTATTATTGTAATTAAAATAATTTTGTTATGACTCTTAGGATTTTACTTGATTAACTCTATTTTATATGTCCAAAATATATCAACTATTGGAGCATAGTTTTTCTGATTTTTTCCAGTTTTTTTTAAAATATACTACATAATTGTGTCTTATTTATTGTCAAAATATTTTCATGTTGCTATGGTTACTTTATTAATTTGTAGTCATAATTCTGATTTAATATGAATTACAAATATTTTCTTTTTCTTAAACTATTCTTTGGAATTAAAAGCAAATTCATACTAACCTTCAGAAAGAAATTTATATTTTAGAAATTGGTTTTCATTTAATTTAATATTATTCCATAATTTGTCAAAGGCTTTCTTTGACCATATCTTGTCTGCTTTTGTTGTTTGTTGCAACTTCTATTCATTTTGTATGAGGTAAAATATATTAAAGTGTTCTTTTGAAATGGCATTCAGCTTTGTAAATTTAATTTCTGTGAAACAAATCAGGCTGTTTTCAGGATAGTCAGCAAAACATGTAATCACAGTTAAGTGATTTTTGAAAATGAAGTTTTTTTATTTGTACATCATGCATTTTCTATTGATACTATATTAGAGAGCAGAGTTTTACCATAAAAACTAATAAGTGAAATAAATTATGTAGCTATGCTAAGCAAAATTATAAAGTATCTCAAAGCATATTTAATCTTTGAAAAAGATTAAAGGAATTTTTACATTCCTCAAAGTAACTGATATTTTTTATTTTATTTTATTTTGTGGTACTCGGGCCTCTCACTGTTGTGGCCTCTCCCATTGCGGAGCACAGGCTCCAGACGCACGGGCTCAGCAGCCATGGCTTAGGGGCCTAGCCGCTCCACAACATGTGGGATCTTCCCGGACCGGGGCACGAACTCGTGTCCCCTGCATCAGCAGGTGGACTCTCAACTACTGTGCCACCCGGGAAGCCCAGTAACTGATTTTAATGTGTTTAATTTGTACATAAGCATGTTTTATCACATTATTTGCTGGTAGATCTTTCATCATTTTATATTCTCAAAACATGTCGTTTTTATAAACAAAAAGAAGAAAAATATATTATTTTACTTATTCTGAGTGAGAGTTAGCAGCACTGTAAATCACCCTGGTCAAATTTTCAGTTTATTTAAGTATGCTAAATGCAAATGTCAGAATGCAAGGCCCAGACTCAACCATAACATTCCATTACTTTCATATAATTTTCCTTTGTTTCTCTATTTTTTAAATAAAAAGCCATCAAACACCTTTACTTCTCCAACCCTGTCACATCCTCATCCCACAATTTCATGAATCTGGAAATTGCTGAAAAGAGGAATTGGAAGTATTATTTTACCTAGCACTGCTAAATTTTTGTATTAAATTGAGCATTAGGCCCATAATTTAAAATATTTACGTAACATATGGCAAATTATAGTGTTAATTTTCTTCCTTCACTTCCACCAATATCTAGTGAAAAAAAAATATAGCATGCTTCCTAAGTTTCTTCAAGATTATTGAAACTAGAAGAACATAAAAAGGGAAAGGTAGGGAGGGTGGGAGGGAGGGAGACGCAAGAGGGAAAAGATATGGGAACATATGTATACGTATAACTGATTCACTTTGTTATAAGCAGGAACTAACACACCATTATAAAGCAATTATACTCCAATAAAGATGTTAAAAAAAAAGGGAAAGGAAATGAAGCAAAAAGAATTGTATTTAGCCGTAGTATATGCGAGTGTCTCCTTCTGACTGTAGCTAAACTATTAATATTCAAGAACGAGAATCTAAGAAATGATGAAAACAGTCTTTATATTATTAATTATATTATCAGCAACCATAGAAAAATCTATACTTACCTCCTTCAAATTCTGGATGTCATTGGGAGCTGACATTTGCCAACATATAAACTTAATATTTTTAAAGTCAAATATTCTTACTTTAGCTCATACTGTGCTCAACTGGAATGATTAGAAAGATGCACTAAAAGTCAGTAGATAAGAAGGTCAAAGAAATCTTCTCTATGAAAAACAGTGTACTATAAACAATTCAGCCTGAAGATACATCTTCTTGTGCCTCTCACAGGAGTGACCAAAAATTCCGTATCATCACCCTACCTCAGTGGGTTTAAGTTAGGTTTCCTAAAATCAATGCAATTTCATGAGCACTTTATACACTCTCCACAATTTTCTGTAATATATATACATACACACACACACGTGTGTGGGTGTATTGTATTTAATCAGGAAAAAATTAAATTTCTCCCTTTTCTTATAAACATATATAAGACAGACATTTTCTCACTCATTCATTTATTCATTCAACAAATATATATTAAAAACTGGTTATGTGCTAGTCACTGTGCTCTATCCTGGTGTTACAGTAGAGATTATGAAAGCATCTTTCCTGCCCTGCCTGCATAGAATTCATAGTCTAGTGAGAAAGAGAAATACTAAGAAAATATTTAATCAAGGAAATCAATTCAATTGTATTAAATGTCACTAAACAGAGTATCAGATAAAGTGTCATGTCTGAGGAATCAAGAAAAGCATTCCTGACAAACTGACACTGAGAGTGACCTAAAAAGATCAAATAAAATATGTTATAAGGAACAGAAAAGAGAATGAACCATGATAAAGATAACTGAGTTTGCATAAAAACACATGTTGTTTTTATAATAAGGTAAAAAATGTTTTCTGGATAGTAGCTTTTTTCAGCTCATGTTCCAATCAGACCACATTAAAAAAAGAGACAGTTATATTGTTTCCTATAAGTGTCATTCAGAGGTACTCCCTATTATCCAAACTTCCTAAAAAATATGGTATGGCAAATTGATCTTCAGTCCATGGAGGCAGCCCCTCAAAAGTTGCAGATTCCTGACTTAGAAACTTCCAAATAGTCCAACTTAGTATAGTACGGATTATCTAAGATAAAATCAAGGAGGCCAACTGAGGAAGCAAAAGCATGTTATAAGCCTTGGACGAAAAATAAGTTATGTGAATAATTCCTTCACCTAGTCAACTATTTATACATCCTAACATAACAAGCAATAATGACAAAAATGAAAATGTTATTAGAGTTTACCAATTCAGTTTAAGCATTTACTCTATACACAGAGAGTATATCTGAGTTCTACCCAGTAAGATTACATCATTGAATAGTCAGTATGGTTCATGGGTTAAGAGCATGGATTTTTCTAATCAGACATATTTCTTTTCTTTGCTCCAGAGCAGTGTGACCCTGAGCAAGTTACTTTAATCAAAATGATCTTTGTCAGTAAATTGAGAAAAATATTAGGTCTTACAACTGAAATAAGCCCTGTAAGAACTAAATGTAAATCAATTAGCATGATGTCTAGCAGAAAGTGTTCAATACATGCTAAATGGGAAAATGCATTCTGTGTAAGTAAATATCCCCTAAAGTACTATGTACAATTTAGCTGGTGGCATTAACATAGTTTATCATTCCTTTGTTGTTAGATATTTCAGATGTTTACTTTCATGGTAGAATTTTTTAAAAAATTATTTAATAAATGCCATAGTGATCCTCAGGCATTAGTGCTTTTTTAGCTATATTTATGGATATTTACTAAGAGTAGCTTATGAGCTAGAGTATATGGCATTTTTAAGCATCTCATACATATTGAAAATTTATCAACAAACAACATGACTGCAGCTCACCCTGCCATTAACAATGTCAAGTAGTATTCATTTCACCATTCCTTTCATAACCCTGAATATTCATATTCTTTCTGTGTCTAATTTAAGTTTTGTAGTTTGATAGATAAAAATGATACCTTATTATTTTAATTTAAAAAATTTTTGAACACTAATAAAGTTGAGCATTTTCCCAAAAGTAATATTTGAAATTTCATGTGACATTTACAAAATAGCATGTTGTTTTCATGCTCTATATAGATGGAGCTCAAAAGATGGAGTTCTGGTGTTGTATTACCTGACTGCCACCTTTAGAAATTAATTACTTTTTGTTTATACTTCTTCTTCTTAGATTACAATAAATCGTGTCATTCATGCAAGTTCTTACACAGACTTAATTGCTTCTTTGAAAGGTTTGGCAGATATATCAAGCCAGTTCATTAATGCACAGATGATTCCTTCACATTAAGAAAGACACATTGGAGCACCACAAATGTCAAGTCAGTTATTACACACAAAAAGCAGAAAATGGCAACCATCAAAAGGTGAGCCCTTATTCAATCAGGACCAATAATAAAACTGCAGTAATTTCTTTGTGTAATAATGGAGAAATATTAGATTATTTTAAGGTCATGCAAGAAGAATCTTTCATTTGTCAACTATGTCCCTTTGCAGAGGGATTTTGTTTTTTCTGTGTCTCATGATTCTGTTCACAAATCAGTCTGAAAGGAACAGTGGATTTTACTACTGTAATTCATTTATTTGGATTTCTTTGCCCAAATATGTATTGAGTCAATATTTCCAAGCACATGTAGATATGTGTCCTTCCTTTTAGCTATTTAGAGTTTAATAGGAAGGATTAAAATGAAAATATCATTACATATTTTAAAAATAGCCAAAATGCACTAATAGTAATAATGAGAAAGTAATAAACATAGAGGTTTGGAAATTCAGAATTACTACTAGCTCTGAATTCCATCTGAGTGGGGTCAATATTATTCATAATATTTATTTGACATTAGAAAAATCTCTAAAAAAGTGTTTAAATGCTAATTTAATCATCAACATAGTATACATTTATCTATTCCATCTGTTTTTAAAGGAATAAATAATGAACTAAAATTACACATCACTGGTTAACTAGGACATACCTACTCTTAACAACTTTGAAAAAGATAGATAATTTCCATAATATCACTCCAAAGTTATTATTTCTGCTATATAAAAAGATTTATTTTTCAGTGAGTATGGTGGAACAAAAAGCTAATAAAAAAATTTGTATATAGCCTGTGTCAGGAGAGATTCACAGGAAACAAAAATAGGAAAAAATCCTACTTTCATCAGATTTATATTTTAGTGAGAGGAGAGAGTAAACAACAAAAATGTGTAAACTATATGGTAAACCAGAAGGAGATGCCTTCTATAGAGAAAAGAAATGAGAATGGCACGTAGGAATTAGAAATTTGAAGTTAACGTAGTTTTACATCAAGCTGTGTAGGATGTCCTCCCCAAGAGTGTGATCCCTGAACAAAGCCATGAAATTTCTAGTGGAAAATTGTTGCAGATGGAGGAATGAGCACATGCAAAGACTCTGTGGCCTTATAATTCTTATATTTTTATATGAAATAAAAAAGACTACTGTTCCTGGGGTAGAATGAATCATTGGTAGAAAATTAGGTTTGCCTAGATGGGATCGCGAAGATTCAGCTCATTTTTTAGTAAATTATAGAAAGTACCATATTATCAAGCTGTATTTTGCATGTATTTAGCATTTATGAAATGCAAAATATACTACCACTTGTAACTACATATCACATGCTGGTCCTGGAAGCCAGCCTGTGCATCAGTGGGCACTCCCAAGCATTATTTTCCTATTTCAGTGCAAAGGAAGTTCATAAACAACTTGTTTAAAAGTTCAGCTTTAAAAAGAAAAAAAAAAAAACTTAGTCATGCAAACAGTGGGTGCTTTATACAAATATTACCCTCTTTTTAAAATTTGTGTTTCTCCAAGGAGTTTTTATTAAAGTTTGCAGGTAAGAATGTTAGTGGGAAGAAAATAATTTGTGTTTTAATTAAACCCATATTTTTGTTGTGACAAGCAAACATTTTAATGGACTTCATTTTTCATAATTTTTATTTTGATAAACTAAAAAATTATGAAATAGTAAAATTAGGTTTACATTCACTCATTTTATAACTATTAAAATCAGAAACTCAAAAGAAGTTTATAAACAAGATACAAGCAATATTAAAAGTTACATAATTAAAATTGGCAATACTAATCCAATGTGAACAATACTTTTTGATAAAGTTAAAATTGAGTAGTGTGGTGAAATAATTTTTCTAGTGAAACAATCAATTGTTTTTATTTATATTAGCTTTTTGTTTCTGAATATGATGAAAAATATTGTACCATCACTGTTACTGTCATTAACTTTTTAAACATATGTGTATCATTTGTATGAGTAAATATATTTAATAAAGTCTCATACAATATGATAATGAATGTGTAAGACACTATTTAAACTTTGTCCCAATGATTATTTATGACTAGCTTCCATAATAAAAAAAGCGGTTCAAGTTCAAATGTACAAACCTGGAATCTGAGAAATGCCTATACTCTTCGTGTGACTCTGTACCTCTTTACACCATTTAAGGACTTTTGGCTTTGACCTAAATATACTGCTATGTAATGTCTTAAGATGACTTAATTTTCAGAATACTTATCCTTAAATTGCTATAAAAATGTCCTTTGTGCAGCCACTTCTTATTTCATTTGATCTCTACTGTGCTCAAAGGTCATCATAAATTTAAAAGCAAACCTACATGTGGGCACTGAATTCATTTATTTTACTTTGTTAATCTGACATTTTGCGTGATTCAGAATGCATTAACTGATTTTGTTAGATTAGGATTGAAAACCAAACAAGACATTATTGAAGTCCCAATAAACTAAAAAATGCCAGAGAACATGTCACTTGCAGAGCCCTTTAGAAACTCCAGAAGTTTGTGAATCTTTATTTAAATATCACTGGGTCTGTTCTCTTAACTGTGGAGTTGGATGTTCTTCCTGCAGACCTCAGATAAAGGGTACTGGGCTGTAAAGCCTTACACCATCAAGCACACTCCTGTTAAATCATCAAACTGTCTAATTGCCTCTTCTCTTCAATATATCTTCATTGATAAGATAATAGCAAAGAAGAATTAAAGCCTACTTTTTAGTACTAACCTTCTAGGGGATGAAATCAAAAGAGAAACTGAATGAGGGTTAAGCCAATGGTACATAAAATAAAGCATGGGCCTTTGAACTCCTAGTCCAGCACAGTTTTTTCAAAGAGTAATCTGTAACATTTGCAGCACTAAAAGGTTCACCATGATGACTGAACTAAAATCCATATCAGACTCCTCTAGTTATTTCCACTGGATGGCTAAAGCAGTGGCAGCAGCCCAATGGACTCTGACACTTCATTAGGCAGCAGTTAGATAAACTTCCCACCACACAGGTAGACTAGACCAGTCACAAAAATTTCAATGAACCTCTAAATAATGTAAAAGCATGATGTTTTCTAGTATCATGCAGAGTAGTACAACTTAAAGCAAATTTAGCAATACATGAATAACATAAGACTTAAAAGAAAACAATTCAAATATTATATCAAACCTAAAAAGTCAGGATATTCAATAACTATAAAGCCCTAAGATGAATTCCAATAAAAAATACCTGCTTGTAATGTTATCAATATGTTTAAAAGCTGATCTACATTTTGTCAAGATAACGTAGAACCAGTGGGGTAAACAGATCTGCACTAAATCTTTCAGTATCATTTTGGGAACCTGGTAGGATTAAGTGACTCTGACCTCTTGGCTTTGTTGGTTCATGTGATCTGCTGAGGTCAACGAAATTGAAGAAGTGCTGTGAATCTGGATGTAAATTCTAACAGCCAATACATAACATGCCATCCTCTTTCCCTCTGCCACAACAACCAACAATGATCTAGACAGTGACTACCCTTGCACCCTGGCAACCTGGTTTCCAGAATGCAAAAGATGGGAAGCAGAGCTCCCCACCAGGCCAACATGAACATGTTGTTTAAGCTTCTGAGACGTTATGATCGCTTGTGTCTTACCAAAGCATATTCCCAAGGCTACTAATTGATGCAATTAGTATTTGTGAAGCAATTTATTTATAGCTATTTTTATTCTAAATATTTTTCAAAATTTCCACTTCGTTACTTTTTAAGTATTCGATTGTAAGACACTAACTTTAAATCATTTTTATTTTATCAAATAAGACACATAAATTGCATATAAAAACTGTAGTAAACTTCTCTTTTTCTTTTGGTATTTATCTCGAAAAATGTAAACTGTTTCTTACAGTTTGTTGAATTGTTTGTTCCAATTCTTCCTTGGAAAAACAGGTCATATAAGGGGTATAATATTATTCTACCATAGTAGTTTTGTAATTTATAACTGTTTAAATTAAAAGACAGTTTGTATTAAATATAGAACAAAATGAACAAGAACGTAATCATTAGTCATTAGTTTTAGAAAATGCTGAGTTTCATGCTTGTAATTAGAAAAAGAACAAATGAAGCACAAAGTCAGTAGAAGGAAGAAAAGAATAAATATCAGAGCCAAAATAAATGAAATGCAGTTTGTAACCTCCACAGCTTCTGCCAGCGGTGTTGGCTGGTGCCCTCGTTGTATCTGCTTGTGTCTTGAGGCTCACTGGTGCCTTGCTGCTGCTTGTGGTGTCACTGTTGTCAATGGCATTGCCGCTAGGAGCACAGGGATTGTGGGATTCTCTGCCACGTTCGTTCAGGGTCACCGGGGTTGCAGGCTTCGCAACGGGGGGAAGGGAGGTTGGGGAGGACCCGGGGTCGAGGGTGCCTCAGCTGCACCCAAAGGCTGTAGGGTTCATGGAGGCTGCTGCAGCAGGCAGGGAGTGCTGAGTCATGGGCACCTCCATAACTGAAGGAATGGGATCATAGGTCCTGCTGCTTCTGCTGTCCAGTTCCCTGTGGCATTGGCGCCCCTGCGGCTGGGGTGCTTCCCACTGCTTCCTCTGCTGCTAATGGGTTCTCTGGAGCTGCAGGCTCAGCTGCCACAGCCAGTAGTCAGGACTGCAGGCACCCCCCGCTGTTCCTCTGGTTCCACCTCCTCTATGTGTTCCAGTCCACCGCTTTAGACATACAGATTTGTGGAACTCTGGTGTACTGGTGTGTTGGGCAGAGGAAACTGTGGAGTTATGGTTGTTTTATGGTTGTAGATTGAAGGAGAGAGACAAAGGGAGGATGTCACACAGCCATCATGCTGATGTCACTCCCCAGTATTTCGTTTTTGATGAAATATTTTAAAAAAGAAAAAGATTAAGTGATAACTACAATTAAAATCACATTTAGAAGACAATTTCTGTAAACAACCATAATCAAGATCTTTATATCTATGTTTTTATAAATTACTACAGAATTTACTTGCTGATAAAGAGACTCATGATTATAAACAGGTAAGAACACCATTCTTCATATGGTTCTATGGAAATCACAAACACACAAACACACACTGTTAAGAAGTAAGAAGAACTGAACACAGCAGAATCTGGGGTACATCTGCATTTACCTGAATGTAAATGAACTGAAAAAGTGTGCTTTAGAGACTCTCCCAGAACTACATTATTGCCTGGGAAGAAGAGATAAAGAGTTTCTAACTTCTCCATCTTTCCCTAGCTTGAGAGTATAGAATGTAAGCCAGTAATAGAAAAGGAAGTAATTACAAGAGTTAAATGTTCTGGGATTGGGGATGTTTATCTAACTTTCACATTCATTTAATTGAATGCATCAAAGCAGGTTGTGGATATGAGCAGCTCTGTACAGAACCTAAAGAATTAGGATACCTATACCTACAGCCTTGGAAGCACTTCATAGTGAAAATTATAATTCTGAAATACTGGTCCTTATTAAAGAAAACTACGAAGACTTTAAATTCACTCAAAAATGATGCAAATTACAAACACCTTGAAAACCAAACATATGGATTTCTTGGCCAACTCTCAACCTAAAGATATAACTTTTCTGTTGCAAACCAAGGGAATTTAATTTTAATAAATCCATCAAATGCTTCTTATATATCCAGCAGATCACAACTTCACTGGAATAGAGCTCTCATTTTTACATTTAGAAAACTTATTGATACAGATAGAAGATTTCCTGGCTTTAACTGTTCAATAAACTCACATAAAGCTTTACATATGAGATGGAAAAAGGTGAGAATAATAAATATGGGAGGACAAAGCAGAAATGTATAACTTAGAAACTGCAGTGGTTTTGCAAGAAAAAAAATGGAACAGAAACGATCATAGAAAAGTTATTTGCTAGTTTAAAAATTATCAGACTTTTTGTGGAACATTACTATATAAAAAAATGAGGTCTCACTTAAGGCTTGATACACATTAGTCAAGATAGCAAGTTATCTGAATTTAAGAATTGTATAATTCTCGCTGCATATTAAAAATGTCTTTCCAGGAGGCAAGTTTCCAAGGGTGTTCTTGATATTTTTATATACCATACTGAACTGTAACTTGTTACAGGAATATTCAAGTTGCAGAAAAAAGAAAAAATATGTTTTTTAATATTTTCTCATCTAGTTGGGAGTTAATAAATTTATAAAAATGTATGATTACTGTCTCCCTTATTATTATTATAAAAATTGTTTATGTATATCAAATTTATAATAAGTTCTGATATTGAAATAAAAAATCCTTTATGAAACATGTATAATGGCAAGTAGGGAATTGGGTCAATGTAGGTATGGTGTTCTCCTAAGTCATAAGAGACTAATATTTCTATATTGGCTTTGGGTAAGTAACTAATTGTGAACTCCCAGACTCTTGGTAAAAGAAGTATATAAGAAAGTGATAATTTGCTCCTTAGTATTACTGAATAAGTCTTTTTAATAAATGACCAAATGAAAGATAACCACTGTGATCTGATATAAAGCTTTGATGTAGAAGGACTTGTGAGAAACACACTTCTGATAAATACATAAGGGCAATGAACCCTGGCCATGAAATGGTATTCATTCATATTTCAATATAATTCATTGTGTTTTAGGATGTTTTATTTTACAGGATAAAAGTAAAAGTCTTGTGAATATTTGCAGTCATTAAGAAGAGTTTGCCTGTTATTTGAGTTGAGTTTATTTGATCTATGTCCTCTCATTAACCTCTTTTCATATTTACTTATTTGTGTTGCAACTGATGGTTTTCTAATTTATTTTTCACTCCCTTTTATCTGGCCACTTGAGAACAATTAGGTCAGGGAAGACAGTTAGGCTTTTGATGTTGTTCTAATAGGATAGAGTTTGACAGGTGAAAAATCTAAGGGAGGTCTAATTCAAATTCATAGTGTGTCTGACTAAAGCAAAATATAGGTCTTGCAAAGAAGAATTCAGACTAGTATCTAAATATCTTGGCAGTGCATATGCTAGGTTAACATTGAATATGTACATGCCCTGAAGGAATTAGATCTTCAGTATGTACTTGTTTTGCTTACTGGTCAATACATTTGATACAATTTATAGAATCAATTTTTGAGAAAAAATAAATAAAATTCTAGAGAGGACCAAAAATACACCAGAATTTAAAATATGCTGAAAGAATACAAAATTCTTAAAACCATGTCAATGATGGGAGTTATGAATTTTATATATCTGAATAATTGCTTTTATTTTTTCTTAATTTTTGACATATTTACACAAGATATGTACAGTTATATTTGTTAGTTTTTGCTGTAAAAATTGATGCTTACACTTAGTATTTTAACATTAGAACAAACTTTTTTTCTTCACAAATCTATAGGTCATTGGGCACTGTTGACAATCAGACTTGGGTTTGAGTGATCTCAGTTGGGTGCATTCATGTGTCTGTGGTAAGCTTATGGTTGTGTTAAGACTGGCTTGTCGCCAATAAATTCATCCACATATCTGGTGATTGCTTAGCTGTTAGCTAATATGATCAAGTGGCTGAGTGTTGCATTTCTTACTAAAGAATCTAGAAGGCTAGTCTGGACTTGTATTCATGGCAGAGTGGGGTCCTAAGAAACCTACCAGATGTGTGTAAGGTCTCTTGATGCCTGGGTTCAGAATTGGCACATTGCCATCTTGGCAGCAGCATACTGGTCAAAGTAAATCACAAGACCAGTGCATAGTCAAGGGCTAGGGAAGTTAATTTTCTTTGATGGGAGGAATTGCAAAGGTAAATTGGAATTGCAAAGAAGGATGGATAAAGTATAAGGAATCATTGTGATATTATATGTGTGTGCATGTTTTGTGCTCTCATGTATATATACATACATAGTGCTGTGTTTCCCTGTAAATAAGGTGATAATTGTATAGCATGGGGGGGAAAAAGCTTTCTCCCCTTTTGTTGATATAAAACTTTGAACTTGGACCTAGAGCACAACTATGACTGTTAATGCCATATGTTTCAGTATTTACAGGCAGATGCTAAAGGCCATAATGTCAGAAATTCACAAGACAAAATACTAACAGAGGTCTCTCAGGATACAGATCTACAGTCATAGAAATCATGGGTCCTTGGGGATTTTTGTTTCTCTAAATCCCTCTGTTAACCAAGATAGGTATTCTTGGTGTAGTGGCTATTTTGAGAAAGTGGAGGATAAGCAAAGGGTTTTAACATTTTGAGAGTAATAGTAACTTGGAAGCTTATGAGAGACTTCTTTAAAGTTTCACTCAGAGTCAGACTTCAGATGTAGCAGAGACTGTGTATAAAATTGTGCCTTTTCTACAACCCTTCCTTCATCCACATGTTTTACATTGTGATCCTGCAGATCCTGCTTTCAAGCGGTTGAGTCTGTTTTCCTATGTCTTGTATCCGAATAGGCCTTGTGACAATTTCAGTCCAGTAGAGTGTGACAGGAGTTAACACGGTGCCAATTCTGAGTCTATTGCTCAATAGGCTCTGCACACTTGTCCTCTCTCAGTACCCCTGTCTGCTCTGGTGAACGATCTAAGCTGTCCTGCAGGAGGATGAGAGATCACCGGGAGGTCAATCCAGGTGTCCCAGGTGAGGCCCGAAGCTTGTGAATGATTCAAGAAAAGATTAGCACAGCTGACCACGGATGCATAAAAGAATCCCAGTCAAGCCATAGAATTGCAAGTTAAGTAAGTTGTTTTCTAAGGAACTAGGTGTTGGGTGGATTTTATAAGCAAGAATGGCTAACTGATAGATTTAGGGACATTAATTCATTCCAAATTATCTTCAAAAGTTATACCAATCAAATCATCTCTTTATATTTTCTAGGGTCTACAGTTATAAGATGGAATGATAAAAATTTACAAATATATTAATAAAAATATAGTCTCAGTTATATTTTTATATATGGGAAATCTTTAAAAACAGAGCCTAAAGGAATATTTTTATAGGAGTGACTGCTAATTGACTAACACATTAATTCAATTAAAAAATGGCCAACCCATCAATGACTCTTGCGTGGAATAAAATAAAAATATATGTAATGATTCTATTTTATGAAACATATATAACAGATATGTAAAATATGGTTGTCAGATTAATTTTATACAAGGCAGTGTGTCTTCTGAATTCTTACCAATATTAATTAAGAATAAGAACCTCGGGCTTCCCTGGTGGCGCAGTGGTTGAGAGTCTGCCTGCCGATGCAGGAGACATGGGTTCGTGTCCCGGTCCGGGAAGATCCCACATGCCACGGAGCTGCTGGGCCCGTGAGACATGGCGGCTGAGCCTGCACGTCCGGAGCCTGTGCTCCGCAACGGGAGAGGTCACAACAATGAGAAGCCCGTGTACCGCAAAAAAAAAGAACCTCCATCATTAATTATATTTTAATTTCAATAAACATGATTATTTCATCACTGTTATGGGCTTGTGAATAATTCTTTGTAAAAATATCTTTTTATTATAGCACATTATCCTTTTTATTAATAAGCAACCTATATTATTGAATTTTTTGCAAAATGATGAAAACTATCTTGTGACACAGATTTAAAATAATGTTTTGGTATTTTTGAAACAGTGAAAACATATTGTAGTTGCTGACAAACAGTTTAAATAAGAAACGAGGATATAAAAATGTGAGTGATCATTTTTGATAAAGTATTTTAATTAAATAATTATTGATAGATATTTAGTCCTAGGGATTTGTATTTCAAGGAAGAGATTGTTTCTGACCATTTACTACTTACACTGGGGTTCTTTGCACTCAAGTGTGGCTACATAGCAACTAGGAAAAATATCATTTTAGGGAAAAGATTAACCACCCATGGGTAAATTCTAGTTTTAAAGATTGACTTGAGTGTATTAGACACATGGCAATTTGTCTGTACCTTTGAATCCTAATCAATCATTGATGTTGCTACTTCTCTCCAGGATTCCTTCCAATTCATAAATATATCATATGAATTTTTTCCAGTTTTGGCATAGATAATTTAAGTAATCAAAAGATGTGTCAAATAATATTATAAGCACTTTTGCAAATTCACAAACTCCTTTCAATTTGTGGCTGAAACAACACCAAATAGTATGAGTCTGGCTGAGAGCCAAATGCAAACAATTCTCAGTGCTCTCATCCACATTCCTCTCTTAGCCTTTCTGAGTGACAGTCCCCTCTTTCCTTCTAGCATGGGAAATTGAATAAAAGCAGCCACATCTCATTTTCCCTTCTCGGAGAATTTGTCAGTAACATTGAACCAGATTGTGTCTATAAAAAGCTGAGAAAAAAATACTGAATGGATTCAACAGAAAAACTCATGTTCAAGTGGCTTAGGCAGGGTGGAAAAGATAATCTGTTGAATTAATATTTTCATACCTCACTTGTTTTACTATTATACATACAGAGCAACACAGAACTCCTGTCATCAATAGCCATACACTCATATTTGATTCATGTTCTAGTATTGATTTCATTAAATATATTTTCATATCTTCTATTATTCAGTACCTCACTTAGACACAGGCATGCCCCTGATCTGAGTTCTATGCCTGGGGTGGGGTGGTGGGTACTGCTCTTTGGAGTGCCTTTGAAATTTACAAGTTTCCCACAGTGCTTGGGATCTTCCAGGGCCATCAGGCGTTGTCTTCGTTTCTTTCTTTTAGTGCTTTCCCTGACCCTTTCTCTGCGAGGTCCACTGATCATGGGTTGAATCAGGTACCCTGAAGATATTCAGAACTTTCATCAACGTGATTGTCCCAGGGCTCCATGGCCCAGCCCCAGGCTCAAGTGGATGGCTTGGTAAGAGGATCATGTCCTCTGTACACTGCAGAATTTCTGTCATGGAATCATGATTTCTTTCATGGGCTTCTAGAAAGTTCTGTAACATTGACTTTGAATAAAGTAAATTAATTATACAGTGTCCCGCCTATGTTTTCCTCTAAGAGTTTTATAGTTTCTGGCCTTACATTTAGGTCTTTAATCCATTTTGAGCTTATTTTTGTGTATGGTGTTAGGGAGTGATCTAATCTCATACTTTTACATGTACCTGTCCAGTTTTCCCAGCACCACTTATTGAAGAGACTGTCCTTTCTCCACTGTACATTCCTGCCTCCTTTATCAAAGATAAGGTGACCATATGTGCGTGGGTTTATCTCTGGGCTTTCTGTCCTGTTCCATTGATCTATATTTCTGTTTTTGTGCCAGTACCATACTGTCTTGATTACTGTAGCTTTGTAGTATAGTCTGAAGTCAGGAAGCCTGATTCCTCCAGCTCCGTTTTTCGTTCTCAAGATTGCTTTGGCTATTTGGGGTCTTTTGTGTTTCCATACAAATTGTGAAATTTTTTGTTCTAGTTCTGTGAAAAATGCCAATGGTAGTTTGATAGGGATTGCATTGAATCTGTAGATTGCTTTGGGTAGTAGAGTCATTTTCACAATGTTGATTCTTCCAATCCAAGAACATGGTAATTATACAGTGAGAACACCCACAGGAAAATATGGCTACTACCACAAAGAACACACCAGGGAAACCATGCTATTAATTCTCTACATTTTAAAACATATTTTTTACTGGAAAAGGGAACTATGTAATTATGAAACAAGAGTAAAATTGCAACTGAAAATAATAAAACTGTAAATAATTTTACAGGGGTTTGGAGATGTGGGACTGAAGTAAGTATGAGATGGAACTAAAATATAACTGACTTTAGGCACCCAAACACCATTAGAAGTCATTTGCTGCCTCTTAACTTGGCTTCTATATACATGTTGGTTCATTTCTCTCCTATAAATTTCCCAATGCACACACAATCATGCACATATCAAGTCTCACATACTTAAAGCTTGCCATCAGAAAGGAAAAGAGACACTCTCCTATCTGCTTACATATCTTCTCTATGCTTGTGTATATACCCATTTCTGTGCAGTCACCGTGCTTTTGTTTTGACAGCTTGAAACATGATACAGTATTGAGTTTGGCAGCTACTAAAGACATAATTGAACTAGAAGGGATGGCCAGTTCCCCATAAGAAGAGCTAGTCAAAATAATAAACTTATTCAAAATAATGGTGGGAGGAATCACAGATTACAAGTAAATATTCAAAAATTCAGAAATTTATTTAATTGAGAAATTCAATAAAGTTCATATTTGTTATATAAGTATAGTGTGTGAAATGGTTAAATATCCTGAAATCAAGCAGGCTGTATCACAAACACTGAATATAGAATCACGCAATCTGAGTCCTCATTTCAATTTTTACTAATTTGCTTGGCTAGTCAGATAAAGTCTTTAGGTTTTTTTTTGGAGTGTATCTTGTTCAGTTCTAAAGCGGAAACTTCATTTAGATCATCAAATATTGTGAGTGAAATGGGAAGACAGTGCTGTTTAACTCCTCTGTGTTATTGCTTCACATCTTTCCAGGCATTGAGGAGCCTTCAGAGAGCACTCTGTGATCTTCAGGATCAAACTGAAAAACACTAGATTATATAATCTATAGCTTTAAATATATTATCAAATCCTCTTTACTATTGCATCAAACCAAATTGTAATGATAGAAACAGAGAAGTGCTCAAGACCTAATAAAAATGGCATATGACTTGAAAAATAAAACTACTGAATGTGTTTTTATTAAGCAATGCTTTTGGATTTTTAACACCAGCAATATCTTGTTGTTTATGAAAGAAGAAAACAAATATTTTTAAAAATTCCTGATGTCTTTCTACTTTTGTTTAGTGATATTTACTAAGAAACCATTTATACACTTTTAAAAATATACAGCAGCTTTATTGAGATGTTAATTCATCCATTTAAAATACTGTTCAATGGATTTTAGTATATTCAGGTTAGTGTAACCATCACCACAATCAATTTTAGATCATATAATCATCTTAAAAATAATCTATGTCCCTATTGGCAATTACTTCTTATTAAGCCCCCAACACTGATCACAGAGATTACTCCTCTGTTTTCTTCTAAGGTTTTTATAGTTTTAGTTCTGTCTTAACAATATTAAGTCTTCTGATCCATGGACATGGATGGGCTTTCATTTATTTAGGTCTTTAATTTCTTTCATAGTATAAATTTTGTACCTTTTTGTTGAATATATTCCTAACTATATGATTTTAATACTCTTGGACTTGGAATTAATTATATTGTTTTATTTTCAGATAATTTATCAATAGTTTATATAAATAAAATTGATTTTTATTTACTGATCTTTTTTTTTTTTTTTTTTTGCGGTACGCGGGCCTCTCACTGTTGTGGCCTCTCCCGTTGCGGAGCACAGGGCCCGGACGCGCAGGCTCAGCGGCCGTGGCTCACGGGCCCAGCCACTCCGTGGCATGTGGGATCTTCCCGGACCGGGGCACGAACCTGTGTCCCCTGCATCGGCAGGCAGACTCTCAACCACTGCGCCACCAGGGAAGCCCTATTTACTGATCTTATACTCTGCAAGCTTGCTTAATTTATTTTGTTAGATCTAACAGTTTTTTTCTAATGAATTCTTTGGCATTTTCAATGTACAAGGTCATGTTTTCTCCTATAGGGATCGTTTTATGTATTGCTTCCAATTTGGGTACATTTTATTTAATTTTCTTACATAAATGCCCCAGCTAGAACCTCCAGTAAAACATTAAATGAAAGTATTGAGAGTGAACATTACTTTCCTTTTTGACCTTAGGAAGAAAGCATTTGGACTGTTATCCTTAAGTATGATGTTAGCTGTGGATATTTTGTAGATGCTTTTTACCAAGCTGAAGAAGTTCCCTCTATTCTTAGTATGTAGAACATTTTTTATGATGATGGTTTATTGTATTTTGTCAAATGCTTTTGCTACATCTACTGAGATGATCATGTGGTTTTGCCTTTATTCTACTGATGTGATGTATGACTGATTGATTTTCAGATGTTAAACAAATTTGGGATAAATATTGGTCATGAGGTGTAACCCTTTCAATATGTTGCTGGATTTGGTTTGCTAATATTTTGTTGAGGATTCTATATTAGCAAAAAGAGTATCATCTCTTTTATTGCAATATTTTTCTGTGACAATATCAGAGTAATACTGAATTTATAGAATAAATTGAGAAAAGTTTCCTTTTATTTTTTAAAGAGTTGGTGAAGAATTGGAATTAATCCTTCTTTACATATTTAGTAGAATTCACCGTGAGGACATCTGAGCCTGGAGTTTTCATTGTGAGATGTTTTTCAATTACTATTTAAACTCTTGATTTGTTATTAGTTTGTTTAGAATTTCTATTTCTTTTTGAGGCAATTTCTGTCATTTGTGTCTTGGTATTTCTATTGTATTTGATTTAATTTATCCAATTTGCTGGCATACATTTGTTGATAGTATAGCTTTATAATCCTGTTCATTTCTGTAAATTCACCAGAAACGTACCCATCTATAATTAGTGATTTTAGTAATTTGAAATTTTGCTCTTATTATCTTGGCCAGTCTAACTAAAAATCAATTTTTTGCTTATTGCAAAGAAACAACTTTTATTTGCATTGATTTTCTCCACCGTTTTCCTTTTTTATTATCACTCTAATGATTATTGTTTCTTTTCTTCTGCTTGCATTAGGTTTAATTTGCTCTTATTTTTCCAGTGTCTTAAGGTGGAAAGTTAGGTTATTGATTTGAAGTAATTCTCCTTTATAATATAAGAATTTAAAGCTATAAATCTACCTCTAATCATTATCTTAATGCTTCCATAAATTTTCATATGTGTCTTCGTTTTCATTCATCCCAAAATATTTTCAAATTTCCATTTGAATTTTTTCCTTTATCTATGGGTTATTGAGGACTGCGATGCTTAATTTCCACTTACTTTTGAAGTTCCCAAATTTCCTTCTGCTATTTATTTTAATTTTATTCCATTGTGAAGAATTTACTGTGTAAGATATAAAATGGCCCAACAGATGATCTATTTTGGAGAATGCTCCATGTGCACCTGAGAAGAATATGAATTCTGCTGTTGTGGGGTGGAGTTCTTATTCATAGATATCTGTTAGGTCCAGTTGGGTTAGTAATAACCATCATTACCCAACCATATAATAGCTGAGTCTCCAAGCTATTTTTAAAAAAATGAAACTGACTTGCCATTAACAAATGATTATGCATGACTAGCAACAAAGTCTTTCAAACATAGCAATGTAGTGTTTGTGTGTGTGAGCATGCATATTTGGAAAAAGTAGTTCTAGGCAATCATTTGTTTAGTTTAATTTCACAACTTGATTTTCTGGACCAATTTGCTATTCTGAGGCAGCCCAAATTTTGAAGCTTGCCTGGAACAGCTCTGGGCCAAATAGGTTCTCTGCCTCTTTCCCTGTATATAACCCTCCCTTCCACTAAGCAGTGAGAATTGCCTATTTGAACTGACCTTTAATGGCAGGGCTAATAATTAAAGGTAGATGCAGAGGAGAAGATTTCCAAATGGATGTAAAGTGACTCATTTTATTATAGCCCATTTTATTAGATATGATTACTGACAAGAGAAAAATGAGTTGCTCAAGTTTTAGGAGCTACTAGGAAGAGCCCAGAGTTGAGTATATAATTCTACAATTATATATTAATTTTAAACTGTCATAATTACAGATTTTACAGAAATTCACAGAAGATGTTTTTGTTTTTCACATTCGCTTTCTCAATCTAATGGCTTACTAGGCAAAGAGACATAAAAATTTTCTATATATTTTTCAATGTTAATATCATTGACTTTTAGACATACCAACTTAATAATAGCTCTTCAGAGTACATAAATAGTAGTAAATTAAATATACTTATGAATTCTAAGAAATAGAAAATGCTGATTAAAATTCAACAGATATTATTATATTTAGAAATTAGGTAGGAAATCCATTTACTTAAGTATTACTTAGACTCATAATGATTTTTAAAAATTGATATTATATAGTAAAAATCTCTTCTTTTTATATGAAATAAATTACAACCCAGAGAATTTAAGCGTATCACTAGCCTATCAGTTAATATACACTTCTGATTACAACAGTTTTTAGTTTTAATCCAGAGCCTTTTTTTTCTAGTGATGCTGGAGACATAGGGGAAATGTATTGCTTGGAATATATTCTACAGAATTAATTTTTACTTAAAAGAGCTGTGCATTTTTCTTACTATGATCCAAAAATTTTTTTTAATTGTTATTAAATATTATTTTCTGAATAAAATGTGTTTTACAAAGTGAAAGTGACACTTTTATTTTAAATTAAGATCTGATCTTTGATGTTTAGCTGTAATTGGAAAGACACATTAGGTAATTTAAATATTATTAAAAAAAATTGAGACTGTCAATCTTAGAGGTCTGTAGAAGCAGTCTCTATTTCAATGTGCTCAAGTTATTTAATATTTAAATACTTTTATTAAGGCCTGTAACTTAATTGAATAACTATATTAGTTTACACTTATTTTCACCCTACTTTGCCTTTGTTTGAAAATTTATTAATTTTTAATACAGCATAAGGAATTTTTTAACATTTTAAATTGCTCTTAATATTTTACCTTTTATAATATTTTATTAAAAGAAATTATGTTGTAGAAGATCATGCTCTTACTAGCTTTTCTTCCTCTATTAATGTTATGCTTTGTTTTCATGATGATGTTCTCCTAGCAAAACTTTAGTTCATAGGGATTAGAGTGAGTTTCTTGTTTCATGCTAGACAACATTTTGCCATATTAATAGTTACTACTGAAGAATTAGGAGTATTTTATTTTGCAAATTATAATGAGTATATGACATTTAGTCTTTATATTTATCTTCCTTCATGTTTAATGGATATTTCTAAGGCTAATTACCAGTTTTCTATATTTAGTGAGAAGGAGCACATATGAAGATAAAAGCACAATGTGATATTTATGAGATGTCACTACTCTACAAATATAGAAATTCTCTAATTTTCTCAGAGATATTCATGAAATTTTCAGTGCTTTTCTAGGAATTGGATTAATTGAACAAAAGCTGATTACCTTAAATTAATATTTGAGAGAGTTGAGTTTGCCTCAGTAGTAATACAATATCAATTTTAGCATAATGTCCTAGCAGAGGCTCCATACTATTAGTTATTATTTTAATTTATAATTAACTTTAAAAAATTGTTAATAGGGGATGAAGACGGTGTCTCTCCATTTATGATGTTTTCATTAAATTATTTTTATGTTGTGGTTAACCATATCATCAAAAGTTTGAAGAATTAAATTTGTATAACAAAAACTTTTTTTACATGCAAAAACAGCTGTAGAAGCAGAATGGATTATAGTTTAAGTCCTTAATCCAGGGTCAGAGATCTTGTGGATATTCCATTGTTAGAAGATAGTATTTTTGCAGAAATGCAGTTATACTGTACATGGGAAATCCCACATTTTTAAAGTAGTTTTTGGCACACTGGCTTCCTAGGCACAAGTCTTTCTCTTCTAAATGCTATAACAACTGAAATTTTTACCTTTAGCAACTTTTATTTGGGATTAGGCTACCCTTGTGAAAGGGTCCAACTTCTTTGCTGTCATATATTTATGAGTTATAAGATAGGTAATTTTTTTCTTTTAAGTTTACAATTTTTCTTCAAGGTAAATTATTATGGAAAGTTGACATTGTCCTATGCATATAAAATTAAGGCCCCTTATTCCTGGCATACTGCTAACTGAATTTGTTGGCATTCACTTATATCTTCAGAAGATAGACAGATAGAAAACTTATTCTCTTCAGTATGCCTAGGTAAGCCTAGTACCAGTGCTAGTAGACACTAGTCCTCTAGGGTCATCCCTGAAGAAACTTCAGAAATAATTTTCCAAGGCTAGACAGTTCCATGACTGTAAGGTTTTTTTTCTGAAATAAGTCTGGTAGAGAAGACAAAATATAGTGGATAAAGAGGCTTATAAAATTATATGCCAAATTTGGAACACGCTGGAAACAAAGTCAATGACTAAATAAAAAGAGGGGACAGAAAAAAATTGCAAGGACATGAATGTTTGTGTTATTTAACTCATGGGGGGAATCCTTTCACAATGTATACATATATCAAATCATCACATTGTACACTTTAAATGTCTTACATTTTTTATTTGCTAATTATACTTCAGTAAGCTGGGAGGCTGGGAAAGGTGTAGATTAAAGGGAGGAGTTGGGGTCAATTCAGGAAAGCTCTCTGAACTTTCATGATGTGCCTTTGCCTTCTTGGATTCATAAAGTCCGACTGGGGCAGTTCCTTTTTGAAAATGAAGATTTGCCATGGCTTCCTGTAAGCACTTCATCACAATGCTCTGATTCAGCTACTCCGATGCAGCTACCACAGCATAGCAGCTACAGTCCATTGTCCCCTCACTGTTTCTAACCATTTCCGGTATTCTGGTACCTTCACATTCTACATTACTTCTTTATTTCTTAGAAGTGCCCTTTTCCAGAGTTTCTTAGCTTTAGGCCCAAAGATACTGTCCTAGAGATATCATCTGTCAATAAGACTGTTCTTTTTCTTTCCACTTAATGAACCAATGAATCACTGCATGCCAGGTTTCAGTTCTTCCAGCTTGGATTGTTTACACTGTGTGAAGATCTACTTCTTCACAAAGTGCTTCTGCTGTATGATCTCTTCCCTCATTAAATCCAGGACCTGAGTTTCAGCTTGACTCTACTGGCTGGTCCCAGGATAACTCAGATTCTTTTGCAGTGTGCCTATTTTGAATCATGCTAAACACCATATTAAGGATCTATGCCGCATGCGCATGTTTGCAATATGGTTTGTTGTAAGAGAGACGGCTTTTAAATAAGATTAATTACACTGAATGACAACAATAACTGTAGCTCAAGAAGCAAAAGAATGGTGATCAGAGATACCACTGAGGTTTTTCCAGTATATAAATAATAACAATGCAAAATTCATGCTTGAAGCTAGAAAAGAACAGCGGAACAAGCATAATCATAAATGAAGCACAAAAGAGGATGTGGTAAATTTTTAAAATCTCATGCACACCGTAAATTTAAATTATAGGGCTTCAAGGCAGCTGTAGTTATCTGATGTACTTAGCAAATATATTTAGGTAGGAGCATCTGTCAGTTTTTCATTCAGCTCGTTGTATGGGATATCTTAGCATACTAACGAGAATGGATCTTGGAATCAGGTGGAATCAGGTGGACGTGGATTTGCATCTAGATTCTGCTTTCTACCAGCTACAAAAAGTCGATGATAAATTAAATTCTCTAAATCTAAATTCCTCATATGGAAAATGAGATTATGATACCTACTTGTATGAATAAAAGTTCCCAGCTGCAAGCAACTGAAGCAAATTCAGGGGATTTGTGCAGAAAATGAGTTTATCACAAGAATTTGGAATAGTTTGGGTGGGCTGAGCATTACTGACCCAGGAACACATCTCCAAAGCACATGGCAGAACAAGGCAGATTAGAATTTTAAGACTGCTCTTGTCAGGATAATGGTTGGAGCATGCACAGCTGAGGCTGTGGGCACTGGAAACTGGGCTTGGTCTCTGGGATTGCTTCCACTGTTACCTAAGGTCACGTGTTTCTCATTCTTTTATTAAAAATAAAACTTGATGGTGAATGAAACAATGGTAATTTAAAGGAAGGTAACTGTAGCAAAAGCAAAGACATCTCATCAGCTAAGTCTTCTCCCACCTAATTAAATTGTCTATACCAATAATGTCTCAGTATTGCTCTAGCTGTCTCAATATCTCTATAAATATCTTAAGTGCTTTAGAAATATGATAACAATAAAATTTTTAGTGAGATCTTTGAAGGTGAAAATATTTCTTATTGGACTTGAGATTCTTTTACATCATAGTATTTTCTATTTCTGTGTTATTCTATTTTGGAAAAAAAAAGTCATTACCATTTTAATTTCAGGTTGAGGTTTTTCTGCTTTTATTTCTTTTTTATTAATCTAAATAAAATATATAGCATGACCTAATTATTTATGGACAAAACAAGTAGTGAAAAATTCACAACACAGTGTGATAGTGGTTAAGAAATATAGCCTTGCAAATCTCTAATATTTTCAAATTATACAATACTTTAGTTTTATTTTTAAACTTACTCTTCTGAATTAATACATCAGAGTACAATAATTGTAGTTGTGACTAGTAATTTTTATTGGAGCTTCCTTTCATTATAGTAAGTAAGAGCACAAAAATAACTGAACATTAGTCAAAGGTAGTTTACACATGCATTTATGTGAAATAAGTATATATATATGGAGTCCAGCACAAGACTCACTGGGCTACGATGATCAAGATGTCAGGCAGGGCTGCTTTCTTTTTGGAGACTCTAGGTGAGAATCTCTTTCCTTGCTTTTTCCAGCTTCCTGAGTTTGCCCACATTCTTTGGCTTATGACCCTGCCATCTTCCAAACCAGCAATGGCCCATCAAGTCTCTCTTATATTACTCTGATATTTACTCTTCTGCTTCTGTCTTCCATGTTTAAGAAGGGCAGAAACTGCATCCATTTAGTCACTGTGTCCCTGAGCAGTTCTGGAGGTCAGAGGTGCAAACTGGTTTTTATGGGGTCAATATCAATGTGTCAGCAGGGGTTTGTTTCTTCTGGAGGCCCTAGGGGAGAATCTGCTTCCTTGTCTTTTCCAGCTTCTAGAGGCTGCATGAGCTTTAGAGTGACTCCATGTTGGAATCAGTGCTCAGTCATTTACTAGTTGTGTAATATTGGGAGGTCATGTCATCTCTCAGAAGCTCAATATATTTGCCTACATAATGGAATAATAGTAGTATATACCTCAAAGGGCAGTGATTCAAACAATGGAACCCACTAAAACTATCCTGTAGATTTTGTCAGAAGTGATTCCTGAATCCGCTTCCAAAGATTTTGATTTTTTAGATCAGGGATGCTTCCCTGAATTCCTATTAACAATCTGCAGACCACACTTAGAAAAATACTACCAAATTTTTCAAAGGGATATTTCTATTTAAAGATGTTTAGAATAACACTATATAAAAAAACTCAGAAAACTGGTAAAACTATTACTATGATAATCAGTGAACATGTGTATGTGTCTGTGTGTGTTTATGTATGTGTATTTACAATAATTTATTACTTTTAGCTACTCTATTTTTTGATTCTATATAGTAGATACACAATTTAGCCTTAAGCTGAATCATTATTAAAAACTTAGCAATTTTGATCTTCACATTTTAAAAAGTTTTCAAATATGAAGATAGATATTAATGACTACCTTGTCTGTGACAATTTTAAGTACTGTAAGAAAGATTTTGATCTCATGATCATAAAATGATTGGAAGATTTTTGACACCAGTAAAATAGCTGAATAATCTCGTATAGAATAAATAAATGCAAAGCTTGCGGGTACAAGTTTAAACAAACAAACAACAAAATGCAATTGAGCTTAAACTAGAGCATAGATTCATTCTCATGCTATAAAAACCCTGAGACTTGACATTGAAGAAAATATGAAAGCCTTATAATGGTGAGATTAAGAATGGACTTTAATTGTATTTTTGGAAGTTGACTAAGGGTATAATTATGGAAAGAATATTTTGATTTTTAGTCTACCACAGTCCTTAATATAGAAACTTATTTATGATATTGTAAACTAAACAATAAAAAATTCCCATACTCTTAATTTTTTCTCTGATATTTATAAGTAAAATTAGCCTGCAGCTTTCTTTTTTGGTATAATCTTGATTCAGTTTCTCAAATAGCTTTGGCATTGAGCCTCTAAATATGTTCAAGAACTTGATTGTCAAAATTTCTGGGTGAGTTTTCTTTTCTTTAATATTATTTCCTATATCTTCCGGGATAATACAACTTAGAAAAAGAGATAAACATTGGCGAGGGGAAGGAGTTTTCTGGTCACCTGAAGAATAGTTTTCCCACTTCTAATTAATCACATGTCAGCCACTGGGCAAGTGTAATTAATGGCTTATACCTCCAAAGCTATAATGTATAAATACATTGCTAATCTGGTTAGAGAAATAGTAGCATGCTGATGATCACTGCAAATGAGAATGATTTGCTAATCCTGTTTTTAACTATTGAAGGCAGTGTATTAACTCATGTCAGTAATTGCAAAGGGATTAGTTGGAAATAAAATACATGGAATGATGCAGCGTAAATATTTGTTTACACATATTCATATACACATTATATAAAGATAAGATCAATTTAACTGCATTGCATGTTTTGTTTTACTACAGACATGGTATAGACATTATAAAAATAGGTAGAAAAATCTGGCGTCAAATAGCTGTTGTAACTCCTGTTAACTATGGAATTTAAAAGAATTAGTTAACTTCTTTGAATTGTCTTTTTCACAAATGTAAAAGAAGAAAGTATAATTCCAACTGTAAAGATTTTTAGAAATACGTATGACATTTTTTATTTAGTTTTTAATTTTGAGATATAACTGATATACAACATTAAGTAATTTTATTTATTTTTTAAATTGAAGTAAGTTGGCTTACAAAGTCATGTTAGTGTACAGCACAGTGATTCAGATATATATATATATATATAATATATATATATATGTTCTTTTTTGATTCTTTTCCCTTATAAGTTATTACAAAATAACATTGAGTAATTTTAAAGCATTGTTGACAATATGTTGATTTGATACATTTATATATTACAATATGATTTCCACTGTAGTGTTAGCTGGCACCTCTATCATGTCACGTAATTATCATTTCTTTTTTGTGGCGAGAAATGTTAAGATCTAGTCTCTTAGCAGCTTTGAAATTTATAATACAGTTCTGTCGATTATAATCACTATGCTCTGTATTAGATTTCAAGAACTTATCTACCTACTGGTTGCAAGTTTGCACCCTTAAACAGCATCTCCATAATATCTCCACCCCCTAGGCCCTGGTAACCACCATTCTACTCTCATGTTTTTTGAGTTTGGCCTTTTTAGATTGCACATACAAGTGATATTAAACAATATTTGTCTTTCTCTGTCTGACTTACCTTACTTAGCATAATGCTCTCAAGGTCCTATCATGTGATCACAAATGGTAGGATTTCCTTCTCTCTCATGGCTGAATAATATTCCCTTATGTGTGTGTGTGTGTATATATATATATATATATATTCATTCTCTTAATCTCTTCATCCCTTGCCAGACACTTAAATTATTTCCATATGCTATTGTGAATACTGCTGCAAGAAACACGGGAGTGAAGATATATTTTCAATATCTTGTCTTCATTTCCTTTGGATATATACTCAGAAGTAGAATATTTAATTGGAAGTTCAGCCCAAGGTAACAGATAATATTGATAAGACATACCATGGTTATTCGCCAAAGCAAAATTACAAGTCTTCAAGCAACATACTGAAAACTAGCTACACCACTCTCAAAACTGTAACCCATATTAAAGATATAAATAAGTGTTATTGGAGGATTTAGAAGATAATTTATCCATAGAGAGCTGCTGATTTGCTATGAACTTTTTTCTCTACAATTTTGGAAGGTGGGGGATTTCCCCTAAAACTCAGAATTAGAGAGAAAAGCTTAGAATATAGCCCACTTAGGAAACAGGATATAAGGCTACTGCAGTTGGGGTTGGGAGATCCAATGGGCTAGTTTTTAACACTTTTCAGCTGATTTTAATATTTGAGAAAGAGTGTGTTTAGCTGCTGAAGAAAACCCAAGGGGTCGTGGCTCTCTGGGGACAGATTCTTACTGCTTGAGTTTGTTTCCTGTGGAGCACAATATAGACAATATGTGAGGGACAACTAGTGTGAGATCAAATTAGATCCTGCCCAAAATAGTACTTGGAGGAGCAAGCGATTTCAGTAGGAAGAAGCTGAACGTATGATTGCATTCCTGGGAGTGCATTACTAACATCGACAAGTGAAAGATTTCTAATGACAAGATGTCTCCAAAGAAGACATACAGATGTTGCCTCAAAACAATAAGAAATAAGTTGTATATGTCATCTGGATGAAAGATTGAAAAGCCAGTTTGAAAACTGCTTTAGTCAAGTGAGAATTTACTGCTATTCCTCCTTCTTCCTCCCTCTCTATTTCTACTACCCTGACCTGTTAGAAATAGGAGCTCGTTAGTTAAAACAAAGTAGGTAGTTGAAAATTGGAGTTGGGGGGAAAGGATTTTTTACTCCCTTCCTATGTTTTAGGACTACCACACTTTGCCAGCCATTGTTCATGAAGAAGACAATATTAAACTAAAAATTCAGAATGCTTAATGAACTAGACATTTTATATTACTGAAATGAGATGGTTTGGCAAATTTAACCTGATCTAAGGAACAAAGAGTAATCAGAAAAGTTATCCATGGCAGGTTAAAATTAGCCCACTGAATAAAGTTAGAGCAACAGTAGAAGAAATATCTTTGCACTATCATTTAAGCCTACCACTTATGCTTCTGCAAAATACTTATTTTATTGTAATAGAATTATGTTTTTAAAATAAAATTTTTGTCCCTCCATTTTAAATCATTCACTTGGACACTGAAAATTTTGTCCCCCAAATATTTTGATCCTGCTATTTTAGTTTTCCTCATGGAAAGAATGGCAGTTACTGATAAATGATATAATTAGGATTATACATTTTGGTAATAAAAAAAAAACCCTAGTTATCTCTCAAGATTCTCACAATTTTCTCATAGATTAATTTAAATCAGCAGCATATTGATAATAAATATTACAAGTGTAAATTCCAAAAATGTAAATTTTAGTGACTAAAATGGCATCAATAACATTTGTTATTTATTAAAAATTGAGGAAAGAATCAAATCAGCACTTTAAAATTTAGATTGGCTAATTTGATCTGGGAAAATTGAATCTGAAACACAATTAAGAAAAATATTATTGTAGTATTTATTGTAACATTTTGTAAAAAATAAGTATAATGTTTATGTTGAAAATAATTAAAACAGACTAATTTAAATTAACATTAAATAATAACATGTGAGAAGTATGTTTATCCATATAGAAGTATGTATATCCATATAAATGCTAATACTATCTTGGTAGTGAAAGTTTCATGATGGAAAGTAATTTTTTAATAAAAATTAATCCATAATATTGGGGAGGTTTTTGGTTTTTTACTTAATTTTTATTCATAAATATAAAAGCATGTTTTGTGATCAAAATATTGCATCCCAAATCCTGGCATCCAAATAGCACTATATTAAAACATTGCAGGGAAAACAGCATGATCAAAACATTTACTCCCCTCTGTACATATATCTAAATCACTATCTAGGCAATAGTAAACACTTAACAATGTTGCTTCCCTTAACACATCCCTTTAGAATAGCATCTACATCATGTGCAGTGACATATTTTCTATCTATATCCAAATCTGACTAAACAATCATAATTAATTCCTAAAGAATAAACAAAACTATCTCATTCTGCTTGATAATGAGTGGAAATTTTTAAGCAAGGAGATGAATGTAAAAAGAAATGAAAGGTAGGTCAAAGGTTGCATTAAGATATGTGTCATAATAAAAAGCAATGTAATTCACATGAATTAAGAAGCCTGAAGTTCATATTATTTTTGTTTAATAAATGATGTTCAGTCAGATGTTTTATTTGTACACAGAGTGTGAGATTCAGGGGAGAGTTCTCAACATATAAGTATTGTTTGAAACTGTGTAACTAGATAAGAGCACCAAGAAAATAAATTCATAAAAATAAGAGGTAGAAGGAATGATCACTGGTCACTCCAATAATAAGAGATGAGTAGAAGTCAGTAAAGAAGATTTAGAACACGTTGCATACCAGATAGAAGGAAAGGAAGAAGAGTGTGTTAAGTGAAATGTAAGGCAAAAAGATGTTATTTAAGGGTACAAACTTGCAACTAGTAGATAAATAAGTCCTAATGCACAGTATAGGGAATATAGACAGCAATACTGTACTATAATCATCAAACCTGCCAAGAGACTAGATCTTAATTTTCTCATCACAAAAAAGAGAGAATAATTATACGAAGTGATATAAGGGCTATTGCTACAATGGCAATCATACTACAACATATAAATGTATCAAATCAACGTGTTGTACATCTTATATATATACACACAATATTTTACGTCAAATATATTTCAATTAAAAAAGGCAAAATAAGAGTTTCTAAGAGAATGGATTGTATCAGTTATCTGCTATTTATCAGTCAGGTTAAATAAAGTGAACATTGATAGTTGATCATTGGTTTTAGCCAATTTGAGGTCATTGGTGATTTTTGTCAAGGGGAGATTTTAGTAGTGTAGTGGGGTCAACTACAGCTGAAGAGAGAATGGGAAAGGATTTAGTGACAGACAATTAATTCTTCAAAGGAGTTTGGTTGTGACGGGGAGCAGTAATATGGGTAGTAGCTGATGGAAGATGTGGAACAAAGAAAAAATTTGTTTTTTTTTTTCAGAAGACAAATTAATAGCTTAATGTTTTTCAGCAAACATTTTTTGCTTCTTTATATTATATAATACATATTTCCCTGTATTAGTATACACTGTATCTACTTCATGTTTTTCAATGGTGTAAAAGAATCATGATAGAAGGGACCACTTTATTTATTTTAACAAGTTTCCCATGGATGGACATAAGTTGTTTTAAACTTTTTGCTATTAAAAGCAATGAAACACATAGCCATGGCTATATTTTTAAATACATGCACATATTTACCTATAGGATGAATTTATGAAAGTGAAAATACCACGGCCAAGATTATATATAGATAAAAAAGAGATATTACCAAATTGTTTCCCAAAACATCTGCACAAATTTATTTATTTATTTATTTTTAAGTAATCCAATTTTACTGCAGCAGTATAAAAGTCATCCATTCACCACAGTGTAAGATTTAAATGCATCTGCACAAGGGTACACATTATATAAAATGTAGTAAGATTGCTGCTGCCCTGCCAAGTACTTCCAGTCACTACCCAGGTCCTACTGCAATACTGGTTTCCCAATAGTTTTATGGAAGCAAATCATTAAAAATAATAATAATAAAGCAATTAAAAAGACAAATCAAAATGCCTCAGTGACCATATATCCAACTCAAACCTTATCTATTTAAATGTTACAGCTATACAGACGAAATGACACAAAGAAGCATACACATACACCCTCACAAAAAAAAAAAGGAAACAACATATATATTTATATATATTAAAAAAGAAAGGAAAACAGGAACCAAATCAATAAACAAATCTACCAGTGACAATAATCTCTAAATACTAAACTAAGATAAACATAATACCAGAAACAAATTAGATGCAGAAAGCAAACGCCATTTCTACAGTTGCTCCCAAAGTCTACTGCCTCTATTTTGGGATGATTCGTTGTCTGTTCAGGTATTCCAGAGATGCAGAGTACATCAAGTTCATTGTGGAGCTTTAATCCACTGCTTCTGAGGCTGCTGGGAGAGATTTCCCTTTCTCTTCTTTGTTTGCTTAGCTCCTGGGGCTCAGCTTTGGATTTGGCCTCCTCTCTGCATGTAGGTTACCTGAGGGCATCTGATTTTAGCTCAGACAGGATGGGGTTAAAGTAGCAGCTGATTAGGGGGCTCTGGCTCACTCAGGCTGGGGGGGAGGGAGGGGTATGGAATGCGGGGTGAGTCTGCAGCAGAAGAGGCCGGTGTGATGTTGCAACAGCCTGAGGTGTGCAGTGTGTTCTCCTGGAGAAGTTGTCCCTGGATCATGAAATCCTAGCAGTGGTGGGCTGCACAGGCTCCTGGGAGGAGAGGTGTAGATAGTGACCTGTGCTTGCACACAGGTTTCTTGGTGGCTGCAGCAACAGCCTTAGCATTTCATGCCCATCTCTGGTGTCCACGCTGGTAGCCACAGGTTGTGCCCATCTCTGGAGCTTGTTTAGGCAGTGCTCTGAATCCCCTCTCCTTGTGCACCCTGAAACTATGGTCTCTTGCCTCTTAGGCAGTTCCAGACTTTTTCCTGGACTCCCTCCCTCCTGTGGTGCATTAGCCCCCTTCAGGCTGTGTTCACGCAGCCAACCCCAGTCCTCTCCCTGGGATCTGACCTCAAAGCTGGAACCTCAGCTCCCAGCCCCCACCCCCCGCAGGGGGTGAGCAGACAAGCCTCTCAGCCTAGTGGGTGCTGGTCAGTAACGATCCTCTGTGCGGGAATCTCTCTGCTTTGCCCTCTGCACACCTATTGCTGCACTCTCCTCTGTAGCTCCGAAGCTTCCCCCCTGCTTGCCTGCCATTTCTGCCAGTTAAGCAGCTTCCTAGTGTGTGGAAACTCTTCCTCCTTCACAGCTCACTCCCAGAGGTGCAGGTCCTATCCCTATTGCTTTGTCTCTGTTTTTTCTTTTTTCTTTTGCCCTACCCGGGTACCTGGGGAGTTTCTTGCCTTTTGGGAAGTCTGAGGTCTTCTGCCAGTGTTCAGTAGGTGTTCTGTAGGAGTTATTCCACGTGTAGATGTATTTCTGACATATTTGTGGGGAGGAAGGTGATCTCCATCTCTTACTCCTCCACTATCTTGAAGGTCTCTCCATTATTTGATTTTTCATATAGGAGTTTCATTAATTTATTTCTGATAAAATATAAATTGATGCATATTAAAAAATTTAAGTTTATTTGAGCAAAAATCAATTCAAATTGGGCAGCACCAAACTCGAAATGGTTAAGAGTGCTTCTCCCACAGAATCTCAGGGACAGGCTTTTTAGAGAAAAGGCTCAAGCAAAACAAGAAAACTATTGATTGTCTATAACTTAAGGCCTAGTTGACTGTGATTGGTTGTCCTCAGATTTTGACTTGTAAGTTTGAGACATTTACAAGCTTAGGTTTTGGTTTGCTTTTTTTTTTTTTTTTATTGGTGTGTAGTTGATTAACAATGTTGTGTTAGTTTCAGGAGTACAGAAAAGTGATTCAGTTATACATATATGTATATTCATTCTTTTTTAGATTCTTTTCTCATATATGTTATCACAGAATACTGGGTAGATTTCCCTGTGCTATACAGTAGATCCTTGTTGGTTCTCTATCTTATATAGTGGTATGTGTATGTTCATCCCAAGCTCCTGATTTATCCCTCCTTCTCACATTTCCTCTTTGTTTTCATCAGTTTGTTTTCAATATCTGTAAGTCTTTTTTGTTTTGTAAGTTCATTTGTATCATTTTTTTGTTAGATTCCACATATGAGTGATATCATATGATATTTGTCTTTGTCTGACTTACTTCACTCAGTATGACAATCTCTAGGTCCATCCATGTTGCTGCAAATGGCATTATTTCATTCTTTTTAATGGCTGAGTAATATTCCATTGCATATATATATACCACATCTTCTTTATCCATTCCTCCACTGATGGGTATTTAGATTGCTTCCATGGCTTGGCTATTTTTGATGCTGCCAGAGCACTAGCATTACCTCAGTCTAGTGGCCTCCTAGTTTAATTAATCTAACATTCCTTTCAGAAGGAATGCCTCCTTTGGAGAGTCTAAAGTGAAAGACCTTACGAGATTTTCAGAAAATAAATGTCTTTGAATTCTTTCCCTGGAATGACAAGTCTTCAAATCAGGGTGTTTTAACTCTTGAGGTATAATGAATTTACAATTCACAAGGAGTGTCTTGGTATCAATAATTTTTAAGAACTTAATTCCTTCCTAGAATTGATTTGTTTGAGGATATACCTATGTCATTGATATTCTATATTCCAATCTCTTTTTTTTTCCACAATCACTGTTTTTTCAATTTATGGAAATAAGTCATAGTTTTCACTCATTGCAAAATGTTAAAAAAGGCAGTGGTAAAACATTTGCGGGTGTCTCAGACATGGACAATTCAAAAGATCTGTGTACAAAGAAGTTTACATTAACAAGGCAGCACTCCGTCCAATTGAAAAATAAGAAAAAAATACTTCTCTATAAAATTTTGCATTGCAATTTTAATGTGTTTTTCAAAATTGAGAGAGGCTGTAATTATTATTATTTTTTTGCTAATAATAATTGTAAGGATTACTAATTTCAGAAAAAAAGTTTTATAATCAGGCAAAATAAATTGCTTTTAAATAATAAATTTATGCTTACGATTTTTAAGGATAATATGGTGGGGGTTATCAGAAACACACTTCTTAAAATATATATTATATTAAGATGAAATATTGTAGGAAAGAGAATGCAAATACAAGTTAAATGAGAAAACAAGGTATACACACTCTTAAAAATAATACACAGTGAAACTTTCATATTACAAAGGATAACTTTAAAATAGTGATGGAATGGTTTTATTTTTTAAATGACATTTTAAAAAATAAGACAGAAATTGTATTTATTGCAACACTTTGTGCTCTAGTTGAAAAAATCTAGAGGTCAATTTAAAAAATGGGGAGAAGTGCACAATTATAGTGTTAAACTAATTTTAGAGAAATGGAAGTAAAAAAAGTAAGTTAGTAAGCTACTGTTTTGGAGTAAACAATTTTCATTTGAATTAAACAATTTTGATAATAAATGTGAACAACCAGAATTTGGTTGATCTTCATTTTTAATTTGCCAGAGAAAATATTTCAGTAAAAGTATGAACAAATATATCTTAGATCCAAGTCCTCCGTGGTAAAGATAAAGTGACAGGAATGTTTTGCTAGTATCCACTAATGTATTCAAAAATAAAACTATAACAACAGTGCACATATACCAACATACAAAGCACCTCAATAAATTACTATGCTATAAAAAAGCAATAACTCATAGTTCAATACCTCACAATTGCTGTTCTTTCATCTAGAACTAAAATAAGTATACAACTACATGCCTAATTACAGATCAGTTTAACTAAAGAAATATCTAGATCTTTTATGAAAAGCTGATTAGATAGTTTACGTCTACATAATCTACTGGGTTTTAATGACAATCTTACTGTGTAACAAGGCTGCTATTGCTGTAAAGTGTTTCAGTCAGTTGGATCATGTATATATTCCTTGTATTATCCTCACCAAAAGATGTAGGTCCCGGTGATTTAAAGAAAGGCCTGACAACTTGAAAGAACCAAAGAGATAATAAATCATTCAAAGATTATCATGAAATGATCACTAATATAAAGTACTATGTAATAACTATTGTTTAAAGAATTTTCAATATTAAAAAAGGGAAGATAAAAAAAAGAAAAGGAGAAGAAGGATAGAAAGAGACAAAGGGAGGGTGGGAGAAAGGGAAGAAGGGAAAAAGGGAAGGAGGAAAGAAGGAAAGAGTAAGAAAGAAAGGAAGAGAGAGAGAGATTGGGAGGGAGGGAGGGAAGGAAGGAAGGTAGGAAAGAAAAAATGAGGGAGAAATGTACTTCTTGCTATGGACTGAATTGTGTGTTTCCCAAATTTATATCTTGAAGTACTCACCCCAAAGTGATGGTATTTGGAGAAAGAGCCTTGGGGATTTAGTGAGGTTTAGATGAGATCATAATTTTGGGTCCCACATGATGGGATTAGTGCCTTTATAAAATGAGAGATGAGAGAACTTACTTTCTTTCTCTCTCTGCCATGTGGGGACAAAGCCAGAAGGCAGCCAGAAACAGATCTCTCACCAGAACCTGGCCATCTGCCCTTGTCTTGGATTTATAGTCTCTAAACTGTAAGAAAATAAATTTCTGTAGTTTGAACTCCCAGTCTATCTGATTTTGTTATGGCAGTCCAAGCTGACTAAGACACTTCTTAAACAGTGATTTAAGTATCTAAAATATTAACTGAATATTGAGCCATTGGATTTCAAAAAAGACTTCTTTTTTCATTTCATTTCTTAAATAATGAACATAATATTAAGATTAATAAAAAAAAGCCCTCAAAGCATCCCTCCAAAACTCACTTTAAAGTGCTTAATATAGAAAAATAATAATGAATTCCAATGAAAATGGAGTAATTAAATTTAATAGGCATAAAGAAAATGCATAATATCTGCAGGTAGAACTGAGATGAGGATTTGATGTAGAGAAAGCAAAAATATATTCTTCATGGTGCTTGAATTGCAAATACATTCATCTCATGTAAAAATGTTTACTTGTTCTTACCACTTCTAATCATAATTGAACTAAAAATATTTGTATACTTAAGAAGAAAAAAAATAAAATTAAGGGAAAAAAAATTCTCATTATATACAGATAATTTTAAATATAAAAAATTTAAAACAAATTTATAGATGTTTCACAGAATTGCTAAATGACAGATACAGAATTACATAATGATAAAATCCACATTCTCATGAAGTGAATATGGAACATTTACTAAAATTAACAACATACTGCTAAAATGTTTATTATCTTTTATTATTTTTAATTTGAGCACATGCCCTATGATCCAGAAATCATTGTACTCTGAGATTATATATACATTTTGGGTATGTGTATAACGTGTTTATGGGCATTGGAACCTGGAAAAATATATATAGTTACAATGAGTTATAAATAATGTATGTTTATAACAAATTTATAGCAGTATTATTCTTAATAAAATATAATAAGTCTAAACTAGAAACTGAAATGCTCTGCAGCCATAGAATGAACAAAGAAAATGTGGTGTAGTGATAAAACTAAATAGAATACAGCCATTAAATCAACAGTGTGCAGCTCCATGTAGCAACCAGCATGACTCTGGAATATATACTCTTCTGCAGAAATCAGATAGAAAATAATATGTAGTATACTATATTCTTATGAAGTTCAAAAATAGGATAAAAATTGTTCAAGGGGGCTCTTAAAAGAAGCAAGTGAGTGATTATCACAGTGTCAGGAAAGCACATACTTGTGATATAAGAAATTGTGATTCAAAAGGAGTATTCAGGGGGATTCTGGGATGTTGACAAAATTCTACTTCTTATCCTGAAGAGATTTTGTCACCCTAACCCTAACCCTTTGTAACCAAAATTTGCAGTCATTTCTCATTTATTAAGCTTAATAGTTGTGTTTTATGTACTTTTGTAAATAAGTTATATTTCAGAAGAAAAACAATTTTGAAAAAGCTAAAATCAGAATTTGTATTTAATAATTAGCCCTGTCCAAATTTTAGTAGTGAAATACATTACACTGAGTGCAACAGATTGCTACATTCATGGTCTCTAATTAATCACATGTCTCAGTATTCAAGCTTTTGTGTACTGTCTGTATTGACTGGACTTGGCCATGTGATTTTGACAAATAGCATATCAATAAATGTTACAGGAAAAGAGGTTGTACATTGGGTCTTGACTTCTTGGAACGCCGTTGCTACCATGTAAGAAACCTAGGCTGATATGCTGGAGAGGCCAAAGGGACAAGAACGAACCTCCCCCCAGCCAACAGCTCCAGCTCACTGCCAGACAAAGAAACGAGGCCATCTTGGCCCATTCAGCCCCAGTTTATTTGCTAGATGATGTAACCACATGAGTGGTCTCAGCTGAAACCAGCAGAAGAACCACCAATTGAACTCAGCATAAATTGTAAAGTCATGAGCAAATAAATTGATATTTTAATTTTACCAAGTTTTAGGATGGTTGTTTATACAGTGATAAATAACTAATTCACCATGCAGGTAGTTTTCAATACTTTATCATCCACTGAGTAGAAATGGACTTTTAAAGTAATATTTAATTCAAACTATTTTAGAATATAAATTTTATGTACAGTAGAAAAAAATGTAAGCTTTTTTCAGAATTATTTTCAATTTTTTTTTCAGAATTATTACTTGTATAAGTAGTACTCAAACTTGGCAGCAGTTTTGAATCATCAAGGGACATTTTAAGGCTTTTAACTTCTCTTCCCTTCTCAACTAGATTCTGATTTAAATGTCTGGAGTGTGGAGGAGGGGCTATCTTATGTACTTATGTATCTATGTATCTATCTATCTTGAACTTCTAAGGCAATTCTAATGTAAGGTTGAACATTGAGATATGATAACAGAAAGAATCTATTTAAATTCTAATGTATCTAAAAATAGAACATTGTTACAATGAAGTAGATATAACCACAAGCAATGGAACAGCATAAAGAGCGGCTACATTGATTAAGATATCATACCTAATGATCCTGAAATTCTGAAACTCTACTTGTAATTTTCATTTGCCTAGAATTATGTGACATTTCTTTCCTCAAACAGGGTGTGTTTTAAACAAGGGGCTATGGAGACTTTTAAATAACATATTTTTTACTCTAATTAACAAAATGGTTTTTATATCTCCTAAATGTTGGAGGGGTGACAACTATTCTATTCAAAAAGTGGGTCATAAAAGTGAATATTGTTGAGTCAGGCATGCTGGGATCAATCATGTTAATATGCAAAACAGTTAATAGTGAAACAGTTCAATTATGTGGAAGAACAAGCTTAACAAAGTGAGGCAGCTGAATTAGGAAAATTATTTTGAAAATCAGCATTGCTTACATAATCAGTAAAGGGGATCTAGGGTCAGAAACTGAACATAGTGTGAATCAAAATAGAAATCGGAAGAAAACAACAGTAAACAGTACAAGATAACTTTCTTAGGCAAAATTAAAATGTTTACAAGTCACATTTTTTGTCATAAGGTTCATGGGTGGGTTAGACTGACATAAGACCACAGATCTGTGCACACGCTAGGGGTCATTGTCAACCAGCGTATAGTCCAGCATCAGCAGTGCTGGCATAACCTGGTAACTTATTAGGAATGCAGAATCCTGGGAACTAACCAAGATCTACTGGGCCAAGATCTACTTTTTTCAAGATCTGTAGGCAATTCATATTTCCGTTAAGCTTGACAAACAATACTTCAGGTGATGTATTAATTTCCTATTGCAGCTGTAAAATATTACCACCAACTTAAAGGCTTGGAAACAACACACATTTATTATCTTACAGTTATATAGGTTAGAATTTAGACATGGATTTCACCGGGCTAAAATCAAGGTATTGGCAGGACCATGTTCTTTTCTGGAGGCTTTATGGGAAAAGCAGTGTCTTTGCCTCAGCATCTAGAGGTCACACACACTCTTCTGCTCATGGCCCTTTCTTCCATCTTCAAAGCCAACACTGATGAATTTGTCTGATCTTTCTTCCATCAACACATATCTCTCTCACCACAGTTGGCAAAGGATTTCTGATTGTTAAAACTCACCATAATTAGATTATCACTCATCATAATTAGATTATCACAATCTACATCTTGAGACCTCTAACCATAATCACATCTGCAAAGACCAATGTCCCCTTTTCCATGTAAGGAAGCATGTTAATAGGTTTCTTGGATTAGGATGTGGACCTTTTCAGAGGCCATCATTCTGTCTACCATGGAGGCTTTAAAAGGGCAAAGGGGGAGCTTCTGGAGCTTCTTCACCTATACTCTAAGAAAAGTGACTCTGGGTTTCCTAGATTGACAAGTTAATTCCCACTATTTATTTGTTTGCTGTTGTTGTTGCTTTTTGTTTGTTTTTGTTCACTGCCAGGTATTTTGGTAATAATCTGGTACATTGTGGCCTCTAGCACCATATGCTTCACCTCTGAAGACTGAGGATATACTATAGTGATTATAATATGTGTTAATTGCATCCACAAGAGCTCTTACTTTACCAGAATGGAATTTAGCTTTTAGTTTGAATTATTCGCTATCAGCCTTCTCAAAACATCCTGCATTTTTTAAAGGTAGTTTTCTAAGACTGTATATTACCCCTTACTAGTAACCTTTACTTGAGAAACAAATATGGACAACATTGAAGTTGCCTACCTATCATTTCTCTTCAATAGTATACAGTAACCTCTTAGGTTTTAGGGACGATTGCTTCAAAGCAGATAAGGAAGCTATTTCTTATTAAATTTTTGGATGATCCAAGTGAAACTATGTCCATTATAGAGAAAGCCATTCAACTTAGGGTAATGGAGAAATTAGAATATTGAGATATTATTCATATTTAGAAATTGACAAATTTAGGAATATCTGGTGATTTCTGATAACATTTAATGGTTTTCTACTCCAAGGAAGCAATCAAGTATACATTTTATTAACTATAACTTGGCTAAAAATCTGCATTATGTGGCTCTCAAAAATGCAGTCTTTCATATTGACCCATCTGAGTTATTGTGCATCAGTAATTAATAATGGATAACTTCTTGGAAGGCTTAGAGTTAGAATACTTGTGTAGGTTGGTTTGTAGAGTACAGTAGTATTATGAAATGGCATTTATATTCTATGGAGTTATCAAGACATGTTAAAAATGAATACAAAATAAACTGTGAACAGACTTAATATTTTATTATCTCAGCTATCACACAGAGTAAAATCCTTGAAATAACTCATGGGAATTTTTTCTGAACTCTCCTTAGTAAATGATCACCCCAAATTCTTCACAGCTGCTCTATTGTCCTTGTTCTCCCTCTCCTCCCTCAAATTCTCCTAGCCTGACTTCCTGTTACCCTATCCCTCCTGGCTATATCCAGTCTGACTTCCTCAAGACTTCTGGATGCATTAGTACTTTTCATCCTGTAGTAGTGCTCTACCCTTTGTATAGTAAATCAGTTTAGTTTAGCCCAGATTCTTATAATTTTCCAATGAATCCTTTATCTCATTCAACCTAGCAATGCCCTGGAGCAAGAGAGCAAAAACAAATCATTTTTTCTCATGTCATCTTTTTTTTCTTTAACATCTTTATTGGAGTATAATTGCTTCACAATGGTGTGTTAGTTTCTGCTTTATAGCAAAGACAAATCATTTTTAATAAATGAGAAGTTGTGGGAAAGGCTGGGATTGCTAACACATTGATATGTATATCCTGCAATTGCTCTCATATATGTAATTGCTAGCTTATTCACAGTAACTCTATCCCTTCCTCTCCTTCTTTAAGATCCTATAAAGAAAGGGAGTGGCAGTGACATGAATGTTCTCTATTTTATTTTAACATTGTAAACCTGTCACATTTTAGCTCATTGCTAATAATTTATTTTCAATACACATTAATTTTGGTCTAACTGTATTGGAAAGTTATTACTATTATACTGCAGATAAAAATTACAAAATAATTAATCAATAGTTGAAACTCATAAATAAGTATACATCTGGAGAGGGTGTGGAGAAAAGGGAACACTCTTGCACTGCTGGTGGGAATGTGAATTGGTACAGCCACTATGGAGAACAGTATGGAGGTTCCTTAAAAAACTACAAATAGAACTACCATATGACCCAGCAATCCCACTACTGGGCATATACCCTGAGAAAACCATAATTCAAAAAGAGTCATGTACCAAAATGTTCATTGCAGCTCTATTTACAATAGCCAGGAGATGGAAAGAGTCTAAGTGTCCATCATCGGATGAATGGATAAAGAAGATGTGGCACATATATACAATGGAATATTACTCAGCAATAAAAAGAAATGAAATTGAGCTATTTGTAATGAGGTGGATGGACCTAGAGTCTGTCATACAGAGTGAAGTAAGTCAGAAAGAGAAAGACAAATACTGTATGCTAACACATATATATGGAATTTAAGAAAAAAAAATGTCATGAAGAACTAGGTGTAAGACAGGAATAAAGACACAGACCTACTAGAGAATGGACTTGAGGATATGGGGGGGGGAAGGGTAAGCTGCGACAAAGTGAGAGAGTGGCATGGACATATATACACTACCAAACGTAAAATAGATAGCTAGTGGGAAGCAGCTGCATAGCACAGGGAAATCAGCTCGTGCTTTGTGACCACCTAGAGGGTGGGATAGGGAGGGTGGGAGGGAGGGAGATGCAAGAGGGAAGAGATATGGGAACATATGTATATGTATAACTGATTCACTTTGTTATAAAACAGAAACTAACACACCATTGTAAAGCAATTATGCTCCAATAAAGATGTAAAAAAAAAAAAAACTGAAAAAAAAAGAAGTATACATACTAAAGGGTAATATGAATAGTCAAATTGTCCTCAAGTGACCCTGGAAGGCTGATTTTCCCTTATTCTCATAACTATGTTAATGTAGTTGACACAATTTTTCATTTCCATGAATATGTAAATACTTATAAGCTTATTCAAAAGATTAAGACTAAATATTAGGATGAACAGTTACTAAAGTCTATCATATTCTCTGTGAGAAGAGACCTACTAGTAAGTCTAACCAGCAATATCTCTCTTACAAATGCTTATCTTACACATGAGATTGTTCTATGTTTCCACCATATTATTCAGTCCCTTGGTTGTAACTGATGCAAAAGGAAGGATGATTGCTCCACACTGGGCTAATCAGATCTGTTGGAAATTTAGAAATGGGATCCAGAAAAAGATCAGCATGTAGCTGAAACTATGGAAGGTATAGGAGGAGCTTATTTTATCGCCGATAAGAGGCATCCCGACAACATTTTAAATCCTTATGCAGTGTCTCTACTTAAAGCAGAGCATTATCCCCAGTGTTGGAATTGGACACAAATTCCCTACCTTGAGTTAGTTTCTGTTCCTTATAATCAAGTGTTTTAACTAATTTAGTAGGCCAGACCAACAATCTTTCTTCTTTCTAATTATGAGTGTTGATGTTTTAGTTAGCAATTTGAAGACACTAATGGATCCTTGCCATAAGGTAGAATCTATACATTCACAGAAGGCCTAGCATTTGCTTTATCAGCCAAAACACTCACTTGGGAGACCTATGTTTTCTCTATACCCAGTCTGTTGTGCAACTGCAATATTAATATAGAAGCAATGTTGCTGTTTTTGCAACCCCAAAGACCTCCCTATATGTGGAAGGCTAGATGGTATGTTTTCTTAGTATTAAAACAGTGCATAAAAAGTAGTGTTCTCAATGATAGTCTCAATAAACATTGTTTAAATGTGTAATTGAAGAAATGAGTGAATAAAAGAAGTTATGGAATAAAAAATTGGGGGTAGTCAAGAGGATTGTTATCATATATTTTCTCTACCCAGTTCTGAAAAATTGGGGAGAAAAGCAAAACTATATTCAGGCCAGAATACCATGTTTATGATTGATAGAGGCTATGGATTGGGGTTTTTGTTAAGTAGGCTTACTTAGGCAAACTTTGCCAATCAGTCCCAAGACAACATAGAAACAGATAAGATAAATTCCGTCTCAGTGCAAAGTTTGTGCTGGACATGAGCAGGCCTGATTTCAAGAAGATGGGAGCCCAGGTGAACTGAGTAAGCACATTATTATTTGCAAGTATATGATTCAGGTAATTGAGTCCATCTATCTAAGATTTGAATGAGCAAGGTGTCTGAGTGAATAAAACAAAGAAGAAGCAGAAGTACTACACTGTTGGAATTCCCTGTACTAAGAATGAAACATCAGGAAGGGGGAAGAGATATTTTTCTCTTTTTGTGCACATTCAGAGTAGATTGTTTGAATAAGGCAAGCAGTACATGTGGTCTGTCACCTGTGTACTCTTGAAAACCATAGGACTTGTGTAAGTTTGCAAAACATGCTGTAGAGTGTCAGTTGCTCATGAAAACCTCTAATTCCTGAATTAATTAGAGATAGGGCTCCTTAGGATGTGTCCATTAATATCTATCTCTAACCACACTGCTTTATCCAACATGTAATTTGAATGAATTCAACCAACGCTTCCACAGATTTGTATGATATCCAGACTCTCCAGAGTGTTGCATCTGGGCATAAATGTAGCTCTACAAAGTTCAGCTGACAACTGTAATGCTCTGAGTATTTAGACAAGCTAAAGGCCTGGGTGTATCTGCCTTTCTTCATCATTTTCAACATTCAATGATATTATCTTGCAGTCAATCTATTCAACCACAAATATATATTGTGTTTAATTTTTATGGCATACAATAGTCTAGGTTCTGGAAAATAAACTGAAAAAGATAAAATCCCTACTATTGGACCTTTTAGTTTAGTGAATGAGAAAGAAACTTGACAAATTGAATAAGTAAAATTGTTAGCAGTCAGTGGTGAGAAGAAAAATAAATAGAAAGGGAAATATCAGAGTGAAATGCCACTTTACATATTTTGGACAAATTGGACTGTGCAGGTATCCAGGGAAAGAAATTTCCAGACAAGGAAATAACCAGTAAAAAAGGAGCTCTGGTGACTGCTGATTGGCTAACAGTGTTTCTCAACTTTTTTTTTTTTTGTCAGCTTCTTGCTAAAAAGCCATTTTAGACAATTATTTTGCTCTATAATTTTCTTTAAGGAAATTTTCATGCTACATATATACTATAAATCTGTTAATGTACTATATGCATATCTATGATTTATTTAAAAAAAAGAATATGAGATTTTTTCACCACAGCCCAACACTGAGAACCAATTTATGCCCCCTTGGGAAAGTTATCACCCCTGTTGAGAATGCATTGCCCAGAGAACCAGCAAGGAAAACAGAGTATCTGGAGTGGAGGAAGAAATGGAGAGATTTAAGGAAGAGGTTAGTGAGGTAACAAATGGCCAGGTCTGGCCTTGCGTGGAAATATAAGGATGTTGGATTTTACATTGAGTGAGACAAACATGACCGGTGTGTTGAAAGGACATGAAAGAGAAACTTGAACAGCCTCACCAAAAATGGCTCATCTTCTGTCTGCCTTGTATTTCCCTCTCAAATGACAACTGTCATTTCAAAACTGACACCTTGTGATCACCCCATAAATTCTTAAGACATAATGGCCAAAGGATTTTCAGATGAACGAAACCAAATTCATTTCTTATTTGAAACTGTCATGTTTTGGGAGTTTAGGATCATCATCAAACTTTGGTAGTTTCCTGAAGAGGTTGAGCTGAGTTACCTATTGTTGTTTGTTTTTTGGGGTTTTTTTTGTTGTTGTTATCGTTTAAAATTAATGTTTAAATATAACGCTTATAAATCATAAACACTTAAAACCAAGCCCTAATCAAGGGGCAAGGTGGTATATATTTTCCACTGAGTTGAGAGGGATTATTTTAGAATTACTTATTCTTCCACAGACACATAAAATGTATTTCTTCATTTAAAATACTATTATTAACAAACTCCAAATACTGTTGGATTTTTTATTAATGCACAGTCACTCGTAATAAGGTTTTTTTAAAAAAATAAATTTATTTATTTTTAAATTTATTTTTAGGTGCATTGGGTCTTCGTTGCTGCACACGAGCTTTCTCTAGCTGCAGCGAGTGGGGCTACTCTTCAGTGTGGTGCACGGGCTTCTCATTGTGGTGGCTTCTCTTGTTGCAGAGCACAGGTTCTAGACACATGGGCTTCAGTAGTTGTGGCTCACGGGCTCTAGAGCACAGGCTCAGTAGTTGTGGCACTCGGGTTTAGTTGTTCCACAGCACGTAGGATCTTCCCGGACCAGGGCCCAAACCCATGTCCCCTGCATTGGCAGGCAGATTCTTAACCACTGCACCACCAGGGAAGTCCCCATAATAAGGCTTTAGTAAGAGTTCTTGTTAGTGTTTCTAAACTGTCATATTTATCATCAGAGTCATGTGAGTGATTTAAATAATGTCCTCCTCATCCCCAAACTATGGTCAGACTGATTTAAGTGTGTCCAGGGAATATTTAACAAGATCACTGAATAATTATATTATGCCCCTAAATTTGATTATCAGTGAAAAAAAATAGGAGAATGTGAACTCACGTCTGGGAAGGAAAATAGAGAAAAGGAAAACATTTAGAGACTGTAGAGGGTTGGGTCACTGGATTCAGGGTTTGATTAGATTTACAAATGAATAAAAAGTGTGGCTCATCAGATAACTATTAGGATCCAGACTACATAGATAATTGATAATAGTAATTGTAAATGTCCTAGCAAACATAATGATGAGAAAAAGAAACATGAAAACTGCAGACATGCATATTGTTTAGTGTTACATGCGTAGTTGGTAAAACAAATTAAAAAACGAAAATCAAGCAAACCTCTACGTAAGCAGTTTAGGATAGGTTTGCCACTCTCTAAGGAAAATTCAGAGAGCTTCACTTGACATGAATATTCTATTGAGGGAAAAACAGATTGTTCCCGAACAGGGGGATTTCAAAACCAAAAGTGGTTAAGAAGCTCGGTTCTCAGCAGTTACTGCTCAGTTTACAAACATGAATGAGGGAGTACATAGTTTTGTGTTTGGTTACTAGAAACTTATGTTCCTTTTAGGGTAGCAGCACTCAGCCTACTTGTCTGTATCTGATGGCTAGGAAGTTGGAAGGTCACACTGACGTGAAGAAAGCTTAAGTTTTGGTTAAGGTCAGAATCAGCATTTCAGGGAAACAAAGAGAGTCTAAGTTTCAATTACCTGGCTGTGAGTGTTCAGTCTAGAGGTCTATTCAAACCATGGCCTTTATTTTGGATTCTGTTTAACACCCCAATAATAAAAGGAGAATCTAACCACAATCAAATCTCTTACCTGCATGGTAGATTAATGGTATTCACTTTAATAATATTTAATTAATGATAATGTGTATAAAATTATGTACACATTACTTATATTTAGGCACTTCTTTCTATATATTAAAATTTACATTAATAAAAATCTTTCAATCAAAAAAATTATAAATGTGAAAAATAAAAGAGGATGTTGAAACAAAATGAAGGGAGATAGATGATTCTCTCTTAGTTAGATATTTATTCAAGTAGGTTAACCATGATAACAAACAAACTCCCATATCTCTGTGCCTTAACACAATAGAATAGTTATTGCTAGGTCAATAACAGTTCTAGTGCATAGTGGGTGTTCAGTGTTCAGTGGGTAGCATTCAGTGATCAACCTCCCCTGTTTGCACAGGACTAAAGAGTTTTCTAGAATTCAGGACTTTCAGTTCTAATCCTGGTTAAGTCCCAGGCAAACTGGGACAACTTATGGTCACTCTCACTTTACCTGGGTATTCGGAAGCTAGGGTTTCTTTCTTCAACTCCATCATTTTTTACTGTTTGTTAATCTTCTCTGGAACCTCTATGATTGACCACTTGGAGACAAATAAAGAAAGATTAGAGTAGTAGCATGAAAGAGATTTTTTTAAAGACAGGCCTGAAAGTGACATATATCACATGTTCCTACATTCTATTGGTCAGAAGTCAACCATGGTACCCTGATTGGTACCAGGAATTCTGGGATTTATAGTCTGGGAATGTGAACTAAGATAAGAGACTAACATATGTTAATGAGCCAAAAGGATGAAGATTGAAAAAGTCCTTTTTATTTAGAAATGACAAGGCCATTAGTAACTTTAAGAAAAAGATTTTGTATAAAATGGAAAAAGTAGAAGCCAAGATACAGTTTTGGAAAATAATTAGGATGTTAAGGTAGAAAGAGCAAGTATAGGCTATTCTTCCTAGAAAGCTTGCTATGGAAGGGAAGAGACATGTGCTGTAACATTTAGAGAGGATTAGAACCAAAGTGAATTATGCCTGTTATTTATTTATTTATTTGTCTTTGAAATAGTGGAAGCTGGATGTTTATGAGATATTATGAGGTAGCCAATAGAAATGAGACAAATGAAGACACTTGAAACACATGGGATGATGGATAGAGCAAGTTCCCAGAGGATACTGAAAGTGATGAGATTTTGAACAAATATCAATAAATTCATTTTGGAGAAGAAGAAAGAAACATCTATCTAGACAAACATATTTGTAGACTCAATTTGGAGAGAAAGCACACCATATCACTTCAATTGTCAACACAAAAGTACAAATTATTCAGGATACTCCATTGTTTTTTCTATGACAGATACATCTGTCAAATAAAATTTTTAGAAAATTGTACAGAACTCAGAAATTATAGAAATGAAACTATTATTAAAATTATATTTTTTATCTTGATTCTTCAGTAATTCCTTGACTCAGCACAATTGTATAAAATATTTGATATCTTGGATTAAAAAGAAAACTTGGTTGTGGTGAGAAATTTAAAGTATATATATGTATATGAGGTAAAATATAATAATGATTTATAAAGAAAAAATCTTAAAAGCAATTTTATCTTACTGAAGAAAAATATTAAAAGTGTTCTTTTTTAATTAAGAAAGATGAATTTCAGTAATGAATCAGAACCTAACATTTCAGTAGAATGAATATCTGAGTACGTACCTGACACAGCAAATATTCCATGTAAGCCCTCAAAGCAATGATGTATTAATTATATTCTATCAACACTGAGGAAGTAGTTAGGTAGCAGTAGAAGGATAAATACAAACACATCAGCTTGAAACACTGGGTTCTGTAAACAAGCATTATCAAGACACCTGGATCCTCATTAGCTGTCAAATTTGATCTAAATGTAAATTTTTTGAAATGAGTCTGATATAAGATTCTGATATACCGATGTTTCTGGATTAAAGTTGTCGATAAATAAATGACATTTATATATGTATTAGAGAAAATGGAGATGCTAAATGTATTTAATTTAATCTGTATAGGCATAAAGGAGAAAAAAGAAGAGATGCATGTTAAAATATTTCTACATTATCGATAGTGCCTAATAAATCAGTATTTGAGATGTATCTTCTTTCTCAGTTCAATTTCTATTAATTTGTTTTAGAATACTCTTTAGTCTCAAATTAGTCAAGCCAGGGTACTAAATACATCACTGTAATGGTCTCAAAATTACTTCCAAATCCACAGAAAGACTTTTGGAAAATGCCACAATCAACGAGTCAGACTAAGTCCTTTTCTTGTTACTAGCTCTGCTCTGAGGCCATTTACCAAAAAGGCTAGATAGAAGGCCAAGTGTTACTCAAATTTTATTTAATAAAAGGAGCCAGACACTTATTTTCTCAATTTATATAAATTGAATGAATTACCAAAGGAATGACATTTTGGTAATAATGACAGTAGTAAATACACATATGATACCATACAGGATTTAAAGAAAACTTTTGGAATTACTTCAATGACACACACTTTAGTGTATATATATTTGTATAACCTTAACACTGGGGAGTTATTTATATCCTTATATATATAAATATTGTATATTTAATTATAGAGTCATTAATTGATCCCTGTCATCTTTCTAAGCAATCTGCATAGTCTTCTGATGATTTTACAGGTTAAAGTGGTTTAATTCCCAGAATGGCCTCTTCATACATTTATGTTTCAATGTTGATAACAACTTCTCTGTTTAGTAAACCAGGGCCCACATTACCAGTGTAATTACTAAAGGTTTTCATTCTGCTTCACCATAGTGTAAATATTAATACTTCTCCTTTCCTTTTTCATTAATTTCTCCTTCTATGATATTGCTGTTGAAGTCTTGCTTTAGTGGTTCTTTCCATCACTCTTTTCCTTGTATCTGTACATCCCATGAAATTTGTTAAGCTATACTGCTGCAATTCTTGGTTTAGTGCTTCATTTCCCTGAACTCGTGGCTTTGACCCTTTTCTGTAGTGGCTGGCCTCCCTCTGAAAAAACAACAACTATTTGTTTTCTACGCTCTCCGCTCTGGTTCTTTCTGTCTGTGGGATTTGGTACATTTTAAATAGCTGAATTAAGGCCAACCTGTGATTCAGATAAGGAATTGGTTATTTTTCAGCGAAGACATCTACCCAGCACAACCAGATAGCACCTTTCTTTGGTTTTCTCCATTTGTTTACTTTAATGGTCCCATGAAAGCAAAATTCTGCCATCTCAGCAGTTTTACACTTACAGTAGTTAATCTAACAAAAATAATCCAGGATTCCTGTATGTGTACCTGTATAAGCTGCTCCCACCATTAACTTTTTTTTTTTTTTTTGTCTGAGATTCTTTCATTGCTGTGCGCGGGCTTTCTCTAGTTGAGGCGAGTGGGAACTATTTTTCGTTGTGGTGTGCGGGCTTCTCATTGCAGTGGCTTCTCTTGTTGCAGAACACGGGCTCTAGGCGCGCGGGCTTCAGTAGTTGTGGCACATGGGCTCAATAGTTGTGGCTTATGGGCTCTAGAGCTCAGGCTCAGTAGTTGTAGCACATGGGTTTAGTTGCTCCGTGGCACGTGGGATCTTCCTGAACAAGGGATCGAACCTGTGTCCCCTGCACTGACAGGTGGATTCTTAAACACTGCACCACCAGGGAAGTCCCACTACCATTAACTTTTAATTGCTTGAGTTTTATTAACAACATTTAGTTACACTGAACATGAGCTTTGCTTTTTCAGGTTGAATTCTTTAAGAAATGAAGTAAAAGTACATGTGTGGCTCAATTTTATCAGTGTTGGGTATGGAGGACTTAAATCATGGGATGCTTTTTTCATTGCTTCATTGTCTAATGTAATCTAATAAAATAATGATGTTCTTCCCCTTCAAAACTATCAAGTCTATAAAATAATATTCTAATCAACATGTATTTTGGTATTAATAAAGTTCTAACTTTGGCATTGATGAAAGTATAAATTCCATTTACTAACAATAGCTACATTTATAGATGACTTTTCAAGTGCTAAGCACTGTCCTAATCAATTTATGATCTTTGCATCATTTAATCCCTGTAACAAACTTACAAGGTTAACAATCCTTACCATTGTCATGATGAAGCTATCTTAGAGGAAAAACACTACTTGTCCAAGTTCATATAGCTATTAAAAGTAGAACCAGCGGCTTCCCTGGTGGCGCAGTGGTTGAGAATCCACCTGCCGATGCAGGGAACATGGGTTCGTGCTCCGGTCTGGGAAGATCCCACATGCCGCAGAGTGGCTGGGCCCGTGAGCCATGGCCGCTGAGCCTGCGCATCTGGAGCCTGTGCTCCGCAACGGGAGAGGCCACAACAGTGAGAGGCCCGCGTACCGCAAAAAAAAAAAAAAAAAAGTGGAGCCAGGATAAAGCTTCAGGAGCCCACCTCCAGAACCCCCAGTCTTAAATCTGTACTCAACAAAAGTTCTCTTATTTAGAGAATTTTTTAAACAATTAAACATTATATTTGCCTGGTTAATTTTGATAGAGAATCTAGTACATGTAGATCAGTCAGAAACCTGGAAAAAAAAAAAAAAGCTTTAGATTACACTGCTTGAATGACAGAGTATTTGACAATTAGTAGGCAGATGACTCAGAAGCAAACGGTAACTCCATTAAAAAAATGAACCAGGATATCTGTACGTGTATGACCAATTCATTTTGTTGCGTAGTGAAGGCTAACACAACAGTATAAAGCAACCATACGCCAATAAAAATCAATTAAAAAATCAATAAAAATAAATTTTTTTTGAAAATAAATGATCAAATCACTGCCAAAAAAAAATGTACCACACTTTGTGAACAGAAACTTCAACTTGACAGGAGTACAGTACATTCATGCTGCTAAGACTGAGGAGAGTACATAAATTATTCAGAGTGGGGAGAGACATTAATTTTTTTTACAATGCAAAAGAGATGATTCACAGAATAGAAGTGATCAGAATTTATTAATGTATTTCTCCATAGTGAATAATTTATCTCATCCTCCATGGTAGGATAAAGCACAAGCATTAGAATAAAACTAACAGTTAACAAATCTAGCTTTATCTCTTAAAACCTGGTGTGTTTAAAAGAAGAAACTTTGATGATATATGTTACAATGAATAATTTGCTAATTGAAAGAATATTTAAGGCTTAGTGATTTTTAAATTTTTTCTTTTAATAATGAATAAACCAGTGAACAACTGTTATATTCAGATGCATATTGTTTCATTTTGAATGCTTTCACATATGTTCATAAATGTGATAAAATCAGCTTTGTTTTATTTATCCCACCTGCTCCCTTTTCATTCCTAGATTTGAAATGTTTCACTGGCTAGAGTGTAAGGATAAATGATTTTAATTCTCCTCTAGGAAGATAGAGAAGTATAAATAAAACATAGAAGTGTAAATAATCATTCAAGCTTCTGATAGTTACAGGTATTGATCAGAGAATTAGCCAAAATGATAGCATAGTAAGTGTGGAGCAGTCCTTTCTAAGGAAATGCTATTTAGAGCCTAGGATTCCTTAAATCTGAGCTGGCCTATGACTTGCTTCAACCAAGAGCAAGTAGTGGAACTGATGGTTCTGAGCTTAGGTTCAAGACCCCTGTGTACTTCCGTTTTCTCTTGGAATTCTTCCCATGAAACACAAATGAGAAATACAGTAGAGCCTACTAGAAGATAAGAGATTACATGGACTGAGGCAAGTCATGCTAGTGGCCCTAGACAAGCTCATCCTAGATTAACTGACAGCCAGCTGACTCACAACTATGACAAAGTCTAGTCTAGATCAGTAGAACAACCTATCTGATGCAGGGTTGACTGGAAACATCTGGTCAAGCCCAGGCAACATCAGAAGGCAGACACCCCCCTCATTGATCGCATTACCCCCGAACCTCCCACTAACCTTGTGAGCAATAATGAGTGCTTGATGTTTAAGTCCCCACACACACATGCAAACATATGATTATGTCTCATATAAGCCCTACTATATGCAGGTTCTGTTTTCCTGAGACATACTGCCTGATGATGGACACAGATTTTCTCACAATCAGGCCATTGGAAGCTGCAATTTAGGTGAATGTAGCAGTTACCGCCCCTCTACATCCATACGACACACCAAAAACTCAACCTAACACCATGTATAGTGTCTCTGCAAGTCATAAATCCAGGTACTGTGCAGATGAGGAATGCATTTTAAATACAGCTTGAGAGATTACCATTAGAAAGATGAAATATTTGGGTCAGAATTTACCTGACCCTTTTACCAAGTCAGTGTCCTGGCATGCTAATGATTAATCAGCCCTTGTCCTTTTTGTGAATTCCTCAGCTTGAAGAGTTCTTGTTTAGTGCTGCTCAAAGAGCTTCTGGGATACATATTGTACATATTGTGGTAGTTTATTTCTCCTAACCGTTTCCAAAAGGAGACTTCTACCCAGTGCACACCTTTCTCTAAAACTTGAAGATCACACAGTTAGCACAAACGCCCTGAATCTTAGGAGTATACCTGTGTGTACATGCTATACATGCTATAGTCCCAGGGTCCCCAACCCCCTGGCTGTGGGCCAGTACCGGTCCACGGCCTGTTAGGAACCGGCGGCACAGCAGGAGGTAAGCAGTGAGGGAGGGAGCCAAACTTCATCTGCTCTTCACTCCCCATCGTTCCCCAGCGCTCGCATTACAGCCTGAGCCACTCCCCTCATTGATCGCATTACCCCAGAACCATCCCCCCCTCGCCACCTCCCCCAGTCCCTGGAAAAATTGTCTTCCATGAAACCGGTCCCTGATGCCAAAAAGGTTGGGGACCGCTGCTGTAGTCAACCAGGTATATTCGGAAATGCTTATATGTATTAGGAAATTAGGAACGCTGTCAAATACCCATCCCAGTCTCCACCCCCCACCTCAGCCATTAAACTGTATTTTCAGCTGCAACATAACTCTATCTTTTAGGATAGATAATATCAGAATTCCATTCCTGACTAATAGCGTATGTCCTAACCAAACCACAACCTGGAACTTTTTGATCCCTGAATTGACAGAATTTTCTCTGTAGTTAATATTGCATCTGGTATGATAGTTTATCTTTTAGGATTACCTCTTGAAGCCCCATTTTAATATTTTAATTCAAGTTGAGTAGCCCATATATCATTGCATGATAAATTTAGCTCTCATTTTATCTATTGCATACTTGGAATTCTACTACTCCATGTATATATTCATTTATGCAAATGATAGATTGTTTTCAGATTTTCAGATTACTGGAGAACTGTGTAGGGTCTGATGTCACTTAACTTGCAAGCTAACATGTTAGTCTGTCTCTTATTTGTGGATGCTGGCAAGAGTTATGATACATTGGGGTCAGCGACAAAGGACTTTATTATTCATGGTAATTGCAGTAGCAACAGTACCAGTATTTTCTTGTGCCAGTTCCCAAGCTCCAATCCCACAGGGTGCTGTGAAGAGGGACAGGTGATATGAGCACTCTGAGTGGGCTTTGTTACAGGAATGCTGATACTGGGGAGTCTGAGTCAGGCTTCTCCAAAAGAGAAGCTGCCATTGCCTTGGTTCACAAGAAACGTAAAAGCTCAAGAGGCCCATGGAGAATTTCTACTGACATGGAATTACAGATTTGGGAATAGTTTTCAAGTGCAGATGATTGAGCTGCTTCTACAAGTGAAAACTGTATTTTGTGGGAAAAACACAAGTAAAATAGAAACAAAGAAAATAGAGGTTTTGTATTAAAAAGAGCAAAACCCTGATCCAATGAATACAATGAATTATATTTACATATTTGCATTCACATCCAAGACACCAGCTGAAAAAAGTGTATCCACATATCATAAGGCTTAGAAAGGGGCTGCTGCTTCCCCATTTGAAAGTATAATAACTATTTTCATTCTTATTTGATCATTAATAAAAGCAGTTTAAATTAATCCTTTCTTGGGATCATGCCCTTCAACCTCTGTTGAAACAGAATGCCATGCATATGATGCTGATGACAGATATGTACAATATCTTTAGCTCAGATCTCTCTCCTGAGTACTGCCTGTGCTCATCATTGCCTGCATTGCTCCCTAAAACTGAACTCACCATTTATCTTTCTTTCCAGTTATTCTTCCTCCATTGTTTCTATATTAGTGAATAGCAAACCACATGCACCCAGCTTCTCAAGCCAGAAACAATGAGGTCACCCTTGATCCCTCTTCCTTGTACATCCCACAAATCCAATAACTTATTTCGTGTAACTCTGGAGTCTATCCGCCTCTCTGTATCTTCACTGCCACCAATCTAGTTCAGGTCACCTTGATCTGGATGCCCACAGTCTTCAAATTGCCTCCCATGGTCTTCCATTTCATCCTCTCCAGTGATGCCATATTTATCTTCAAAGGGCTTCATTTGTCTTTCAGACAGATTTTAAACATATATATATATGTATACGTTATCAGACTATTCATCTCTTGAGCCTCACCACCCCCGTCATCATGCACCACTTCTTTGAGGACACTTTAATTTGTAACAGAGACAAACCTCAGCCAATCAGCAATACTGCATCCACAAGATCCCAGTGTCATATCCCTGCCCTCTTCTCTCCCCGCCTTTTTTTAAACATCAGTAAGATTTAAAATCTGCTTATTTTAAGAGAAATACAGTGACCCCACCCCTCTTCCCATGAAGTTCTGTGCTTTAGTTAGACCATTCTCCAGTTTTCTGTAGCAATCAGAGAAACTCCCACCTCATGTACTGCTTTCTCCTCTTGTATCTCCTTTCTACCTGGGTTAATATCTACTTACTTCTAGAGTCTTAACTTGGCCACCTCATCTTCTGGGGTCCCTTCAAAGACCTCAAGGTTATTTGAAGTCCACAATCACGGTGTGTTTCTAACATACCATGCATATTGTACATTGTTTTAAAATTCATCTAAATGCATTATTGAATCCATGTCTTTCTGATACAGTAACCTCAGTGAGGACAGAGAGGGTACTTATCTTGTTTAAAATCCCCTAAGCACCTAGAAATCTGTAAGTCAAATTTAGGCAAATAATTGACTGATACATTGTAATTGTTCTTCCTAGAGTACCTGAAATCCATGAACTTTTTACTCAGAAGTATAATGCTTATTATTCCACATGCAAATGTGTATTTCAACTAGAAATACTCTTTTTGAGATAAGGCCTCCTTTTACTCTTATTTTGACATCATGGCAAGGTTTCTGGCTTTCTGATTTTTGTCTGTGTTTCACATACTTGAAAAGCAGGACTAATTAGAGAATATATGTCAGATCTCATGCCTGCTTATCAACAGTACTTCAGGTGCTTTGAGTGGAAGAGAGGAGAAATGTCCATGGGAATAAAATCAGTGAATTCTTGCATTTACTACTTCTAGCAGTAGTGAAATCAATTCTCTGTAAGAGGCAAAATAGTATGCTAATAGCACCTTTTATTCAGGATTGTCAACCAAGTGGTCAGTTTTCACTTTCTACAGCATTATGTGAACCCGTTCTATATCTAACTTCTTAAAATACAACAGACACAATAATCACTGCTATTATTTATTGAAGGTCTATTCCAGGTATTGTTAGAAGTAATTTTCATGAATTATTTCATTTCAAAGATCCAGCAGAAACTATGCAACAGATTATAAATCAAAAAATGTTTATTGAAGACCTACTATGGGCTGTAAATGTTCTAGTTGATGGGTCAATAGCAAACAAAATATTGGATATAAAAATACATGCTCTCTTGGAGTTTGCATTTTACCATGGGAAATAGATAATAACAAAATGAATAAATTAATTGCACAGTGTATTATAGAAGCTGGTAAGAGGTATACAGAAACATAAAGCTGGCAGTGGGTTTTGGGGAGTGGTGGTGATAAAGATTCTCTCTTTGACCAAACTCCACTCAGGCTCCCCTGAACTCTATTCTCAAGTAGATCCTGACTTTTGGACTTCCATGTTCATCTGTGCATTGTTCATTCTGCTAAGCCAGTTTAGCCAGAATCCTTGATAGCTAATCTGGTTCCATAACCTCCACCTTCCTCAGGTAATGTCTGATCACTCTGCTGCCTTCAGCAAGAAACCTGTTAGCTAGGTTTAGACAGAATCCCTCCTCACCTCTGATGTTTCCTCTAGGCATTTTCCATCCTTGGCTATAAATTCGCACTTTTCCTTATTGTATATGGAGTCAAGCCCCATCTCCTCACCAACTACTTCTCTCTTGGGGAGAATGGTGGAAATCTCCTACACCTTGTGCAAATATAAGAAATAGAGAATAAGTATTGCCCTGTTAATCTCATATATGCACTGAATATATTTTCTTCATATGCTTTTTGTAAACTTCATTTACAGTGTATTTTCATTAACAGATTTTCTTGAAATTTTTTTATGCTGATCACTATCACAGTACTATCTACTACTGTTATGTTTTACTGCTTTTTCTTAAGGAATGCTTCATAATCCTGAGTCATCAAATATTCCACTATAATTCTTTCTAAAACATACACCATTTATTTTTCATGGTATATTAGAATATGTATTTACACAAAGTATATTTTGAGGTCATTTTGTCTAAGTTCATTAGTTGGGAATGTAATGAGTGCAGAAAATGCTACTAAATGCAATAAGAAGTAAATATTAAGTAACAATCACAAGCTGCAGTACTGCCTTTAGAGTTAGTGAATAGAGGCCCTTAACTAGGGGTCTATGCCAAAGAGCATAGAAATGAACCAGAATGTAAAATATAGTAAAATGTAGTTTTACAACAACTTTTTCAATTTTCTTTGAGGCATGTATAATTTTCAGGTTTAAAGGATAGAACATGCTTTATTTAATAGTTTGTTACCTTGACTGTTTTTTTTTTTTTTTTTTTTTGGCGGTACGTGGGCCTCTCACTGTTGTGGCCTCTCCCATTGTGGAGCACAGGCTCTGGACGCCCAGGCTCAGCGGCCATGGCCCACGGGCCCAGCCGCTCCACGGCATGCGGGATCCTCCCGGACCGGGACATGAACCCACGTCCCCTGCATTGGCAGGCGGACTCTCAACCACTGCGCCACCAGGGAAGCCCCTATCTTGACATATTTTTATATATGGTATGTGAATTTGCATTTGTTTTCTTAGGTCCCACAGTTGTTCAGAGCAAGTCTATATCCAAGCAACAACAACAAAAATAACCAAAAAAGTGAGTCACAAATACTGGTATTAGATGAGTATTTAATTTTTAGTATAATTAATAAACTCTCTAAAATCATTTAGTCATTCATTCTTTAAATGTCACATTCTTGAAAATGTGCGAAGAAATTATCCAGTCACCCAGTTAAGCACAAGTCAAATAAATTAAAATTATTTTTGGATTTCTTGAGCTTCATTACTTACACATCTGAAGCTAGGCTAGATTTGGACTGGGTTATTGAAGCATTATCATATTGCAGTCTAATTAGCGCTCAACACCTTCCATTCCATGCTGAATTAATTTTATATAGAAAAAATATAGACCATGGCAGGTCATGGAATTTTATTTTAATAAATTTATTTTATTTTAATAAATTTATTTTAACAAAAAAAATAAGACCATAGTAGGTCATGGAATTCATAGTGTATACATTTCTTATTTTCTTTGACGAAAATATTCAGATTTATTTGCCTTTAAACGAATTACATAAATCATGTATGTTAACTGGGAAACACTTTTTAAATGAAACCAGAGAACACAGATTTCTCTGAAAAAGTGATGATGGAAAATAGTTCCACAGAACTGAAAGAGGAAAACAAAAAAACAGAACCATCAGAACTGAGAAGGCCAGCATTGCACAATGACTGTGTGATTTCTGGGCTGCCAAAAAGGCTGTGCTCCCATGTTTTAATGTCATTAGAGAAAATGCCACTTATAATTGTAAAATTATTGTCAAATGACACATCTGTAAAACTCTATATATTTCTTCTTTCCAAAAATGTAAGCATTTTAGAACCATAAAATAATTATTGGTTATAAATATTTCAACTAATGAGAGACTTTAAAATATCTAGGGAATCACTTTAATTCACAATTCTTTGAGAAGTTATTCTAAAACTAAATTGCTTCTAATTATTTTGAACTTTTTTTCCAGTCACAAAAGATTTGCTGTAAGATCATTTTCAAAACCATCTCTGAAACAAAGCAGCAACCCAAACACTTTTGGCTCTGGCATAAGTATTTCATTAAGGTATAAGCACTTCAATTACCAAATAACAGGGCTTCACCATCTAAGGGATTAACTGCATGCAAAATGATTGATTTATTTAAAGTGTACTTCCAGTTATACAGTTAAAAAGTTACATTAAAAATCTATCTTTCAGAAGTCAAGACAGATTTCCCAATTCTTTTGGGAAATCTTCACTTCCTCCCAGAAGCCGTTGTCCATATTCTTTTAAAATGAATGGGAATTTAAGAGAAATGTGTTATAGTCTCATGAGCAAGTAATAAGTGAAATTAGAAAATACTTGGAATTTAAAAAAACAATAAAAATCCTCATGCAAAACTTACCAAACTCACCACATATATATTTAAATCTCAAATGGTTAAATGTTATCCATTCAAATTTGGTGATTTATATAAAGTGAACTGTAATATTAAATTCTGGTTATTTGAAATTTTCATCACTAATGAAATAAAATATTATAAAAATAATATAATGACTATGATTTTTGTAGAAGTAACCTCATTTAAAATAATTCTGTTACAAATTAACATATATTAGTAATAAAGGAATTTATAACTCTCAAAAATTTATCCACTAGAGTTTAAAATAGTGGTTTAAAAAACCCTCAACAAATAAATTTTTAAAAGGCTTTTTGAATGAGTATTATACAGTAGCAGTGGTGGTAATTATTTACAAAGCCACAGTTAATTGTTTTTCCATCCCCACTCTACAGATAGATAGATGGGAAAGAAAGTGGAAAGAAACCATGGGACTTGGATATTTTTGAAAACTTCTTCAAGATTACTTATTTGATCTTTAATGTAACTTTCTAGGTGTTATGGACTGAAATGTGTCCCCCCAAAATTCATAGATTGAAGCCCTAACCACCATTTTGTCTGTATTTGATGATAGGGCCTTTAAGGAGGGAGTTACCATTAAATGAAGTCATAAGGGTGGGGCTCTAATCCAATAGGACTCTCGTCCTTAAGAGAAGAAGAAGACACAACAGATAGATCTCTCTCTGTCTGCCTCTCTGTCTCTCTCTCTGCCTCAAGTCACACACAAAATAAAGACCAGGTTTACATGATGACACAGTGAAAAGATGGGTACCTACAAAGCGAGGTCTCACCTGATGCTGGCATCTTGATCTTGGACTGTCACCCTCCAGAAGAGTAAAAAAATAAACGTTTAAGCCAAACAGACTGTGGCATTTTGTTATGGCAGTCTTATTAAACTAATCAAAGAGGTTTGCCTAAAAGTAAGTCTCCACTCATTAATCTATTGAGGATATGTTAAATAAGTTTACAGAAAGTTTAGTTACACAACTTTAGATGTCTAAGATAAGTGACCTTTGTTTTAAATTACTTATTAAATAACACAGAATCCTCCTATGAGAGTAAAACATTTGTGGCATTTTTTCAAGTGAAAGGAATGTGGTGATTTTATTATTAAAACATATCACTGGTTTTGATCAGACGTGGTTTATCTGTAACTCTTTTATGTGAGTCCATTTCAGTTCTCCTCTATTTATACTAGCTTAATCTTTCAAAAGTTTAGAACTACATCTCCATTCAAAACCACATGATAATTTAGAGTATTTGGGTAATTATGATTCTGATATTAAAATTTTAAATATGTATTACATTCTCCTATACTTCAGAGACCATTTATTTATCTCCATTTGGTCATTAGTAATTGTAGGTGCTTGAAAATGAAATTACATGCTATTATTTCAGCTCATGACTATTTCCTCAGATGTTTCAAAAATTGTTCCCCAATTCATGTACCAGCACTTCTTCATTTTATCATGCATCCCACTGGCAGGTTACTATTGTAGAATATAATGTTAATAATGCATTTTAATTAAGAAGCAACTGTGTTTTTTACAGTATTTTGGAGCAAACATATATTCCTCATCCACATATTTAATCCGTGTGAATGACTCTATTGTTATCCTCATATATACCCCACATTTTTTGCTATCATACACTTTCCATTAGCAAATTTATAACAATATTTATAATTCATTAAATTTATTTCTACCTTTCAGCAATTGCTTCAACCATTTGCAAAACCGCAAGTTTTCTTTTCCTTTACTCACAATCTACGGTGAAGTCACCTCTCCTGTAGAGTCAATTTTGAAAATTCTAGCTCATTTTGGAAACTATTTTTTCCATTCCTGAATAATGTTCAGAATCTGTAACATAGTTAAATGCGTAACTATATTCAGTTATGCGTAACTATATTCAATTACACGTAGTTATGCATGTATGCTAAAAGGCATAGGCATACTAATGCTGATAATAATGTTTTGATGTATATGAAATACATAAAGCATAAATAAAATACTTCTTGTTCTTAGTTTGGAATGCTGGATAAGTATAACTAATATAAATATATAAATGTTATATAATTTATATATTATTATATATGTATATAAATACTGTATATTTACTTTATGTATTTCATATACATTGAGAGACATTATTGGCATTAAATGTGACTATTTAAACATGATATCTCGGGCTTGCCTGGTGGCGCAGTGGTTGAGGGTCCGCCTGCCGATGCAGGGGACACGGGTTCGTGCCCTGGTCCGCGAAAATCCCACATGCCGTGGAGCGGCTGGGCCCGTGAGCCATGGCCGCTGAGCCTGCGCGTCTGGAGCGAGGCCACAATAGTGAGAGGCCCGCATACCGCAAAAAAAAAAAAAAAAATTAGATAGAATAAAATGCTGTTACATATTGTTAAGGAAATATTAAAAATGAAACATATGAGTATATATGTGTGATCTATTTTTTGAAACAAAAAAGAAACACAGATCATAAACACAAAACTAATTAAATTACTTAGTGATAAGAACAGCAGTGGGATAGCAGTAATACAGAATGCAATGAGACCTTAAGATTGGAACTCTTAATTCCCAAAGTTAAACAATACCATCAAATCTAAATTATATCAAATAGGAGGGAGGAAAAATGAAAATTAAATACAAATAGAAAAAAATAACTACATCAAATTGATAATCTGTAGAGAATACATACACAGAGAATTATTTCAGATGATTTTGTATACGATATTTTGATTGTACTTCCTCTATTTCTATAGCATACAGTCTTAAGGATAAAAAAAGAAAAGGAAACTTGAGATCAGGAGGTTTGCTAATAGTAGTGAAGCAATTTCAATACTATTCTGTACACATTGTAAAAGGAAATAAAATACCTTGACATTGTTGGAAACTCAGATACTCTGATGAGAAAAGGGAGCTATAAATACCAATGTGGGTAAAGTGAGAAAAACGCTCAATTTTGGTGTGGGGAAGGTTGAAGTTGAAAGTATATGAGAACTTAGACATAGAAAGAGGTATGCGTAGATAGCACAGGCCACCAACAATGTCTAGAAGCAGAGGCAACACTCCAACAATGACTGTGACTAGATCCCAGTCCAGTCCATGGTTTTGTAAACAGACTTCTTTGATAAGTAAGTGATTTCAGGTACGGAAAATGAAAAATAAGACCAACTAAGCCTCCAATAATTTTGAATGTCAAAAATCAAGAATGTGCTCAAAAATTCATGGGCACATATCAAAAAATACTTTTAGATGCTCAAATTGTCTAAGTTCTGCCAGTGGGAGCATTTTGAGCTGGCTGTTGTTCCCTTTCTGAAACCTTTGCCTCAGGATCTTCTTAGCTCTTCATTCTGCTCTGAGGGCTCTTTCCCATCTATCCCACCAGCTCGCTTCTAGGCTTGGTTCCAACATCTCCTCTCAGTGAAGCTTATCCTAATCACGCTATTCAAAAGTTTCCGCATCCCAGCACTTGTGATTCTACTCAGTAAGCTCTGGGGTCTTTTTTTCCATTATAATCTTCTAAAATATTATGAAAATTAATTAATCATCTCGACTTGTCTCCCCCTTAGAATAAATGACAATTAAAGCAGGTATTTTTTTCTCTGTTTCATTCATTGTTACTCATTATTCACTAGACCTGGCCTATTGCCTAGTGTCTGACCTAAAATACACTCTCAATTAATATCTCTTTTCGAATAAGCTTATGGACTCCTAAACCGACATTTTGTCTCTACATTACAGCCACTTCTTAAAATATGATCATCTGCCTTCCGAAATAGAAAAAGATGCATTTCAGAAAGCAAACCATTTGTGCACAGTTTGAAGTGCCTAGTTATTTTTAATGTATGTTCTTCTTTCATCACTTACTTCTAATAGGCAATCAAATGTTGTCAACCCCTCCCTCCAAATGTCTGTAAATGTGTCATTCTATTTACCTGGTAACCCCACCACCTTGGTTCTGGAGCTCATCATCTCACACCTGGATTACTGAAATAGCCTCTCTTCTGGCAACTGTACACAAGTCATTTTCTGAATCATTCCTTCCAAAGTGAGTGTTTAATTTCTCTAAATAGCAACTTTCAAAGTGTGACTTCCAAACTCAAAAGTCATCAGTGGGTCTCTAGCCACTTAGGAGCTAAGGTTTAGCTTTCAAAACCCTAAGGAATTTGTTTCTACTTATATTTAGCTCTTACCCTTGACTCATTCTATACCTTTTACTCTGAATGAGGATAGCATTTTATTTTTTTTTACTAAGATTTTTATCTTCCAAATGACCAGAAGAAAAACTAAAAGGAGATATTCTACAGGTATTATCATAAGGGTCTAGAGTTACTTTTACAGAGTAGGAAGAATCTGAAACTTAAAAAACAGCTTCCAGACTTATAAACCAAATTTATTGGGGAATATAATCCAAACATTATTAAGAATTAGGGAGAGAATACAGTATAAGTATACAGTATAAGTATACAAGTATATAGTATTAAGTGGATGCCTCTCTTATCTCATGACATCACTTAAGAAGCTGTAACAAATACTCCCCAGAACCGTCCATCTTGAGAAGAAAGATGGAAGCATTTATTTATAGGCATTCATCTCCAGTTCATCAAAAAATTTCCCCAGGATTAATTAACATCCTTCCACATCTGGATTGCGTGGACCTGAAGAAGGGTATTGTCATATTGCAACACGAAGCTGATTGTGACCCCTGCAAAATTGGATGCTGTAGGTGGAAGAAAAAAAACAGACAGGTGAGACAGAATCATAGTGGTGCAAAAGCAGTATCAGATATGATCCACATCTGCACTGCTCAGACGTGCTCTGTCCAGGTTAAATCTAATCTATATCTGAGGCACACTAAAAATGGTAGCTCCGAAATCTTCAAAGAATGCAAGAAAGTTACTGAAATAAATTATAGTCTTTGTTGCTGTAGCTTGTGCCAAGTCTATAATTGATATATACCTTCCTCTTTCATCACTTATTGTATACTTTCCTCACATTCTAGTGACACTGTGTCTGGCTGGATTACATGCCTTTTAGTATAACCTAGAGCTTAACCCCAGAGAGTTCTGAGGACGTAGTTGTTTTTTCTTTTGAGGATGAAGTTGATGTAATTTCACAATGTTGCTTATGAGAACAGAAGCATCAAAAATGCAAAATTGATTCCATTGGTATCAGATATACACTATTCTTTAAAAAAAATTCTAGATCCTTATGTCATTGGAGTCTGTTGGTAGAGTATCTTCCCTTTTTTTACCCCCCTTGCCGCTCAGTAGGATGAGGAACCCCAAATGATCAGGTGGTAGCTTCAGACTCAAGTTCAGCAGAAACTGAGCAGTGTTCCTTGGTGGAAGAGAACCCATCCAACAGGACCTCAAATCTTGCAGATACTAAAGTTACAGTGACAATAAGCCATTTTCTGGCTCCTGGAACTGTTTTTAATAGCTACTGAAGTGACTGCACCATATACTGCCTGTTGTTTCAGCATCTGGCAGAGAGATAGAACCCTTGCAGAGATTTTCTGAGACCCATTGTCTTAACCGAGCTGTCGGCATACTATTTGAGCATCCTAGTAGGCTGGAAGTTTCCCATGATATTGTATGTAGTAATATATGTGGATTCTGTGGCCATGTATCCATTGGAGCGCATCCTTTGATATTAGAGTTAATTATTTCTAGGCAAAGTTATGCAAAATATCACAGAAAAAGATCAAGGATTCTTTAAGTCTTCAGATGGTGGTGTTTTTCAGAGGCAATACAGTCAGGAAAAAGCAGGCTCATATTAAAAATTTGTGTCAAATTTTGGTCCCTTTCACAAGGAGAGAGGTTTGATGAAATTTTTCACTTTCAAAAATATTACAAAATTGAAGGCACAGTATTGCTTTCTCTTCATGCTAGGTTGGGGTATCCCCCATGGCAGTAGTTGAACTAGTCTTTATGAGAGAGAATCCATGTTACATTCACGTCTTTTATCTCTGCCATTATGGCCAAATGTTTATGGTCATAGGATTATATACCTGTCTTTTCGATTGCTGAGAGCCTCTTTTGGGATGGATATTTTTTCTGATGAGCATTAACATAAGAAACAAAATTCTCACATTCTCTGTTCTCTCCATACAACCATCCACATCACTTTTTCTTAAACTTGCTGTCTTTTATATTTCAAGGACTTTTCCTAATAGCCAAGTCATTTACTGATGCCCAGATCACTCTACCCTGTCAAAAGAAGAGACCACCAGTTGATATCTAAAACTAACCCCCTCCTACACACACATCCACACTCATCCCTGGATTAATTACTTACTGAGGTTTTGGAGAACTATACTGTAGAATCAGTCTTTCTGAGCAGAGCATGCTGCTATCTTATGCAGGATTGGAAGCTATGAACTTCAGAGATCAGTGGCCTTTCACAGGTAAAAGCAGGATGATGTCAATTGTGGAGGCGTAGTTACTGGAGTGAGACCATCACTCACTATCCAGTCACTGGAGTGACTGATGGACACTGAGAGTCATGTTCATTGACTTGATTCCCTTCCCATGTGAACAGCTTTTAAGAGAAAAGGGCTGCCATTGCCTGGTAGTTATTCAGAAGTATGTTCACTATGGCAAAGTCATTGTTTTTGGTTTGTTTGTTTGTCCTGTTTTGGTGGGGAGAAGATATATAAGTTGAACATGGATATGACGGAAACCACCATGCTATATTCTTTTAATCTGTGCTGGTGGTTCTAAACTCTTACTCCACCCTTCACTCCCTGGGTGTGGTTTTGATTAAGACTTTCTGTTTTGAATGTGGGAGTAAGGTCCGTTTTATGGATTTCTACTGATAATTTCTTACAAAACTGTTAATGGAGGGCCTTATAAGCCATGTTAAGGAGTTATCATTTTTAACCTTCAATCAATACCAGAATATTATATATGGAGGAGATGTGTGATTACATTTCACAATTTTTACTCTGACTATAGAGCAGAAAATAATTTTTCAGATAGTAAACAGACAGCAAAGAAAGATAGAATATGTTTTAGATATTAAGGAAAAGGAAGATGGTGAATGGACTTGCAGAGTAGACGGAGGAAAGAAGTTGAGTGAATTCAAAAAATGTTTCAGCTGGGAAAATGTGGTGCTGGCAGCTGTAGTGGTATGTTCACGGGGCCAACCTGCCTCACTAGCAGGGGCAGAAGAGAAGGGAACGACACTGCCTGCTGCCATTTTGCTTGCAGGCTGCCCACTGGCCATTGTCTCTCCACAGAGCCTCGAAACTAGCAAACTGGAGGTAGTGATGTGGAGAGAATCTCCATTTTTTTTCACAGCAGCTGCATCCAACAATTCATCAAAGGTTTAGGCAAGTTTCGGTATTTGGTGGCATGGGTTCTCTACCTTTCTTTCCTGTGTAGTCCTCAAGTCTGGATGTGGATGAACTTGGGCTCACAATTCCTGGGTGGAAGGATAATGACACTGGGTCCTGGGAAAGAACCTTCCCTCCTTTCACACTCCAAAAGTGACAAACTTTCAACCACCCCCTAAAGCATGTGAGTCCTGGTCTCCGCCTCCATATTCTAGCCTCCAGCCTGGGTGCACTTGGTTGCAGTGTGACTCCACACCCACTAGAGGCTGAAGAGGCACCATATAAAAGTGGAGTGTGGTCTCTGTCTTGCCTCCTACTTCTCTTGGCTCTGGACAAGGTTTTCCCCACTGGCTGGCAGGACAATGTGTGGGGAGTGGTGATTACAGGGAGGTGATTAAAAGAGGGAGGAACAGAGAGATGGTTAGCTCAAAGAAAAGGGGGGCAGGCCAAAGAATAAAGAAAATAATCTCCTTACTAAAAATTAAAAAAAAAAAGTCTCGGTGTTATTACTGATGGGATTTCACAGTTGGTTAAGGATCTAATAAACCAAATTAAAATGATCTTGTTTTTGTCTCCAGAAACTGGGTGAATCAGATTGGAAAAGCAAAAAGAAGAAAGAGTTGAGAAATGGGTGAAAGAAGTAGTAAGAAAATAAGTTCAGTTTTGGACATTGCACTAGTTCTCTATTGCTGCCTTAACAAATTACCATGAAATTACTGACTTAAAATAACACAAATGTGTTATCTCACACTTCTGTAGGTCACACACCCTGGCTGATTGGAGTAGTTTCTCTGCTCCTCAACTCACAAAGCCAAGATCAAGATGTCCTCCAGCTAGGCCTTTATGGGGAGGTGTTGAATGACATCTGCTTCCAAGCTCATTCAGGTTATTGGTCCAGTTCTGGTTCTTGGAGTTGTATGACTTATGTCACCATTTGCTCAGTGGCTGTCAGCCAGGGCTCAGTCTTTGCTTATGCCTGCATTCCTTCTCATGCTTTTAATTATTTATTTTTGTGGTACGCGGGCCACTCACTGCTGTGGCCTCTCCCATTGCGGAGCACAGGCTCCGGATGCGCAGGCTCAGCGGCCATGGCTCACGGGCCCAGCCGTTCCGCGGCATGTGGGATCTTCCCAGACCGGGGCACGAACCCGTGTCCCCTGCATCGGCAGGAGGACTCTCAACCACTGCGCCACCAGAGTAGCCCCTTTCTCATGCTTTTTATATGACTGCCCTACAACAATGAGGGGTCAAATCCCTCTCACCCTCCAATGTCTGCAACAACCCTTCTACCAAATCTTTACGACTGCCTCCTGTCTTCCTCTTCTGCTTTTAAAGGCTCATGTGATTACCTTGGACTCAGTCACATAATCTAGGATAATCCTCCTATTTTAAGGTCAGGTGTATGCAGGCTTTAAACTCATGCCTTAACTATCAGGGCTCTCTGGGAAGAGGAATAACCTCAATATAATCTTGTGAGCATGCTAGAGATTAGCCTTTCTGGAAAAGATACTAATCTTACTTACCATCAGAAAGACAATAAAGATTCCTTAGTGATAAAATATTTTAGCAGCATAGGCCTTGCCTACCTCACGTTTTGTAAAAAAAAAAAAAAAAAAAAAATTGCAGCTTGTGGATTTATGGAAATATATTTCCTGAAATGGCTCCTTTGCATAATCATTATCTCTTTATATATTGCCTATAAAGTACTTGCATCTTTTAAATCTAAAACTAAGCATGTTCAAATATGGGAGAAAAGGGACAATTTCAGGAATCTCAGGCAAGTCTAGTCACAAAACTAGTTAATTGCAGATTGTGAATTAATCTCATATTTTCCTTTTATCTATTTATTAAAAATGATTTCACATGCAAACATATTGAGTGATGGATATTTTAAAGTCCATATTCATAAAGGCCATGCATGATGACTCTTAAAAATTTCAGGTGTAATAAGACACTGATGCAAAGGTATACTATCTTACTATTTCAATATTATATATATGTGTGTATATATATATTCAAAATATTACCTGTCACTTAACTAAATAAAATACATAATTGCTGTGTCTCACTTAGTAGATTAGAAATTTTCTACTGGAATCAAATGATTGAAGGAGGGAAAAAAATTAAAAATTCACTCAAAAAATATGATGCAAAATTTGTACAAAATATACAATATTATCTAACATTTACCGAAATTCTTTTTAGGTTTTTAAACAACTGCTTAGTAAATACAGTTAGAAACCAGGTGTAAAGAACCATGTTCTGGATAGTTTCACCTTTTATTTTATTATCACACAGTGCATGTGTAAAATTGAATCACATATCTGATACAGAATAAAAGTGAATTAGAACATGAGGAAAGTTATGACTTCAAAAGTCAGAGAAACTAATTTCAGAGACCAATGTGTTTGCTTGGTCTTTTTTATTAAGAAATTATGTTATATAATATTGACTCACTTGAGGAACTTAAATAAAATAATAACAAAAGAAATATATACTTTCCTTTCTGTAAAACCAGCACTACATTAGAGAGTTCTAAGAAAAGTAACAAAATATTCTTCATCCACAGATGCTTTCAAAATAATAAATCCAATTAAGCTCAGCAATCTTCTGTTCATTTTCAAGTGAGTGCAATGAATTTTGCCAGGCATTTTGAGTAACGTAAAAAGGAGTGATAGACTTTCTCTGCCCTCCAGGAGATCTCAATTTACTGACATCAGGGTGGAAGAATAATAATGCAAAGAAAACTCTAATGAGTAATGTAGTGAAATAAAGAAATTGCAACAGGAGAACAAGGAAGGTGAATTTAATTCTGAGACAAATGGTTAAATGTGGAAACATAAAGTGATTACCCTTGTCAAGGTCTTGAAAAATAAGTTGGTATTTACAAGGCAGAGAATGATATGGTGACATGGACAAAGGACAGATGCAAGGTCTTCCGAGGGAAGATGAATAGAATGAGAACAAAGAAATGGGAAAATACATTCGACAAACCAGGAATGATAGACTTGATTTGGGCCGTGTGTGTGTGTGTTTGTGTACACAGCAGTGTAGCAGTGTTCTGGGTTTAACAACTGTGGTCTAAGATTTTTAAAATATGAATGAAAGACCGATTTGTCTTGTTAGCTAGGTTCTCTGGTATAAATGCCAATCATGTCTGATTTCAAGCTGCCAACGTGGTGTCACTGAATACAGAATTGGGTTGAGATGCACCCAGTTGACTATATATGAACTGACTCCAGCTTACCACTGTGTTTTCATTTATGTGTGTACCTATTGCATATATAACAAGGATAGAGAGAAAGTAGATGGAGGAATGGGGAAGATACAATATTTAGTACTGGGGTCAGGTCCATAGAATATTGTTGAGAAGAAATGCAAATCCATTTTTCTATCATGTAAAAAATATTCTGAAGATAGCAGTCCAGAACTGATATAGTGGTTTCTAGAGGGACTCAGGGCTCTTCTATCTGTATGCTCTGCTGTCTTTATAAACCAGCTTCAGAATACAAAAATCATCTCTTGGTCCAAGAAGGTTACTGGAGCTTTATCATCTTGGCCTCTTAACAGGCTAGAAGAATAAAGGAAGTTAAAAAAAATTTAAAAGGAACAGAGGTACCACTTCTTATAAAGAGAATTTTTAGAAGTCCCACCCACACCTCTATTTCCATCACATAGTCCAAATCTTAGTCACATTGAATATATAAATGTAAAAGAGACTCTGGATTGAATCTTATGGGTTGTAAAATTGTAGCCTTAAACAAAAATCTTTAAAGAAGATCTATAAATACAGGAGATATGTGAAGGCAATTTGCAGTCTCTGCCACTAGATACTATGGTAGAAAAATAAATTGGAAAATATGTTATGGTCAGAGTTAAATATCAGTACAGGTAATTTAATATTACTCTATACCTATAACTATGGAATTTTTACCTTCACTCACTTTTATGACACTACTTACCACTACTGGGAAGGATATTTGATTAGCAATACAGAGGCTTTGTTAGCTGAAATAAATATTCAATTGTCTTATAGGACAACATTAGCAAGAAAATAATGTGACTGAAGATTCTGAAGACTATAAAAATTCTAATGTCAGCTCTATCTATATACACTAAGATTTTGTTTTTGTCCCAAGAAAATGAAACCAAGAAATATGTCCAAGATGTAGAAAGATAGCTCCACTGTTTTAGGATGGAACTTGGCACCTAGAAGGATGGCTTAAAGGCAGAAAGGGTTATGGAGATTGTGGAAGTGGAGAGAAGAAGAAGGAGAGCCAGAAGGATAAAAACCAGAATGAAAGATGGGACTTTCCAACTGTGTAATGGTGGAAAGGAATCCCATGTGTATTTGTGATTATATAACAGTAAAAAGTATTTTCTTTCCAGTTAATAATTAACTAAAAGTACTTACGACTTTGTTTGCATAAGTGAGCTTTTACATATGCAGCCTGAGGTCGTTGAAGGTGTTTGAGGAAAATTGAAAAAAATAGCTAAGTTTAGGTTTCTGCCTAGAAGACTTACTCTGGTGGCAAACTGTATAATTCATGTATCATGAATAGGTAGACATTGGAGGCAAGACAATTGGTAAGGACTCAAGCCCAACAATTCAAGAAGGAAAAAATGGGCTCCAAATTAAGGCAACAGTATTATTGCAAAGGGAAGGATGAAGTAAAAAAATCTTGTCAAGTTGCATCACTAGGATTTGCAAGTAATTGCCTGTGGAAATTTGAGGAAAATACATGTAAAATTTCCTGTGTATGTCACTGACAGAATACAGGATTGCATAACAAGATACAGAATGCACTGGCAAGAAAATATTTGTGGAAGAAAGAGGTACAATCAAATTGAGTAATATTTATTTTATGTATTTGCTAAATATCCAGATATAGGCATTCTGTAATTTCTGAAAAGGTAAATATAGATATGAAACTCAGGTTGGAAATACAGATATTTTTTAAAAAACACCCGCTGGAAGTCAATGCCAAAGAAAAATATGTGGCAGAAAAGAAGAGAAGGAGCTAAGACTAGAATTCAAGGAGATTTTTATTAAAAAGATACACAGAGAAAGGGGAACAGCAAAGAGGTTAGGAAGAGACATTGACAGTTATAAGAACAATTTATCTGCCTAAAATATTAAATTTTGAATGTTCTTCTAATTTATACCTTTTTTTCACAAGAAAATTGAAGGCAGAAATAAGAAAAATACTAATGATGATTGAGGCTCTCAGGACTCTTAATTGTATGCCTCAGAAAATGATTCTATGTTTGAGAGAAAAATCAAAGGTTTAGAGGAAGGATGGGAGACTGGAGGCAGATGCCAGGAGAACTGCCTACTTGGAGTTCAACAGCAAGAACAGACGACAAGTGCCCATGTGGTGGTCGCTACAGCCTTCACCTCTGCAATGACTTTTCTTCCTTGCTCCTCCTCTTCTCCAAAGTACCAGAAAAAGAAGTTGTTGCCCATCTCTCTACAACACGTGTCTGCCTTGTGACTTTATTCAGAGAGGGAGCTGGGAACAGCATCTCCCTGTGGTTCTGAAGGCAGCACTGTCCTCATTGCTGCACACAGTAGGGAATTTCACAAAAGGGAGGTGAAGGGGATAGTAGTCAGAGGGGGGTTTTTTAGGGAAACTATGAATGTTCATGATATGCTGAGGGTTTATGTTGTGCCATACACTGAACTAAAGGATTAACATTCATGTCCTGAGATAATCATTACAATTTATATGGCTTTATTATTCTCAATGTACAAAATATGACCTTAAAGTTTAGAGAGATTAAATACTCTAAGGTCACACAATTTATAAATGAAGCAAGAATGAAAACTCAGCAAGTTCAGCTCGATATATGAATTAGACCAGATTCAGGGCTCTTGTGCTTTAATACTTCTCTATATTATTAACTTGCCTTGGATAATTCAGCTAATTAGTGACTGAATTATAACTAAAAACAGTTAATTACTATCAGTATCAGGATGTGTGTAATAAAATGTTCTCTCCCCAGTACTTGGAAATAATGGAAATAAGAATTAGTGCTCAGACTAAAATTACGAATTGAATATATAATGAATGAGGGAATGAATAGGATATTAAGTGAAATGTCTCTGTTGCTTCCAAATTTTGGTTGAGACCCTTAGGATTAGAAGAAGTGGTGCTACAAGGTCAGGTGATAGTCATGTCTTTCACTCGAGAGTATGTAAAAGAATTAAGAATGTTGATCAAAAAAGTTTAAATGGTGGACATTTATCTGGGAAATGTGGGTTGACTGCTAAGCATTTTTATTCCCTCCTTTTTATCGGGATGTGTGAATGCCTGCTTCCTTCCTCCTCACCTCCAACTGAGAAAGGAGGTGATTTAAAGAGAAGCAACTGGAAAACATGACCTCTGCCCACTGGAGATTGTTGGCTACAGCCAGACCCCTTCTTGGATCATTCTACAGCTAAGGGACTTAATGTGGCCACCTATGAGGACAGAATTCAGAGAGAGAGCAACCTGTCCTTCCAGATTTGGGTAGGTCTTCTTAAGATTCAGGTGGACTTCATGGAAGGTAGCTGAGTTTGATTTACCTTGAAAATACTCTGGTCCAACTGAACTAAATGCCAACATGAATCATCTCATAAAAAAGACTCTTGGGAAGTGTTCGGGAAAGGTAATCAAAAGGAAACTCAACCACTTGTACCAGAAAGAAATGCAGTGGAAAATTCTCAAACATGTCTTCAAAATTTTGCAGAACAGTCCTATGAAGCAGAGCACTAAAGAAGTCTCCAGCATCAGATTTTAACCAGACTCTTTACTTCTCCTTCCCTTTCCTTCCTGTTACCACTCCAGGATCTGGAGGCTAAAAGTAAAAGGAGAGAAAGAATAAAAATGAAAATGGGATAAATATGCTAATCCTGTCATGTCTCACACACTCCTAACTGTAGGCATAATACTAAGTCCCAGTGGAATTATGTGAGTGTGGGGGGAAAAAAAGAAAGAAAAACTGGAGGAAAAATTGAAGCTTTAATATTAGACTTGACTGTGCTCTTTAATTTCTGAGCATGATATAGCATGTCAGTAAATGAAGGTAAGAAGAAAAATTAAGGGATATGCCTGAGTTTCTTGAGTCAGGGAAGGATGATTTGGCAGAGCAACTTAAAAGAAGAGTGAGAACAATAAAAATTAAAGTTGACTTCTGCTGGCTTACTACTGCTGCTCATTCAGTAAGTCAACTTTACACATAGAAGATCATCTGAAAAAGACAAACTGGTTCTCAATCTGTGAAGTATGACTATAAATAAATTGAATTCATAAACCTATCTAAATAAAGAACAGGCCAACAATGGGCAATGGACATGGACATTTCATGGAAGAAAACATTGATAAATGGCATTATGAAATATTAGCCTAAGAAGATGAAAGAGAGAAATAGGGGAGGGGGTAGGATAATTAAGCAAATAATTAAATAGAAAAATGATTATAATGATATCTCAATATTATTTAAGTGCTTGTCATGTGAGAGGTACTCTGCTAAGCAATATGATGGAGTCACTTATTTTAATCCTCTGAAAAGTAAAGCAAGGTAGGTATTATTTCCATCGTACAAAATAAGAAACTGAGTCACAGAGAGGTGAGACAACCGGCCCAAAGTCATAGCTAGTTAATGTCATCAGAGATGCATACAAAGCTATAATAATTAAAAACATAACTGTTGGAACAAACTACAAGTGTATCAGGTCTTAAGAGAACAGGATAGAGACATTGAATGTGCCTAAAAAAGGATTTAATTTGGCCTTTTGGCCAACTGTGTTAAATCAAGCTAACCTAATTTTTCATTTCACTGAATCTGTTGCAAATTAAGTCTGATCTCATTAATGTTGTCAAAGTTGAATGCTTTAGGGGAAAAAAAATAACTCTATTAAGCCTTAAAGACACAATTAGTGAAATGTGTTAGATGTGATTATAATGTGACAGATTATTTTTATAAGCATACCAAGCTTACAGACTCAAATGAATATTGAACTTTACATTATTAACTTTGAAAGAATAGGCCATATTGTAAAAAGGTTTTCTTGTAGAAAACTTTTTTTTCTATCTAGTTTTGAATTTAGCTCAGAGAAGTTTTCAAGGCATATCAAAAATATCTGTATTTATAGACAAATTATATTAACAAAATATTATATCACCCACTTTGGTAACCCAGACTTTTCCCACAATGCCTTTGGCATGTTTCTAGAATCTACTTTCTAATTACAAATATTGAAGGCATTTCTAGGTCTAATTTGGAGATATTTTAGGAATATTCCTCAAAGAGTTTGGTGACAGGATCATCCATAGAAACTCATAGACTAATAGGTAATTATCTTGAAAAGACAGCATTCAAGTATATTCAAAAAATGTCAGTATGGAATTTTATATTCATACTCTAACAATAATTTACTAATTGAATAATTTCATACACACTTATGCATCTAGTGATAAGGGATTGAATAAGAGCCTCCATATATTAATAGCATTAGACCAAGTAATGCTACTTTGACTTCATATGTCATATCTAAAAATAAACAAAATCTTACCTACCAAAAAGAATTATGCACTATTATGCTACCTATAGAATTACATACAATTGCATAAAGTTGCCAGCAATTTGATGAAATACAAAATGTTTATCAGCATTTTGTGAACATCTTATGACCATTTTAAAAGAGAGAAAATGACACATAGAAATTGAATGGCAGGAAATCCATGAAACATTTAAAGGGTGTTGGTTTAGGTGGTAGATTTATGGGTAATTTTCCTCTTCATTTCTTTTCTTTCCTTTTCTTTTTCCCCCATTCAAATCTTTCAACATAGTCTAGTATCATGTATTACTGAAATTACAACATGTTAATATTCAATAGCTGAATAAAAGTAAAAGATTGTAATTACACAAGGCTGTAAAGACGAGGAGGTGGAAGAACTGAGGACCACTTAAAACGTTGCCTACCACAGTCTGCCCTCTGGCCCCCATGATTCATGTCCTTCCCACATGCAAGATACACTCACCTCTTTTGAAAGTTTTCAAATAGCATCTGCTTAAAATCCAGAATCTTGTTTTCTATATCAGGTTCAGGTGTGAATGAGGCTCCCTGACTGCTTAAGTACTTCTTGAATGCTTGATCTCTACCTGTGAAAGTATGGAGACAAGTTATCTGCCTTCTCACGCACTCAATAGAAAATGGTGGGGTAGACATAGGATAACTGTTACAAACATTCTTATTTAAAAATGCAAACAGGGCTTCCCTGGTGGCGCAGTGGTTGAGAGTCCGCCTGCCGATGCGGGAAGCACGGGTTCGTGCCCCGGTCCGGGAGGATCCCACATGCCGCGGGGCGGCTGCGCACGTGAGCCGTGGCCGCTGGGCCTGCGTGCCCGGAGCCTGTGCTCCGCAGGGGGAGAGGCCACAGCGGTGAGAGGCCCGCGTACCTCAAAAAAAGAAAAAAAAAAAAGAGCAAACAATTGGAGGGACAAAGGAATCACACTGGACCATACCAATTCTGCTCTCCAATGTTGGAAGTTTTTTGACTACGTTGCAATTCTCTGGAATCACTCTCCATTGCTTTTGTGCCTACCTTTGGAATCTTAGTACTTCTCTCTGAGTTATTGGTCCTTTTCCATTATATTTTTTAGTTTGTGTTGGCTGCTGAGTAGCAATTTCAGCCTGCTTCCTGCCAGTATAATTCAGGGAATCCAAAGGACTTTATTCTTTACTGGTTTTGTCTCCATCGGTAAATGACGGTGATGCTTCTGCATGTGTAAATCTTTTAAGACATTTGTGGATGTTCTGTGAATATTCTTGGGATCTACTGAATTTGACAAAAGTCTCATCTGCATATATTTTCAACATAAACCCCTCTCTGCCTTGACCTTCTGCTGAGAGATAACGCTCTCCTTCTTCTTAGAAGCCCCACTGTTTGATTGAGAGGATCTATGACGTATATCTTTAAAATCTTTAGAGGACTTTCGACTTTGGCTTCATCTTTAGACCATATTTTTCTTGCAGTGCCTTGAATATGAACTTTGCTTGAAAGTCATTTCTTTATTTTAGTATGAAATACCATCTGAATAAGCAGAGAATATTCAAAACTATTGAGTCTAACTCCCTTTTATATAATAGTTCTTTCTTCAATTTATCTATCTTGTCTCACATTTTACCATAAGAAGCAAGAAGTCATCTTCAAGACTTTAATTAAAATATTAGATAGATACACTCGGTTCAGTAGGTGGATTTGCTATACTCCATTTAAATATTATGCCACTGCATAACAAGGATCCCCTTTCCTTCCACTTTAATAAGATACGTGTCACTGTTATTTAAGCCCTCACTAGCAACTTCTTCAAGTCTAAAATTCTATGGTGTTTTCTAAACATTTTGACTTTTTAGAGTTTCCTGAGTGCTCATTGCTCATTCCCAAAACGACTTCCATAGTTTAGGTGTTTGTTGTTGCTACTTACGTGTACCAAAATCTTTATTAGATGTTTATTATTACATAACAAATTACCAGAAAACCTTTGCTATCTCACAGTTCCTACCAAATATTAATGTTTAATAAATACTAATCAAATCTATTACTATTATTACTGTTAATTATTATTACCATTACTGAATAAATATGCATTGTTTTTAGAAATACTAGAAGTCTGTTTAAAACAGTTGTTGAATGAATAAGTTTAGTATTTTTAATAGACTTTTTTTTCCTGCAACTGAGGTCTACAAAACACATGGTTAATAAATCATATTTGAACAAATATTATCTTCTGCATTTTAAGACCAAGAAATACCTATGGCTTATACCTGAATTCTTCAAACACAAGTGAAGAACAATTTATTCCCACATGGAGACCTCATAACCTAAGTTTTTTTTAAAAAATATTGAAGCATAACACACGTAGTGTAAATACAGAAAACCAAATATATCGCAAGTATACAGCTTGCTGAATTTTCACAAACTACTGATGTAAACAGTGCACACATTCAGAAACATTATCACTAATCCAGAAGTTCCTTGAGTTCCTGTCTAGTTTCTACTGGTTACCTTTCTGATGTTTTAAACTATGGACTTGTTTTGCCCACTTTTGAACTTTATATAAGTTTATACACTTTGGTGTTTGAGTTATTTTGCTCTGTTGTATTTATGAGTTCTATCTATATTGTTTTCTAAATTTATAAACCATTCATTTTCAGTGCTGCATAATATTCCACTATTTAATCATACCATAATAAGTCCATTCTATTGCTGACAGGAATTTATTGCCATTTTTGGCTATTATAAATAATGTTGCGATGACGGATTTTATGTAAATTTTTTGCTAAACATAGTTTCTACAACTTTTTGGATATATACCAGATGTGGAATTGTTCGGTCATAGATTACATGTTTATTATGTTTTAGTAAATAATAGCAGAGTGTGTAAGTATGTTTGAGATTTTCAACCAACAGTATATGATTGTTCTGTTGGTGTCCATTCCTTGAAAACGCATAGAACTAGATAGCTCTCTTTTCTACCATGTGAGCATACAGCAAGCAGTCAGATGCCTGCCGCCCAGGAAAGATCTCTCCCCAGAACTCAGTCATGCTGGCACCTTAATCTCAGACTTCCAGCCTCCAGAACTCTGAGAAATAAATTCTGTCTCCATTTTTGGTATTTTGTTATAACAGTCCAAACTATGACAGTCAACTGCCATTTTTGATTACCTTCACTTCTTTGGAAATATATTTATATCTCATAATAGATGTAATTTGTATAAGACATAGGTCCAGCTTCTTAATGGAAGGACTGCCAAAAAATGTGGATATCTTTAATTTGTCAGAAACAATTAGAAATAAGGACTAAAGAATAATATCTTAATCATATAATGACATAAGAATATTTGTTTAATGAAGTTTATCTTAGATGGTTAGGAAAGAACATAAAATAAAAGTTTCGGACCTTATATTTATATAATATATTAATTTTTATTTGTGATAAACACCATTCATTGCACACACACAATTTTGTCTGCAATTCACCAAATACATCATTTTTAGGAAGGTTTGCTGAAACAATTTTCAAAGTTCCTTTTTTCCTTTTAGTTATACTAAAAAAAAAACCTAAGAAGATGTTCAACTTTCCATTATATTCATGGAATCATATGAAGCTGAGATATTGACAGTTGCATTTCCCCAAAGAAAAGCTTTTTGGGGAGTTTAAGCAAAAATGATGGTTTAAGGGAGATAATCCAAATTATGAATTTTAATGGCAGGAAAAGTCACGAAATCTCCCTCACAAATAATGAAATTCGCAGTCACATTCTTTTTTATCTTATTCACTATTTCTAAAATATTCCCCAAGCCTAAACATTTTCAGTCTTCAGTATGCATAGAAATCACTGCAAAGTATAAATTCATCATTAGATATATTTATAAATAGTAAAACATCCAAAAGTTTATAGAGAGCAAGATCTGTAGATTTATTACTCAGAGATTTTCTAAACCCTTGAACTTGGGACATATCTAAGCCATCCATGAAATTAAGAATGTTGAGATAAGATTTAAAACCTACTTGCATCATTCTAATGCTACAGAAAAACTGAATTACTCATTTGGGAATTAGAATAATTACCCAGTGTATTAATGTATGATAATAATGAATAAAGTGTGGAACTCTGAATCAAAATTAACTTAAGATTCCACTTCAAAAATTTGATCTTAGATTCTGAAAGTTCTTTAACTAAAGCACATCACATTTGAACAGTCTACTATCATTAGAAAAGGCATAAATATAAAGAACATCGCTGTGAGGAAATTAGTCATTATACTAATTAACTCAGATCATTAAAACATTGAAAATATTAACGTATAAGATAAAAGTGGATTCACTTTGTTATAAAGCAGAAACTAACACACCATTGTAAAGCAATTACACTCCAATAAAGATGTTAAAGAAAAAAAAATCTATAAAAAAAATAAGAAATAAAATAAATAAAATAAAAGTGGATTTCATGGAAATATATAAAACTATATAAGTATCATAATGAATTTTCCAAGCTAAATAATTTTCGGAAATAAAAATAAAAGAAGAAATAAATGTAGTCATCTAAAGCTTAGGTATATAGATGAAGCTTCAACCTATCTTAATTTACATATCTAATTGCACTTGATGCTACATCCAACCAAAATATTTAGCTAGAATTTCAAATGAACTCTGAAAGATATTTGACAAAATGTTCCACAAACATGCACGGGTCACGGAGAAAGGTATTGCAATATTTACCAGTGATTTATAGGAAGCCTGAAGAAAATTCAGATTTAGTGTTAGACAAAAAGTAGCTTTATTTCTTCCTTTCTATCACAATCAAAGTATAATGATGTATATTTTAATGTAAATTATTCTTTAATTGAATAATATAATGCTAATCAACAGCCATTTGCTCCCATACATTATCCACTTTAGGTCAGTTCTGTTTGATGCTTAGGCATTGCTTCGAAATACATCACACCAGCCTACCAAGAGAACTCTTCCAGGCTGCTTAAAGGCTATTATGGGAAACATAGCACTGTGAACTGCCCATCCCCCACATTTATAGCATATTTTAAGTATGTCAGCCATAACCTATCATATTTTTCATCTTTTATTGTTAAAAATTCACAAAGAAAGCTAAGTTTAAACCAAGCCATTGAACCCAGGCAAATGGGTAACATTGGTTTTGATGGTTACACTTTTCCAAAGAATAATCTGTTTTCGTTGATGAAATAGTAATGTTTTTAATTTATAAAGTCAATTTCTTTAATTCTAGGGTATCATATTCCTCCCTCTAACATATTAATGGACTTTTAATTGCCTATGTTAAAATTTAGCTCATAAATTTAATGTTAAGTAGTTTAATTTGTTTGAATGGCCCTATATGTTTATAATAGTATTTTCTTGGTATTATAGAAAAAAAGTTTAAAAAACATAAAATATGTTTTTTAAATACTCTTTTTCTCAAAACATTTTCAATATTTTTGAAGATTAAGGCAAAAAACATACTAATTAAAGAGTTTGTAATAACAATATTGAAATATTTACATTGTCCTTGGTATCAGTTAATATAATTTATTGTTGGTTGTGATAATAGATTATTATAGCTGTGACATGAATGGACTGTGAAGAATAAATAAGTGTTGATAATATAAATAGTAGAAGAATCATTTTAATTATAGGAAGAGATATGAAGGAGTTAACTAAAATCTTGAATTGAGCATAAGCAAGGTATCTGTTAATAAAATGAATTTATATATTATATTTATACATATTTTATACATAACACATGTATAACATATTATATAATGTGTATATGTAATGTGCAATATGTAATCTATATATATCATTTATATAAAAACAAAGTGGGAGGCTCCTTGAAATTCAAAATAAAGACTGTAGACAACTTTAGCCTCTAGATTTTAAGAATCTATTGGAGCCACTGAAATTTTTTAAGTGTGGAATATAACTATAAATTTAAATGTGTAGCAAGTCAAAAAATACATTGAGGTGGAAAAAGGAAGAAACATAAAAGATTTCCAGTGCTCCTTTGTTAAGTATGTATAGTCAAACAAAATAAAGGAATCATTGCTCAATTTCATAACTATAAGCAAATTCAGTCTACATTCTAAGTGCACTTATGTATATGTATTACACACTTTTAAACATCTATAATGCATTCTGGGTTAAAACAGATATAGACAAGAGGAAAATGCACGGAGATCCAGCCACTTAGAGGAATTCTTTTAATAATGCCTCTCGTTTCTCAGTTTCCAAATATATGTTTGTGTAAAAGAAAGTTACCAATAGTTTTAAGTACATTGCACTCAAGATATACTAGTAGTTTTAAGTGTATCATTGGAAGCAGAAAATTACTTTAAAGCAGATTTTTCTTCTATAACTGTAACTTATAACGTGAGTAACCTTTCTTACTCATGTAAATACAAGTATAAGGAGCTCGTTGCCCTGGAGAAGGAGAAGAAAAGTATCCATTTTGGGGTTTTCTAGAGGAGAGAATCACCAACTCAGTACTCCTATATATCAGAGCCAGTTGATAGTGGATGGACTGGAGATTTGGATGAACATGGGTATGGAAATATATTCCCTTTCTCTCTTGACTTTTAATTTGGTGCCAGTTAATGTATTCTGGTGGGACTAAAACAAAGTGTTGTCCAACAAAAACAATGGGAGAGGGCCAGACTGGCCTTAAACTGCAGTTCTCCACAATGATTTTAGGATAATTAGCATTGTCTGATGAGAAAACCTTTCCTAGATACATGAATTAAGTAAGCTACCCAAGAACACATAGCGAGAAAATGGCAGAGCAGGATTTGAGCCGTATTAGCCTGACTCTGGAACCCTAGCCTGAGCCAGATGCTTATACTCTGCAAAGTCTGCAGAACTAGCTATGCGGGAGTCCCCTCTAAGCCTCCTTCAAGGCAGATGCATTACCAGTCCCCAATCAGTAAATGCAGTCTTTTTCTACATCTCCAGAAGCAGTGATAGTGTTCTCCAAACTCAAAAAGCATAGTCTGAGTTCAAGTTTAAGCCCAATAAAAAAAAAAAAAAGTTCAACACTATTTTTCTGAAAACTGAATAAGTCTTAGGGTTTCTTGGAATTTTCAGAAAAAGGAGGAAAGTTTCATTTCAATATCTTGTTATAGTGGTTTTAAATAAAAGATAAACCCACCATTAGCAAAGCACTCTTTCTTGTGAAAACTTGTATAGTGGGTTATATTGTGGCCCCTGAAAGATATGTCCAAGTCCTATAGCTCCTAGAACCTGTGAACGTGATCTTATTTTGAAAAGGGGCTACGCAGATGTAATTAAGTTACAGATCTCAAGATGACATCATCCTGGATTTAGGGTGGGCTAAATCTTCACACCCTATAATTTTGTCTCTTATAACAAGTGTCCTTATAAGAGACACACAGAGTAGAAGACCAAAGGGCATAATTTGGAGTTAGGAGCCATAGGAACATCTGGAGCCACCGCCTGGAAGAGCCAAAGAGCTGATTCTCCCCTAGAATCTTTGGAGGGAGCGTTGCCCTGATGGCACCTTGATTTTGGTCTCTGACCTAACAATCAGTGAGGGAATATACTTCTGTTCTCTTAGGCCACCCAGTTTATAGTGATTTTTACAGCAACCCTAGGAAACTAGTACAACAGGATTAAATAAAACTCAGCCAATCCTGACTTTTAAATATTGATTATAATATTGAAACGGGAAATTCTGATTCTGTCACCTTTTAATCTCTCACATGGAATGTAAGTAAAACATTTCAGAGTCCTTTTGGCAATATATCTTTGTACTATGTGTAACTACATCAATAACTTGGCTGTTATTTGTTTTATAAAAGATGTCAAATATTTTGAAGAAACATAATTTTAAAAAATGGAATAATTTATATTTTTGGCTTTCTGGTTATTATAAGCTTCTTATAGCTCTTGTTTCCTTTGGAAAGGTATTGTTTCATTCCTCACAGCAGGGTAAATGGTGGCTAAGCACATTCATTTCAGACAATGTGGGTTAATAGTGAGGCTTAACTACTGTTAAGTTGTGTGTCCATGGACCACCTGCTTACCTTCACACAGGAAAAATTTACTCAGCTCCAATATGAGCAAATAAGACTGCCTGATATATAGAGGTTCTGAAGACTAAATAATATAATGCATATACTTGTGTTCTTTGTTATTGTTCCTAGCATAATAGTTTTTCCAAAAGGTAGAGTAATGATTGCAAAGATAACTACGTGAACAATATTTAGCAGAGTGCCAAGCATATAACATCAGAGTAAATATTGTTTTTCTTATTATCGATATTATCATTTTTATTATCATGGTGTTTTCAATTTGTTTTTAATTGTTTTTCAATTGGAGAAAAATGGGAAAACATTTATAAGAATGTAATTTATTCTTTAATATTGAAAAACCTACATAGAGCTCATTATAATGAATTGCCCAGTTTCAGAGAGAATATTTTAATGCCTAAAATTAATATTTACTTGAAAATGAATAGGCATTTTATTTGTTAATAGCTTTCTTTTTTTAATTAATTAATTTATTTATTTATTTTTGGTTGTGTTGGGTGTTCATTGCTTTGAGCAGGCTTTCTTTAGTTGAGCCAAGAGACGGCTACTCTTCGTTGTGGTGCACAGGCTTCTCATTGCAGTGGCTTCTCTTGTTGCAGACCACGGGCTCTAGGCTCATGAGCTTCAGTAGTTGTGGCACACAGGCTCAGTAGTTGTGGCTCTCAGACTCTAGAGCGCAGGCTCGGGTGTTGTGGTGCACGGGCTTAGTTGCTCCACGGCATGTGAGATCTTCCTGAACCAGAGATCAGACCTGTGTCCTCTGCATTGGTAGGCAGATTCTTAACCACTGCACCACCAGGGAAGCCCCAATAGCTTTTTAAATTTTAATTTACCTCAGAACATCTGTGTAGTTACCTTACATGGCAGACTAGTTATTCAGGTTGTTAATAGGAAGCAGGAAGATTTAAAATATTTTTATTGTTAAGTCTTTTGTTAGGTTCATTGAAAAGTTTTATATAATTTACATGCATGTACAAGTCCATTTTTTCAAATAAGTTATGAAATAATGTCTTTAGACAGAGCCCTAATGTCAAGGGAATAATTAAGTAGTACATATTCCTTACACATAGCTTAAAATGCTCTCTTTTTTTATTCACAGAATAATCTTGTAGAACACTTTATAGAAACTTCAGATATACCTCAAAGTACTTGAGAGTAGAGGTATAGCTTGCTGAACTATCTATTTTACTTATAAACACATCTATCATCATTTGCTGGTATATTGGGAGAAGTTAGAAGGCCTATTTTTCATTAAATAAAACTTGTTACTTGATGATGGATTAAAATAGTTGTTTCCTCAGTTTTATTATATTTTATTCATGCACTGTCTAAAATGAAACATTTGGAACTAAAATCTCATAATTTTGAAGATTCCCTCCACCAAAGATATTGATTACTTTTGACAACTCACTTCTAAATTTTATGGAATATAAATCATAGTATAATGGCCATTTATTCTTTGATCTTTTTACTACTTCAGATTTTCTAGGACAACATGTTCATTAACACTAAGAACTTCTTAATCAGAAAAACTTTTTTGAATTTGATGAAAGATTAATATAACCTCATTTCAAAAACTAGCTAATGCTACCATCTTCAAGTTTGAGCTGTCTTATTTGATTTAAGATTGTGCGTAAGCCCATACACTCATCCCTGCAGAAACATATGCACGCTCACACACACACACAGTTCATTCACTTTAGAGAATATTCTAGAAGATAAAATACAGTTTTCTCTAACTTTAAAATTAAATTTCTGCCCTTAAGTTATCTCATTGACGAGCAAGGATTTATTGCTTTTATTTCCCTAAGATTTCAGAAATAATTAGAGGTTATATCCTTCTAATTAATAGGGTAGCATATAGTTTTGAGGAGGGATTTTTAGCTCCCCATGCTCGAATCCTGCACTATATCAAAGATATTTTATTTTTCTTTATTCTTTTAGTGCATATAATCTTATTTTCAATACTTCACTATAGAACCTTATAGCCATCATCTCTCACCAAACTGCAAATTAAGTAAGAGATTAGAAAAAACAGAAAAAAGGGTTATTGCACTTTTCTAGACATCAGTGATGTAACTTGGATGATTTGCAACATGCAGTTACCTCTATAAGCTCTGAGCAACCTGGGAAAGGATCACTATGCTAACATGAATAATTGAATTGTCAAATTAGACTCACGTGAATCAGAGACCTTGCTTAAGATATAGCCTCATTAATAATTCCAAGCATACAAAGAATCCAGGGCCATTGTCAAACAAAGAGAGGTTCAGGAAATCCAGGGCAGCTTCCTACATCCTTCCGCTTCCCATCAGACACGTGCTTTCTGACTCAGAGTAGATGAATTCTCTAAATGAGCTATGTTGATAATTTTACACTGTGAGAACCACTAAGTTTTGAGACACCTTTATTTTATATCCCAGAGAGCTGTGTAGCTTACATGACATTCTTCAGAGATTCATGCCTTATAACTCCATAGATTCTAGGTTTGTTTACTTATAAGCAGTACTAAACTGGGATCATTCTGCTCAGAGAAATCCATAGCTAGTACTCTCTTCCTAGCAAATACCACTAATCTATTTACTAAAATAACTGTTATCAGTGTGTTAACAAGGAGATTAGATCACATCTACCGCTTGCTTGTTTTCTGCTGGAATACTATTCTTCTATAATCTGGAGAGAAATAAATCACAGTCCAGTTGATTTAATTCCTTCTTTCTCAGTCTAATTAAATAGAAATGTGTTTTTTGAGTTGAGTACAGCCCAGACTTAGTTCTTAGTATATTAACTAGCCTCACTTATATTGTCTCTGAATTATATTGGAGGAACACAGGAATCCTCTCTAAACCAGAATATGTCTCAGAAGAGTGTTATCTGCCTCATGGACTTGGGTCTTGCCACATTACTAGGTTGGCTGCATCAAAATAGGTAAGATAATGCCACTGAAAACAGAACAGTGCTTGAGGTATGAATTCCAGGAGCACCAGACTCATTTGGACTTCAGAAATGACTACATCAGGGCTTCCCTGGTGGCACAGTGGTTGAGAGTCCGCCTGCCAATGCAGAGGACACGGGTTTGTGCCCCGGTCTGGGAAGATCCCACATGCCGCGGAGCGGCTAGACCCGTGAGCCATGGCCGCTGAGCCTGAGCGTCCGGATCCTGTGCTCCACAACGGGAGAGGCCACAACAGTGAAAGGCCCGCGTACCGCAAAAAAAAAAAAAAAAAAAAAAAAGAAATGGCTATACCAAAGGCGATAAGATTATTCTGAGTACCATATATATAAAGACTTCTAACTGACATTTTGGAATTCTGTGTAATTAGGAATCTATCATTTAACAAAACTCTATCTCAGAATAGATTGGAAGGTTTTGTATATCTTAAAAATAAATTATAGGTAGGTACACTGAATTAACATTAATAACATTTTAGAATTATGTGAAGATCTAAATCATATTTTTAACTTTTATTGCATTTAATATTATCATGAGGAACATGAACATAAATCCCAAATCTAATTGTTAATATATATTAGGTTATCTTGTTGACTATCTACATATGTCTATATAATGTATTTAAATAGACCTGTTTAAAAAATACATATAGAGATGTAGCTTTTAATTTAAGGTTGAACTTATATTGAGGTTAAAAGAACATTATCCAGAAAATGAAATATAAATTAAAATAAACTAATTTTTGTTTTTCTTGAATTAGTCCACACACACATACACACAAACCTTTGTAATATCACGCCTCTGATCTCTATTACTTTTCCGCTCTTACTATAGCTTCTTCTCGACTTGCCTTCAAAATTCCTGAACAACATTACCCACTCTGAGAAGCCCAAATATTTAATGTCCCTTCCCTTTTCTGCATGAGTGGTTTGAAAAAAATCCCAGGTTTAGAGTAACTGTGCTTTAAGAGTGAAGGAGAAGGGACCTTCAAGATGGCGGAGAAGTAAGATGTGGAGATCACCTTCCTCCCAACAAACACATCAAAAATATATCTACATGTGGAAAAACCCCTACAGAACACCTACTGAACGCTGGCAGAAGATATCAGACTACCCAAAAGGCAAGAAAATCCCCACATACCTGGGTAGGGCAAAAGAAAAAAGAAAAAACAAAGACAAAAGAATAGGGACAGAACCTGCACCTCTGGGAGGGACCTGTGAAGGAGGAAAGGTTTCCACACACTAGGAAGCCCCTTCGTGGGTGGAGACTGTGGGTGACAGAGGGGGAGCTTCAGAGCCACGGAGGAGAGCACAGCAACAGGGGTGCGGAGTGCAAAGCGGAGAGATTCCCACACAGAAGATCCGTGCCGACCAGCACTCACCAGCCCGAGAGACTTGTCTGCTCACCCACTGGGGTGGGGAGTGGCTGGGAGCTCAGGCTTCAGAGGTCAGATCCCAGGGAGAGGACTGGGGTTGGCTGTATGAACACAGCCTGAAGGGGGCTAGTGCACCACAGGAGGGAGGGAGTCCAGGAAAAGGTCTGGAACTGCCTAAGAGGAAAGAGACCATTGTTTTGGGGTGTGTGAGGAGAGGAGATTCTTTCCCTGTCTGCCCACAGAAGGCAGAGCATCACCTAAATGAGCTCCAGAGATGGACACGAGCCGCCGCAATGAGCTCAGACACAAGAGATGGGAATGAAACGTTAACACTGCTGGTGCAGCCACCAAGAATCATGTGTGCAAGCACAGGCCACTATCCACACACTGCCCCCCCACCCCAATCCCAGGAGCCTGTGCAGCCCGCCACTGCCAAGGTCCCATGATCCAGGGACAACTTCCCTGGGAGAACACACAGCATGCCTCAGGCTGCTACAACATCACACTGGCCTCTGCTGCCACAGGCTCGCCCCACATTCCAATTGTAACTACTGTACCCTTCCCTTCACCTGGCATGAGTGAGCCACAGCCCCTTAATCAGCCACTGCTTTAACCCCATCCTGTCTAGGTGGGAACAGAAGTCTGAGGCAACCTACACACAGAGATGGGGCCAAAACCAAAGCTGAACCCCAGGATCTGTGTGAACAAAGAAGATAAAGGGAAATTTCTCCATGCAGCCTCAGGAACAGTGGATTAAATCCCAACAATAAACTTGAGGTACCCTGCATCTTGTGGAATAACTGAATAGACAATAAATCAACCCGAAATTGAGGTGGTGGGTTTTAGGAGCAACTGTAGACATGGGGTTTGCTGTTTGTGACTGAATTGTTCCTGATTTTTATGTTTATCTTAATGTAGATTTTAGTGTTTGTTACCATTGGTGGATTTGTTTATTGGTTTGGTTGCTCTCTTCTTTATTTTTTATTACTTTTAATTTTTTTATTTTAATACCTTTTTTACTTTTTTAATTATTTTATTTATTTATTTATTTTCAATTTTTCTTCCTTTTCTTCTGAGCTCTGTGGCTGAAAGGGTCTTCGTGCTCTGCCCTAGTATCAAGTCTGTGCCTCTGAGGTGGGAGGACATTGGTTCAGGACATTGGTCCACCAGAAAGCTCCTGGTTCCATGTAATATCAACTGGTAAAAGCTCTCCCAGAGATCTCCATCTCAGTGTTAAGACCCAGTTCCACTAAATGACCAGCAAGCTACAGTGATGGACACCCTATGCCAAACAAGAGCTAGACAGGAACACAACCTCACCCATTAGCAGAGAGGCTGCCTAAAATCATAATAAGGTCACAGACACCCCAAAACACACTACCAGATGTGGTTCTGTCCACCAGAAAAACAACATCCAGCCTCATCCACCAGAACACAGGCACCAGTTCCCTACATCAGGAAATCTACACAACCCACTGAACCAACCTTAGCCACTGGAGGCAGATACAAAAACAATGGGAACTATGAACTGCAGCCTGTGAAAAGGAGACCCCAAACAACAGTAAGTTGAGAAAAATGAGAAGACAGAGAAACACACAGCAGATGAAGGAACAAGGTGAAAAGCTATCACACCAAACAAATGAAAAGAAAATAGACAGTCTACCTGAAAAAAATATCTGAGTAACAATAGAAAACATGATGCAAATTCTTGGGAATAGAATGGAGAAAATACAAGAAACGTTTAAAAAGGACCTAGAAGAAATAAGAGCAGATGAAAAATCATGAAAAACCACATAAATGAAATTAAAAATTCTCTAGAAGGAATCAATAGCAGAATAATGGAGGCAGAAGAATGGATAAGTGACCTAGAAGATAAAATAGTTGAAATAAATACTGGAGAGCAGAATAAAGAGAAAAGAATGTAAAGAATTGAGGACAGTCTCAGAGACCTCTGGGACAACATAAAATGCACCAACATTCGAATTATAGGGGTCCCAGAAGAGGATGAGAAAAAGAAAAGGTCTGAAAAATATCTGAAGATATTATAGTTGAAAAGTTCCCTAATATGGGAAAGGAAATAGTCAATCAAGTTCAGGAATCACAGAGAGTCCCATACAGGACAAATCCAAGGAGAATCACACTAAGACACATATTAATCAAACTATCAAAAACTAAATACAAAGAAAAAAGTTAAAAGCAGCAAGGGAAAAGCAACAAATAACATACAAGGGAAACCCCGTAAGGTTAACAGCTGATCTTTCAGCAGAAACTCTGCAAGCCAGAAGGGAGTGGAAGGACATAATTAAAGTGATGAAGGAGAAAAACCTACAACAAAGATTACTCTACTCAGCAAGGATCTCATTCGGATTCAATGGAGAAATTAAAACCTTTACAGACAAGCAAAGGCTGAGAGAGTTCAGCACCACCAAACTGGCATTACAACAAATACTAAAGGAACTTCTCTAGGCAGGAAACACAAAAGAAGGAAAAGACCTACAAAAACAAACCCAAAACAATTAAGAAAAAGATAATAGGAACATACATATCAATAATTACCTTAAATGTAAATGGATTAAATACTCCAACCAAAAGACACAGATTAGCTGAATGGATACAAAAACAAGACCCTTATATATGCTGTCTACAGAGACCCACTTCAGATATAGTGACATATACAGACTAAAAGTGAAGGGATGGAAAAAGATTTTCCATACAAATGGAATTCAAAAGAAAGCTGGAGTAACAATTCTCATAACACACAAAATAGACATTAAAATAAGACCATTACAAGAGACAAAGAAGAACACTACATAAAGATCAAGGGATCAACCCAAGAAGAAGATATAACAATGGTAAATATTTATGCACCCAACATAGAAGCACTTCACTATATAAGGCAAATGCTAACAGGCATAAAAGAGGAAACCGACAGTAACACAATCATAGTAGGGGATCTTAACACCCCACTTTCACCAATGGACAGATCATCCAAGAGGAAAAAAAAAAAAAAGGAAACACAAGCCTTAAATGACACATTAAAAAAAATGGACTTAATTGATACTTACAGGACATTCCATCCAAAAGCAATAGATTTCACTTTCTTTTCAAGTGCTCATGGAACATTCTCCAGGATAGATCATATCTTGGGTCACAAATCAAGCCGTGTAAATTTAAAAAATTGAAATAGTATCAAGTATCTTTTCTGACACAATGCTATGAGACTAGATATTAATTACAGGAAAAAAAAAACTAAGAAATACAAACAAATGGAGGCTAAACAATATGCTACTAAATAACCAAGAGATCACTGAAGAAATCAAAGAGGAAATCAAAAAATACCTAGAAACAAATGACAATGAAAACACTATGACCCAAAATCTATGGGATGCAGCAAAAACAGTTCTAAGAGGGAATTTTATAGCAATAAAATCCTACCTCAAGAAACAAGAAAAGTCTCAAATAAACTAAACTTACACTTAAAGCAATTAGAGAAAAAAGACCAAAAACACCCACAAAGTTAGCAGAAGGAAGGAAATCGTGAAGATCAGATAAGAAATGAAGGAAACAAGAGCAAAGATCAATAAAACTAAAAGCTGGTTCTTTGAGAAGATAATTGATAAACCATTAGCCAGACTCATCAAGAAAAAAAGGGAGAAGACAAATCAACAGAATTAGAAATGAAAAAGGAGAAGTAACAACTGACACTGAAGAAATACAAAACATCATGAGAGATTACTACAAGCAACTCTATGTCAATAAAATGGACAGCCTGGAAGAAATAGAAAAATTCTTAGAAATGCACAATCTGCCAAGACTGAACCAGGAGGAAATAGAAAATATGAACAGACCAATTCCAAGCACTGAAATTGAAACTGTGATTAAAAATCTTCCAACATACAAAAGCTCAGGAATAGATGGCTTCACAGGCGAATTTAGTCAAACATTTACAGAGGAGCTAATACCTATCCTTTGTAAACTCTTCCAAAATATAGCAGTGGGAGGAACAATCTCATTCTACGAGGCCACAATCACCCTGATGCCAAAACCAGACAAAGATGTCACAAAGAAAGAAAACTACAGGCCAATATCACTGATGAACATAGATTCAAAAATCCTCAAGAAAATACTAGCAAACAGAATCCAACAGCACTTTAAAAGCATCATACACCATGGTCTAGTGGGGTTTATCCCAGGAATGCAAGAATTCGTCAATATATGCAAATCAATCAATGTGATACACCATATAAACAAAGTGAAGGATAAAAACCATATGATAATCTCAATAGACAGAAAAAGCTTTCAACAAAATTCAACACCCATTTATGATAAAATCTCTCCAGAAAGTAGGCATAGAGGGAACTTACTTCAACATAATAAAGGCCATATATGAAAAACCAACAGCCAACATTGTTCTAATTGGTGAAAAACTGAAACCATTTCCTCTAAAATAAGGTACAAGACAAGGTTGCCCACTCTCACCACTACTATTCAACATAACTTTGGGAGTTTTAGCAACAGCAATCAGAGAAGGAAAAGAAATCAATGGAATCCAAATCAGAAAAAAAGAAGTAAAGCTGTCACTGTTTGCAGATGACATGATACTATGCATAGAGAATCCTAACGATACTACCAGAAAACTACTAGAGCTAATCAATGAATTTGGTAAAGTAGCAGGACACAAAATTAATGCACAGAAATCTCTTGCATTTCTATACACTAAAGATGAAACATGTGAAAGAGAAATTAAGGAAACACTCCCATTTACCACTGCAACTAAAAGAATAAAATACCTAGGAAAAAACCTACCTAAGTAGACAAAAGACCTGTTTGCAGAAAACTATAAGACACTGATGAAAGAAATTAAAGATGATACAAAGAGATGGACAGGTATACCAAGCTCTTGGATTGGAAGAATCAACACTGTGAAAATGACTATACTACCCAAAGCAATCTACAGATTCAATGCAATCTCTATCAAACTACCAATGGCATTTTTCACAGAACTAGAACAAAATTTTTCACAATTTGTATGGAAACACAAAAGACACGAAATAGTCAAAGCAATCTTAAGAAAGAAAAACGGACTGGAGGAATCAGCCTCCCTGATTTCAGACTATACTACAAAGCTACAGTAATCAAGACAGTATGGTACTGGCACAAAAACAGAAATATAGATCAATGGAACTACAAAGCTACAGTAATCAAGACAGTATGGTACTGGCACAAAAACAGAAATATAGATCAATGGAACAGGGTAGAAATCCTAGAAGTAATCCCATGCACCTATGGTCACCTTATCTTTGATAAAGGAGGCAAGAATATACAATGGAGAAAAGACAGCCTCTTCAATAAGTGGTGCTGGGAAAACTGGACAACTACATGTAAAAGAATGAAATTAGAACAGTCCCTAACACCATACACAAAAATAAACTCAAACTGGATTAAAGACCTAAATGTAAGGCCAGACCCTGTAAAACTCTTAGAGGAAAACATAGGCAGAACACTCTGTGACATAAATCACAGCAAGATCCTTTTTGACCCACCTCCTAGAAAAATGGAAATTAAAACAAAAATAAACAAATGGGACCTAACAAAATTTAAAAACTTTTGCTCACCGAAGGAAACCATAAGTAAGACAAAAGAAAACCTTCAGAATGGGAGAAAATATTTGCAAATGAAGCAACTGACAAAGGATTAATCTCTGGAATTTACAAGCAGCTCATGCAGCTCAATATCAAATAAACAAACAATCCAGTCCAAAAATGGGCAGAAGACCTAAATAGACATTTCTCCAGAGAAGATATACAGCTTGTCAAGAAACACATGAAAGGATGCTCAACATCACTAATCATTAGAGAAATCAAATCAAAACTACAATAAGGTATTACCTCACACCAGTCGGAATGGCCATCATCAAAAAATCTCCCCACAATAAATGCTGGAGAGGGGTGGAGAATAGGGAACCCTCTTGCACTGTTGGTGGGAATGTAAATTGATATAGCCACTGTGGAGAACAGTATGGAAGTTCCTTGAAAACCTAAAAATAGAACTACCATATGACCCAGCAATCCCACTACTGAGCGTATACCCTGAGAAAACCATAATTCAAAAAGAGTCATGTACCACAACATTCATTGCAACACCATTTACAATATCCAGGACAAGGAAGCAACCTAAGTGTCCATCAACAGATGAATGGATAAAGAAGATGTGGCACATATATACAATGGAATATTACTCAGCCATAAAAAGAAATGAAACTGAGTTATTTGTAGTGAGGTGGATGGACCTAGAGTCTGTCATACAGAGTGACATAAGTCAGAAGGAGAAAGAAAAATACCACACGCTAACACATATATATGGAATAAAAAAGAAATGGTTCTGATGAACCTAGGGGCAGGACAGGAATAAAGACACAGATATAGGGAATGGACTTGATTCAGGACATGGGGTGGGGGAAGGGTAAACTGGGATGAAGTAAGAGAGTGGCATGGACCTATATATACACTACCAAATGTAAAATAGCTAGTAGGAAGCAGCTGCTTTGCACAGGAAGATCAACTTGGTGCTTTGTGACCACCTAGAGTGGTGGGATAGGGAGGGCAGAGGGAGACTCAAGAGGAAGGGGCTATGGAGATATATGTATACATATAGCTGATTCACTTTTCTATACAGCAGAAACTAACACAACATTGTAAAGCAATTATACTCCAATAAAGATGCTAAAAAAATAAAAAGAGTGAAGGGGGAAAATAACTGGGTTAAACAGGAATCCCCTTTAGAAGTATGGGAATTCAAAGATGGAACCCTTAAGCTTTAAAAATACTGGTCCAGTTTCTTTTCCCACAGATCAGTCTTTCCAGATCAAATTATGTCAACTATGAATTTTGAAATTATGTCATCTGTCAATGCCCTCAAATTATGAACTAATTTCATGTGCATGTGATATAAATTATAGGCCCTAGGAATACTTGTTATCAGTAATCTTACCCCACATCACATCACACATATTACAATGAAATGAATTAACTGTACCTTTAAACTGTATAATATCAAGAGTTTATTTATATTTTTCTTTTTGAAGTTATTTTAGTTTGTTTAATTTACAACTGATATAACTGATCTGCAAAAATTCCTTATATCAGACAACCACTGAGAACTGAGTTTTTTAAACAAAATATGGTTTTCAATCATAATTATATTTTATGAACTTTACACTTACCTATTAAAAAGTATAAAAATCTTCAAATTTTCTCCAGACATGCATTACAGTTATTGAGGCTGTCTTTTTCTCTTCTTATAAACCATTCATCATGAGGAAGAATTGATTTTTGTAAGACCAATAGCATTTGCATTTAATTTCTTTCCTTTCCAAGACAAATATATTATTTGTTCTAGGAACTGCACTAGACAACTAAAGCAAGGGCAAAGTCACCTTCAATACCTCAAGTTTTAAGTTTACTCTTTTATATGTTCTTGAAAATGGCAGAGATTGTGTGGTTGAAACACTACAGTGGCCCCATTTTGTGCTTAGCCTGCTAGATTAGAAGATCTATTGTGTAGTATACAACCCACTTCCTTAGCTAGCCTTGAGAGTCACCTTATCATATTAGGAGAAAATGCTTCTTTCTATTTCTCCATATGTGGAATGATGCTACAAAGAGTAAGATATATGTAAATTTCAGCTCCCTAAATTTGTCCAAATGGCTTAGGAAACAGTTTCATTAACATTCTGGCTTTCTGTAAACTACAAGATTCAAATTCCCTTTTTTCCTTGTCCTGTGTAGGTTTACCAAGATTCGAATTTAAATGACCCTTTAGAGTATATTGGGTTGGCCAAAAAGTTTGTTTGAGTTTTTCATTACATCTTAAGGAAAAGCCCAAACGAACTTTTTGGCCAACCCAATACAAGATCAATAGTGTTTATAACTGCTTGGTTGTATCTGGCTCCCATAGCACATTTCACATCTTCCAGGATACATTTCTAGCTTCCATATTGGAAAAAAAATCTGCTTGCATAATTTCTGTTGCTGGCTCTAACTTCAACTCTGATTCCTTCTCTAGAATCAAAGTTTCACAAAATTCTGGTAACAGGTAGTCTGATACAATAGTTTCAAAGTCATTCTAATTTTTAGACTTAGAGTTGTGGCCATATCTTCTAATCTTTATCATTGCATCTGAATAATTTGAGACTATGCTGGGAAGGTCAAGTATAGACCTCCTTTTGATAACTAAAAAGGAATTTGATTGCTGAGGAAATGGTGTAGCTGTGGAATTTTAAAACTAATTTATCTGCCCCAAATCAAGAGATTGTGAAAGCTAAAAAGTAAGTTGTTTTGTAGAAGAAACAAAGAGATCCTTAAAATTATGGACTAAGAATCAAAAACTTCCAGTAATTCAGACTCAGAAATATTTGTAATCTGAAAACAGGAATAGGAATATTACTTCTTATATTTTTCTTTGTCTATTCTATTTCTGATATGCTTTGATAATCATGTATGCATGCTATAATATTAAGAGGGAAAGATAGAAACATAAATTGTAGCTAAGTAATTACCTTAGCTCTCTGAAAATTAAACCTGTTTTAAAATATTTGTCTATTTTTACATTCCTGAAAAATGATAATTGAAATGTATTCTGTTGAAACTAAGGGGATGTCTTTGTTAGCATCCTATAGAATAAAAACTATATTTTCATATAGTGGAAGACAGAAAATATGCACTAAAATATGCCAACCTTTATAACATCTTCATTAATAACCTTCCTAAAACCTGTTGATATATTCAGCAGCAGAGGGCTCAGGTTTTCTCAGAAATGAGTTTTGCAAGAGTATTTCTCTGTGCTCACATCCTCTAGCTCCGCCAGATATTCATAAAGTATCCAATTATTATCTCCCATGTAACCATCTATGAAGCATTCTAGGATGGGTTGTTTTATTGCTTTAAACTTGGATCTGACTCTTTAGTCCTACAGAATAAGTCAGATTTTGCCAACTTGAATAATAAGGTAGAGTGAGTTACATATAATGGGAAATAACATGAGAAAAGGCAAAGAAAAGTAAAATATTATGGCATAATTAATAACTACAAGCGAATTTGTATATCTCAAACATGTATTTGGGAATCAAATCTTTAGGTAAAGCAGTGAGACATGGCCCTGTGTGTCAAATAAAAAGCTTAAATGGCCTGTCAGGTAATTGTCTTTAAGATCAACTGGTCAGAATAGTGCTATGACTGTATATACATTTAAGAAAGACAAGCCTAATGCACAATAAGAGGAAGATTTAAATATATGTCTTTTGAGATTTTCTCTCTTTTATGTATGTGTGTGTGTGTCTGTGTGTGTACAATTTATTGTAATTATTTTAATAATATCATTGGGGAAGGGGAAGTAAATATATCTATGTTGCATCCACCATCTTGAACTAGGAGAATAAAATAATTTGCCTTACATTGTGATATGTATATAATATTTTTATATACAGTAAAATAATATATATTATATACATACAATTATAAATTAATGCTTACATTGAAATTTCCAGAACACAATTGTACAAAATATTTCCAATTATACAAACTATTTCTAAAATGGATGAAGCTGAGCATTGAATAATAATCTACTCTGTTAAGATATAGTTCCAAAAATAATTTTTACTTATTATTTGACAGAATTAAAGGATACTTTTCAAGCTTTGATTTGGAAAGTATAAAAACAATAATTTTTATGTTAATACTTAAGTTGTTGGGCTTGTTAATTTTGAAGCTCTCTTGATAGGCAGAGACTATGGGAACTTGTCCTCATCTACCTCATCACATCCAGTTAATACTGTTGTTGTGTGTGTGTGTGAGAAAATTCTTAATTCAAGTCTAAAACATCTCCTATTCAACTGGTATGTTAACAGTGTAATCTACTGATAATGATTCTGCTGCCCATTCTCTAGTACTGAAGCCCTGAAAGTGGCTTTCAAAACTAATTAATTAAACATGAGTTCTTCTGAACTTCGAAAATTTTATGTAGTCCCCAAAGAATTCCTAGAAAGGAAAGTAATATATGGAAAACTTGCATTATACAGCTAGATTATCAGCAGAATGTGAAGGTTATATTTAAATCTTTACCTAATACTGAATATTCTAGTCTTTGATGAACACCATCCAAGCAAAGTTTCAACAGATGTCAATATAAGGTTAAATTGTCCTTTTTTACTCTCCATTCAAAAAGAAATTTTCAGTGGTAACTAATTTTATGGAAGTTAACTTTGAAAATTTTTTGCTTTTATTTAGGGAAAAGAAAATCTAAATAAAACTAATGATTTTTTCTTAAAGATAATGTAGAAGGCATATATATGTACACACACATATATGACCTTCTTGTAATAAAAACATCCAGATTTGATGACATCCACAAAAAAGGGATTTTTCACAATTAACTAATTTTAATATGGGAAATACTGAAAATAAAATTCTTCTTTAAATATACGAGGTGCAGTTTTCCATATTTAATACATAAAGAGTCAATCTATTGACTATGTGAATGTATTAATATTAATTCTGTGATATGGATGCAAATTAATATAAAATATAATTTTATTTATATTAGTTTATTTTGAGAGGATGGGGAGATGGTGAGAATTTTGCAATTTTAATTTATCTCCTTTTCCCATGGGATTTTAACACTAATATAGCTGTCTTCCCTAACGTTAGAAGATTCTGAGTTGGCAGGGAATTGAATGTCTTAACCAGAAGATTTGCAATCTGCCTGCTTATATAATATGAACAATTGGAGTTAGGAGCTATATATGTTTTCAATTCCTTTTACTATTTTTTTTCTTGTCATTTCAACACTCATATATGAGCCAAAATGAGTTGACAAATAAAAATAAGCATCCTTCTAAAGTGCACAGAACCAGAAAAAGAAAGATTCATAAGAACAACAGCAAAAAAGAAACATGGCAAATTAGACTTGCTGGAGAAGAAAGATGGCAACAAGAGTAGTAAATAATCAAAGCTTAGTGAGAATCAATTGCATATCATAAATTATTTCCTAGACCTAAATACTAATATTTCCTAATTAATTCATTCAGTAAACACCCTTGAGTTCTGAGTTAGTAGCCTTGAACTTTGAGGGAAAGGAATATCTCAAAACAGAGTAACATGACATAAAAAAAGAAAGAATGAGGAAAATGATTAAAGATTTAGTGAATATATCCAGAACATCTGACATAGGAGTAACTGATGTTTCAGAAACAGGAAAAGAAATAGTTAATATAAAAGAACAATAATTAAGTACACAATGGAAGATTTCCCAAACTGAAGAAAGATGCCAGGTTGTACACTGATACAAAACTGAACCAGACTGAGTGGGGTAGGGGGTAGGGGGACACAGTAATCCACTCATTAGAAGAAAAAAATATCAATTTCTAGGATGAAACAACAAATTAACTTCAGAGGGTAATGAATCAGGCTGCCACTGGAATTCTCAACTGCTATATAAAAGTTAGGAAAAGTTTATGAAAATAAAGCACAGTTGTCAGGAATCCTATGCCCATCTAAACTAGCTTTCTTCTACCAAGTAGAAAGTAAAGTGTTTAAAAGTAGACAATAATTCAAAAACTGTATCACCTGTGTGTGTCTTACAAAGAGAGTGCTTGAGAAAAGCTTTTAATCAAACAAAAAATGATGCAAAACACATACATAATTATGAGACTATAACCAGTTGTATAGTGTATCAAATCAATGCTAAAACCAAATTAATTTTTGTTTTTTAGGTGTTAAGAAGTATGGACAGCCTAAGGGATAAATCACATTAAGCACTAAAATGTAATTTTAATATTTTAGCATTCCTTCAACCGGATCATGTTTTTATAATATATAACCCCTAAAGGCATATATAAAAGAACAAATACTAATATATTAATTGATGCCAAATTTGAAAGAGAAAAAATGCATCATGAACCAATGAAAATTACAAAAAATTTAGTACATAGCATTTGTCTTTAAAAATTGATGTGTTTTCTCATAAAATTTTCAAAAAATGTAAGGATGTTATCTTTCTAAGTTTTTTTAAAATAAAACTCAAGAAAATGTGAGTATAGTCTAGGAACTATAATTCACTGCATCTTAATTTTTTGTTGTTGTTGCTTAAAGTGAAATTCTGAGGGACAATTGAACTAATAACAGTAATTTTGCCAAAAGAAAAAGTTTTTTATGCAATTGTTGTTAATTATCTTAACTGGGAATAATTAAAGAAAACTCTTGGTTTTTCATACTACATTTTGATCTAATTAATGAGATTTTTGTAGTAGTCAGAATCAAAATGATAAATAATAAGAGCAAAAGTAAATACAATTTTGACTGAATATAATAAAAATAATTGATTCAAAACTAACATCATTTCAACTATTAATTTTCATAATAAGAAACCAAAAGATCATATCTAAAATTGCTAACTTAAGAGGGAGCAATATGCGAACACCATTCAGATTAGAAATCTGGATTGTAAACTGATTGTAAAGTGATGGAATATGGGTCATATTGATGCTGAAGTTGTGTTTGGCTCAATATTTTTAATTAAGTAATTAATAATTAATTTTAAGATAAAATTGGTTCATGCCATATAAAACAAAATTATATAATGCTCTTGAAAAAAGTGATTTATCTGGTAACAGCAGGTCTGAACTACCATTGAAAGGTAAGAATCAATGTAACCCAAGCGATAAATGGCCATACCCTCTATTTTTTCATCATTTGTGCCAATCCTTATCATGTACCTAAATTTAAGTCAGAGTATCCAATAATATTTACTATCACAATTGCATCCTATTTTCTATAGTAAAGTTAAAATAAAATTTCCTTGGATCCATATCTTTATAAAAATTAGAAATATGACATTTCACTGATAGGTTTTTCTTAAATTAAAAAAAATCACAATTTTTGAAGGAAAGAACATTTTGTGTGTGTTTATGTGAAAACATATCTTTACAAAGAAATTCAAACTAAATGCCTTATTAGGCAAACAAGTGTAAGAACTGTAAAGGATATTTTTTAAAAAATGAACCGAGAAATGAACTAAAACTTTAAATTAATTGTTTTTCAATAAAAATAATGTGTTTCTAAGACGAAAAATGGTATACTTAGTTTAAAATGTTTTCTCTTCGAAATATTTTCAAATTGAAAATCTATGAAAAACCGCACATTTACTACATTATAAGAGATACATGCAACTTAAAATGCAAATCTATCCAAAATGATTATTGATCTGTGTATTGAAAATATGGCCAAGAATTTATAGCATTAGTTTTTTGGAAAAAATAAGTCTTTTGTCATTTTCTACTAGGTGTTGAGAACATGGATATAAATATCAATGCTCATTCTAAGTGTATTAATGCTGTTCATTAACTTTGGTGCCTATGGCAAGCACAGTATTAGGAAATGATGAATTTATTATATTAGAAAAGTCTTAAATATGTATGTAGTATGGCCAGTCTTTACCATTTGACACTTCCTGTTTCAGCAAATACACAGCAATTTCACAAAAACATATAAATGTTTAATACAACAGCTAATAACCATGCAGGAGAAGAGAATGTTTTTAAAAAATCAACGTACTGAGCCTTTATGCATAAAACCCTGAAATGCAGGAGGAAGGGGAGCTGGGCAAGTAATCGGTCATAACCACCAGGGTACATCTGTGGCTACTTTCACTGGAATAAGAATAAAAGGCTTATAAAGATATAGTAACACACATCTTCTAATGTCTGAGGTAGTCCATAATTAGTAATATATATATGGCTAATTTTAGGACCAATAACACTGGTTATTTATAACTGGTCTTCTCATTTACGACTTTGTAATCAAACTATGGTGGCCTCTCTGGTCCACCCCTAGCCCAGTAAAGATGTAGTCTCATTATATTGGGTAAATAATTTTGGAATTTTTGCCAAATCTTGCTAGCTCTTCCAAGTAGTTCATTAAATTTTATTTTTGTTACAGGTAAATCCTATATAATTTCTGTTGCTTTCTGGGCTTGAATCTTCTGTTTGCTAAAGCTTGAAATTGGTACAACTCATTTTGTTTTCTATCATCTCTCTAGGAGTAAACTTTTGAAGTACATTTGTAGAGCACAACAGCAGAAAGAGCAAGTAAACAGAGTGAGGATTATTAAAAGAACAATCTATTTCAACTATCCTGTTAAATTGAGAGTTATAAATAAAACCAGAAAAAATAAGACTTCATGATATAAAACATTTAGTATATATTTTAAAAAGGATCCTAAACAAGCCAAGGAAAACACTTAAACAATTTCTGATACCTCTGACTCAGTTTTCTGTCATTAATTCTTGTCTGACAGTTTGGGGTCAGCTGGCTACCACTCAAAGTCATATGTTTGTTTTGCTGCTTCTGGGTTTCTAGTCTGCCCGTCAAGAATTCATCCACTTTTGTACAGATAGAGTGCTGGAGATCTTGATTCTTAGAAGCCATGGCACAGCTCTTTATTTTGAAGTTCTAAGGCTGTATTCGTTAGATGTTTCTTTCAGAGGAATTAATAATTGGCCTCTAGTGTATTGCGGGGAGCCTCAGGCAAGGTGAGTGGAGAGCAGAAACTGCCTACTGATGAAATAATGGATAGATTGTGTTGTTTTATTACAGTCACAACATCTGAATGACACAGAGTAGAATCCTCTATTGGGGGTAAATATATGAACATATCTGTAATTACTTTTAAAGACAAAAATTTTGATGTAAGACTGTATTATAGACTTGAAAGGATTAGCAAATCTCTAGGGTGTTTCATTACATCCCAAAGGGTTTGAGCAACATTCATCACCCCAAGACAGATATTTTAGATTAGCAATTAAATATTTTATAAGCATTTTTATTGTAATCATTTATTTACACTTAAATATTTGTATGTCACTATACATCAAAAAAAGGAGGGATGAAATCACTGAAACATAGTCTAAATAATACTTAACCTATATAAAATTAGTCTAGAAAATATCGATCTTATCTCTTCGATTTGAGAGACTTCCCACAATGGATGTCCAAAAAACAGGCAAGCTTATAATACTTTTAAGTTAATGTAAAACATATGGGCACACCAAAAATACCTATTTATTTCCATCATCCTTCCTTTCATAAAGTGAGGAGTACACTTTGAATGCTGAATATCAGCTATATAGGTAGCATCTAATAAAATTTATTTGGAGAGGAAACCTCAGGAGTTTACTCTTCCAAATTTAAAAATCTGTGATTGACTGCAATTCACATAGTTTGCATCATCACTGAAATTTAGAAAAAAATTTTATTTGTATTGACATATTAAAATTTTCTGACCTTGGGGGGAAAATCACTTGAAAATAAAAAAAAAATGCCATTCAACTGAGGGAAGACTTGGTGCCAGTGTATAAGGAATTATATCCTTGGAAAATTCCTTAACCAGAGTCATAATATTAATACATTAAAAGTAAGTATGACAGAAAGTAGCATAATAACCATTAAAATGTTTAGTTCTCCCAAAGTGATGAGTTCTTGTTTTATGATTTGAGTAAACCTATATTCATGGTAAGAAGAAGCAAAAAAGCAGAAATTAAGAGATCTGAGAACTGAAAGTAGATATATAGGTAAGGGAATAAAACTTGTATTACCTGAGTAGAATACAGAGAAGAGAATGGATAATTATGTGTTCCGCCATTTGGAGAGCAGATCATAGTTCAGGATGAGTTTTCTATTCTTTTGCATTATCTGTTATCCCACATTTTACTTGTACTTTGTTTACTGATATCAGTGTACCATTGTATGTATGTATTTAAACACATATGTAATCATAATACACCATGTTAATGTTAATATCTAAGTTTTATATTTTAGTTTTAAACAAAACTGACTTTATTAGCCTAACACAATGCATATGTTTTATTGATTTTGTTATTTTAATCAGAATTATATGAAGATCAAAGCATTTTATATGCAGTGAAGAAATAAGAAAAAAAACTATTGCATGTAATTTAGTACATTTGTTCTCTGTATTTTTATGAATCTTGTACTCCTTAGGAATATTTTAGATATCCGACATTTATTCTCTAATTATTTCAAGGTCTTAAGTGAAGTAACTCTGTAAATTGCATGATGTGTAACATCACCTGAAGTTTAAAAGAAACATTTTTTTTATAATTATGTATTTTATTTTACTTGAAACACGTATTTGAGCAAAATTTGTGGATCTCTAAATTTGAAAGACTTATAATTTTCCTCTGTGTGTTGTGGCTTTCTTACTCATATACCCACTCTCCAAGTTTTATTTGGCTTCTAAGGACTAAATGTCTCTTGTGTTTATAGCCAGCCCTTATTAGTGTGAGAGATTCATATTCCCATTGTGCATTCTTATCAATGAAAGCTCTCAAAGTGTCAGTCATAATAGCATTTATTTTTAATCCTTTTCATCTTGCAATTGGTCTTTTAGGTTGTGCAACTGTCCCTTGTCTCATGTGTCCAAAGAGTTCAGGGTTGTTACCATGGCCAGCAGTATTCATGCTATCACCACAGCTGCCATATTTTCAGCTTACCTTTTATAATCAATCTAGCACTTCTGTTTAACCTCAGACATCAGCCTTGGCCACTCCAGATAATGATCTGAATTTACAAAGAAATTTGCTCTCCGTTTACTTGTGCAGGGGCCATTCTGGAAGCCTCTGCGGTCTTTCCCTGGATCCACCGTATCTGCTCACTTTTGGTTACTCTTTACATGAAATATCTCTTTTCTATCTTTCAACCTATGCTGTCCTTAGAACCAAAGTGAGTCTCTTATACACATCAAATAGCTGGACCCTATTTTTGTAATCCATTCTCCCAATCTATGTCTTTCGATTCAGGAGGTTAAACCATTTACAGTAATAAGTAATAATTCAGTATTTTAATCCATTTGAAGTAACTACTGATAGGTAAGAACTAACTATTGCCATTTTGTCATTAATTTTCTGTGTCTTAGAGCTTTTTGCCCCCCATTTCCTCCCTTGCTATCTTTGTGTTTAGTTGATTTTTTGTGGTGACATGTCATGATTCTATTCTCATTCCTTTCGTGTATATTCTATAGATATTTTCTTTGTGGTTATCATTAGTGCCTACATATAATATTCTAAAGTTAAAACAATATATTTTAAACTGATACCAACTTAACTTCAATCACATGCAAAGTTCTATTCCTTTACATCCCTTCCTCCCCCTTTGTAGTTCTAATGCCACAAATTATATCTTTTCATAGTGTTTATTCATTAATATTGATTTATAATTATTTAAATGGTTTTGCTTTTTAAATCCTTTAGAGTAATAAAAATGGAGCACATCAAAATTATAATAATACTTCTTTGATATTTGTCCATATATTTACTTTTTTTTTTTTTACTGGAGAACTTTATATCTTTGTATGGTCTTGAATTACTGTGTAGCGTTCTTTCAGTTCAACTTGAAGAACTCCCTTTAGTATTTGTTATCGGGCAGGTCTAGTGGTACTGAACTTCCTTAGCTTTTTTTTTTTTAATTTTATTTATTTATTTATTTATTTTTGGCTGTGTTGGGTCTTCGTTTCTGTGCGTGGGCTTTCTCTAGCTGCGGCGAGTGGGGACCACTCTTCATCGCGGTGCGTGGGCTTCTCACTGTCGCGGCCTCTCTTGTTGTAGAGCACAGGCTCCAGACGCGCAGGCTCAGTAGTTGTGGCACATGGGCCTAGCTGCTCCGCGGCATGTGGGATCTTCCCAGACCAGGGCTCGAACCCGTGTCCCCTGCATTGGCAGGCAGATTCTCAACCACTGTGCCACCAGAGAAGCCCCCTTAGCTTTTGTTTATTAAGAAATGTCCTAATTTCTTCCTCACTTATGAAGGACAGTTTTATTAGATTTAGAATCCTTGACTGACAGTTTTTTTCTTTCAGCATTTAAAATATATCACCTATACATATACATACTCCAATAAAGATGTTAAAAAAATTTTTTAATTAAAAAAATAAATGAAATATATCACCCACTGACTTCTGGCCTGCAAGGATTCTGCTGAGAAATCCATTGATAATCTTACTGAGGATCCTTTGTCACTTTTCTCTTGCAGCTTTCAAGAATTCCCCTTTCATGTTTGGCATTCAGCAGTTTGATTATAATGTGTCTCTCTGTAGGTCTTTTTGGGTTTGTCCAATTGGATTGTGCTGAAATTCTTAGATTTGTATATCCATGTATTTTCTCAAATTTGGGAAATTTGTGGCACAGCAGAAAGTCTCACAAATCATTATTAAATAAAAAGAACACCCTTCATTTTAATTTAAATTGTTTTACTTTGAAATAATTTTCACTTACATGCATACATTTAATATCAGCATTGGTACAAAGAGTGTAATAAAAAGTGATATGCTTCACTTATTCCATCTTCCCTGAATAAAAAATATATGAATATATGTATATATATCTGACCCTTGAACAACACAGATCCATTTAAACACAGATTTTTTTCAATAAATACTTACTATGGTATTGGATGATCTATGGGGGTTGAATCTGCAGATTCCATTCCAACTGCAGATTTGGAGGGCTGACTGTAAAGTTTTAAGTTTAAAGTTTTCCACTGAGTGGATGGTGGGTTCCCCTAACCCACCCCATGTTGTTCAAAAGTCAATTGTAGGTATATAATATCCTACTCATTTTGTTTCTCTGATGAAACTGACAGAGGCATAGATAAGAAAAACTTATCAAAGAGTGCTTTATGTTTAATATTTAAGAGTTAATACATTAAAAGTTTATCAGTTTTCTGAATATTAATAGACAAATATTTTGGTATAGCCCTTTCCTGTGCATTTCATTCTTATAAAGAGTTTCACTTAAAATGTCAGTATTCATAGATGTTCAGCCAATCATTTAGAATGTGCGTCACAGCATGATGAAGCAAATATTTATTTTCAGTTTATTTGCTGAAGATTAACTATTTCTGTCATTATTATACCATAATGAACAACTAGCATTAATATATCTGAGAAGGTTTACCGTTGTTTCAAACACACATTTTGGTAATTACCAAACCCCATTGTTTCTTAACATTTCAAGTCTCATTAAAATAGGTAAAGTTAAATTTTGTTTTCTTTTTACTGTGAATTGGTTATTCTATTCTCTTTATCTCTAAGTATCAATACTTTCGTATTGATACCAAGTGCTTTCGGTTATTAATATTTAAAGACAGGTATTCTGTTAAGAAAATTTGTCACCCAGGTAGGTATCAGATATTTCTAGTCTTCAGTCCCTTTGACAAATGCCCACTTTATCTTTATAGTTTTGTGTTAGTCAAAACTTACTTTGCTTGTGATTAAGCAAAATCAAGTCTAACTAGCTTGAGAAAAACACAATATTGGAAACTAGAAAATAGGCAGTTCAAACTCAGAAGTTCTCAGATCTGTGCTAATCTGCAGATTGACCTCATTCTTTATATTTTTATTTATTTATTTATTTTTGCAAATGTACTACCCTGCTTTTGAAAGAGTATGGCAGAAGTTCTGAGCATATGAGTGGCCACCCAAAGGTTCCGACATTCATTCTTCTGTTGAAATTTACATCTTGCATTACAAGACATTTATTGATAAGTTTGCTTCTTCACCGCCATATGATTTCAATATTATTGAAAATGGTGAACTTTCAAAAACATATTTTCTTTCCTACAATTCCTAGATATTAAGAGCTTCTGAATTTTATGTTTAAAGTATAAATAATCTCACATCTCCTTTCAATAGTTCTCAAATTTCAAAGGTGTGGATCACTACTTTCTAATACCTATTTTACCTCATATCACTACCATTCATAAATTCCAGGTCCAATGACATATAAATTACTAGAACAAGAATAATTAGGGTTCCTTTTCCAGAGTTTTGTAATTGTGACAGAGAGGAAGTGAGAGATGACACATCTCTCATGTGGCTGGACAAGTCATTTTGGGATCTATGACAAGTTGAATCCACCATGTAGATCGGAGGGCAAAAAATTCTTAACCTCGGGGAAAATAATCTGTAAGTAACATGAAGGATAGAGATGAGTAAAGTGACATGTAAATATGGTATAGAGCCTAGGATTCTGAAACCATTTTACTTCTTGGCTGTGATTCTGTCTAAGGAAGGACTAGGTTCATTCTAGACTTTTGATCTAATTAATGAATTTGTGATATTATTTTGTGTAAGTGTTTTTGATGTTTATTATTTTCAATAAAAGTAAAATTAACTCATAAAGTCTAGCTGAGTTCTTATTGATAGTAGCTGAATAGCAGGGTACATACATACATACATTTCCTTTTCCCCCAATCTAAACTGGGAGCTAAAATGCATGAAAAAAAAAAGAAAGAGAGAAAGAAACAGAGAAAGAAAGAGAGAAAGAAAGAAAGAAAGAAAGAAAGAAAGAAAGAAAGAAAGAAAGAAAGAAAGAAAGAAAGAAAGGAAGGAAGAAGGAGAAAGAAAGAGAAAGAAAGAGAAAGATCACTAGATTAAATTGTACATGTGGTGGCAGTTAATCAGGTTTTTCTCACATAACTTCTTACATAACTGGGATATGTAATCTGTTCTCTTTCTCTTAAGTAGACAGGACTTTTTAATGAAAAAATAATTTTATAATTATCACCCAGAATCTTATTCATTTTTCAGTTCAATTTATAAGTTTTTCCCATTCATGATTGAGATTTTTAATGAAATATATATTCTATTTTAAAAATTTCATATATATGTGTGTATATATCTTTTTAAAAGTATTTTCACCATGCTATACATTACATCCTCAGAACTTATTTATCTTATAACTGTAAGTCTGTCTCTTTTGACCTTTCGGCTCTGTCTCTGCCAGGGCAAAGATGATACCTCTCGTCAGACTCTATCGTGGTCTTGCTGCTGTCATAGGCAGGCCGGATCTCTTTACCCATACCTGTTCTATGACATATCTGCTGAGCTCTGGGAGCCAGGTGGCTCCATTGCCTACCCATAGCCCATCAAGTGCAGGCAAAGTCATTAAACAGTGGTCTGAAAGGGGCAGGGGCTGCAGACACCAAGCCCGACAATGATGGGATGTTTCCAGCTTCAGGGACCAGGGTGCTGGGACCTAGGGGTGCTGGAGTGGGAGTGTTGCTGGGAACAGGGGCTATGGGTTTGTAGGACATCCCCCACTCCCGGGCATGCAGATGGGTGCAGCACTAAGATTCACTTCTGAGTATATACACAAAACAGTTAAAAGCAAAGTCTCAAAGAGATATTTATACAAACATGTTCAATATTAACCATAGCCCAAAGTTGGAAACAACCCAGGTGTTCATCAACAGATGAATGGATAAATAAAATATGATATATATACACAATGGAATATTATTCAGCCTTAAAAAGGAGGGAGATTTTGACATGTCACAACATGAATGAGACTGAGGACATTATGCTAAGTGAAATAAGCCAGGCACAAAAGTGTAATTATAGTTCGATTCCACTCATATGTGGTAGTAACTTAGAGTAATCAAATTCATAGAGACAAGGTACTATGGTGATTGCCAGTGGCTGGGCAGAAAGGAATGAGAGTTGATATTTAATGGGTATAGGGTTTCAGTTTTGCAAAATGAAAAGAGGTCTGGAAATCAGTTGCACACAATGTATACTTAAAAGCACTTGTACACTTAACATGATTAAGATGGTAAATTTTATTATGTGTCTTGTACCACAATTAAATTTTTTTTAAAAAATTAAGGACATTGGAGAGTGGTATCTTGTCCATTTACATAAAATAAGTAATGATTATTTTTTTCCTCAGTCAGTACTTAAATAAATGGTGTCTATGTTATTATATTTTCATTCAACATAATCTTCCTAATGATGGCAAACGGGTAAATTTTCATGAGGATTCTTGCAAGGTGAAAATATGTAATTGGTGGCTTTTAGTTTGTTTAAAGAAATGTGAACTCATTAGTTGATTAGAAAGTTATTCAATAGAATGAGGTGAGGACCTAAAACTCTGAAACTTAGGCCAGAGAAGGTGTGATTGAGTTTCAACAAGGAAGTATGTAACTGGTGGACATTTTTGGTTCTTATAGATTCCAAAACCCTTTCAACACAAAGGTATGCAATATTTAAGTCTTTATATCAGTACTCACCTCCACAGTTACATCTCATAAATTTTTAAAACCCGTATATCGGGCTTCCGTGGTGGCACAGTGGTTGAGAGTCCGCCTGCGGATGCAGGGGACGCGGTTTTGTGCCCGGGTCTGGGAGGATCCCACATGCCGCGGAGCGGCTGCGCCCGTGAGCCATGGCCGCTGAGCCTGCGCGTCCGGAGCCTGTGCTCCGCAACGGGAGAGGCCACAACAGTGAGAGGCCCGCGTACCGCAAAAAAAATAAATAAATAAATAAATAAAAATAAAACACCTGTATATTTTATATCTCTGCTTATTCTTTCTGCTTTTGTGGATGAGATCCAGATATTTTTATACCCATGACAGAGAAAAATGAATCATTTTATCTTCTTGTATTCACCCAATGAAAAATTAAATTAACAAGAAGAAATGTAATTATTTTCAGGGCACATATTTCCATATCTATAAAGAAATTGCCTTAGCTTTTCATTAAGTTTAGGGAGTGGCTCACCCCCTAATTAATAATTTGGTTATGCTATCTTATCATTTAGTGCTGGTCAATATTAGTAAGGTAGCTAACTTTTCAGAATCACTCAAAAAGTTAAAATTTGAGTGAAAGTTAAATATTCTTGGCAGATAATGTGAAGGTGATGACAGACTTCACTCTGACAATGACATTCTTTTTGACCTCTTTTTCAGTATTTCAGATTGTATAACTCCATAAATTTTTTTTCATCTGGCCAGGAACTCTATTAGCAAAGTGCATTCCCATCTTCAACTGTCAAGTAATTTATGATCTAATATTAGAGCAAGAGATATTTAAAAATAAATGGATATCTTTTCCTACTAAATGCATTAGACATCGTCTCATCTGACAAATTTAAAATTGATATTTTTCAACATGAGGGAAATATGGCAAGGTATCAAAGTTTAAATTCACTCTATTCTATGAACCTATAGTATAATGAGCTGTCAGACATGTCAAAAACAATCACTGCCTGAATTTCTATTGGCTTTGAGCTTGAGGAAATGTCCTTTTCACTGTTTCTGTCTTCCATTCTCATTCACTATCAATGTTTTTTGAGGTTTTAGATACAAATTTTAACAACACATAGTATAGAAAAAACTCCTTCAGAATATTTTCTATAGTTTATAAGTCAAATACACTTCTTCCACAACTAACCCAGTCTTATTTTCTACACTTTAATAATATACATGGTGTTTCCATTCTTCCTTTTAGATACAGCACACATTGCCACTCATGTTGAATGAATAAATAGGTAGGCAAGTCTCACCCTTAAAATTATTAAATTTGTATTTATTTATTTTTTTTAACTATCAGTGGAACAACATATTATTTGTTAAGTAGACATCATAAGAATATATTGTTAACTCCCTTGACAAATGCAACTTGATGGAGATATTTAAAATCATAGAATTGCTTTATATTGAAACATTATTTCATAAAGAAAGTTTTTCTCATATTACTTCAAAAACATGAGAGAAGAGTTATAAAATAGCTTTTGCCAAAAAACAATGCTCTGTATCATTTCTCATGAGGTTAACGGGTGTCAAAGTAAAAACTATACCAGAGTCCATTAAGTTTATGGAATGATGAAATGATTTTGTTTATACATGATTTTTATTTCATGTCATTTTTAAGTGCATGATGCAATATTTTAGATATACAGACGTATAAAAAATGATATAACAAGCATCAGTGTGCCCGTCATTGAAATTTAAATGATAAAATAATAAAAATAGCTTTAAAATTTCCTAATACTCCCTGATCCCCACCTTAACTTCCCTCTCCATCCTACTCAATCCAAGGTAAATAAACACTCTCCAGAATGTGTATTTGTGTTTCACCTACATTTCTACAGATCCTTGCTACATATGTTTGTAAATAACATTTTAAATGCTATGTTATTTACCATGGGGTGCCCATTTTTTCTGTTATCTGCAGCATTCTGATTTCTTTCCAGGAATATAGTTTATACCATGTCATAAATATACTGGCATATATTAAAAACTGTTATGTTGATTAACATTTAGATTGTCACTTTTTTTTGATACAGCTAGCACTGTTGAGAACATCCATCTCTGAAATTTTTTATCTTCATAAACTGAAACTCTATACCCATTAAACACTAGCTCCCCATTTCCACCTCTTCCCAGCCCCTAGCAACCACCATGCTACTTTCTGTCTCTATGAATTTGATTACTCCAAGCACCTTATAGAAGTGGAATCAAAGTGTAATTGTCCTTTTTTCCTGGCTTATTTCACTTAGCATAATGTCTTCAGGTTTTTTCATGTTGTAACATGTATCCAAATCTCCTTTCTTTTTAAAGCTGAATAATATTCCGTTGTGTCAATATACCATGTTTGTTTATCTATTCATCTGTCAGTGCACACTTGGGTATCCATTCCACAATTTGGTCATTGTGAATAATGCTTTTATAAACATAAGTGTACAAATATCTGTTCAAGTCCCCATTTTCAATTCTTTTGGGTATATAATCAGAAGTGAAATTGCTAGATTATTTAGTAATTCTATGTTTAATTTTTAGAAAACTCCATACTATTTTTCCAAGTGGCTGCACCTTTTTATAACCTACCAGCAATGCACAAGTATTCCAATTTCTCCACATCCTCATTAATACTTGTTATGTTCTCGTCTTTTTTTTTTTAAAACAACAGTCATCGTTATCTGGGGATTTTTGATGGTCATCACCTGAGGGGTGTTACTGATATCTCTGGATAGATTTCAAGGATGCTGTTAAATATATACTACATACACAGGACAAGTCTCACAACAAAGACTATCCAGCCCAAGAGGTCAATAATGCCAAGTTGAGAAACCCTGCTTATACTTAATTAATTATTTTTTAACAACTTCATGAGTGTAAAATGGCATCTCACTATATGTATTAAGATATATATGTATATGTATATATAATCTAATACTTGTTATGAAATAATTGTCAATTCCACATAAATTCTTATTGGAAAATTTATTTGAGTTACATTGATAGACTAAATTTACCAAGTCAACATTTACGATTTAATATTTTTAACCACATATTTATCGAGTAAATGTCTGCATTAATTTAGGTCTTCTTTTACATTTAATATTAATTCATATATTTATCTTCTTCAGCCATGCCACAATTTTAAGAAATTTAAACTGTCCTTGTGTCTTTTTCCCATCTTCTGTAATATTGTTTTTGGTATTTAATTTACACTTGTTTAAAAAATTATATATAGTTATTACTATTTTCTATTATTAATGTTGAAAGTTTACCAACATTTTGTCAATGTCTGTTTTCATCTTTGCTCCTTGCATCCCACTGCTATATTCATGTATTATGTTCCTTTATATTAAATTTATCTTTAAATTTCTCACAGGGGTTAATAAAGGAAACATCTTGCAAGGCACTAATAATAATAGACAAATTTTATGACGTTGAATGACAGTCCTGCTGACAGCAACTTTTTACACACAATAATAGGAACCAAAATACAATAGAATGATCTATTTAAAGTCTTGAAGAAAATAATTGTCAAGCTAGAATTCCATACCCAAGTAGACTGTCAATTATAGTGAAGATAGAATAAATACATTTCAAATATAATGAGAGTATTTTACTAGTAATTCTTCCCTCTAGCTATTCAACATCAGAGAAAAATAAAACCAGAACGAAGTGTGGTGCAAAAGCAATAGTGAAAAAGAATCCGATGGTAGCTGCTGTTTCTTTTTTTTATTTAATTTACCCTGCTAGTGACTCAGTGTGTTTTTCAATATGAAGACAAATAGCTTTCCTTAATTCTGGAGAAATCTTAGCCATTACATTTGTGTTCTATTTTTCTGGTACCTAATTCACACTTTTAAGTCCTCTAACATCTCGTGTTTCTTTTTCTTGTATTCTAATGGTGCATACTTCAGAGCACCTTATCCTTTACCTATTAGTTATTGTGTTATTTAAAAAATTTCACCATTATATGCTCATTTTCTATTTTATTATTTTCATATCTATTTTTTCTTTCATTCTATTTTCTTTGAGTTTACTTTGTTTCTGTTGTTTCTCAATTTTTATTTTTGCCTTTTAAAATGGACATTTGTCTTTTTTTTAAAGTAAGACTTTATTTATTTAGAGCAGTTTTAGGTTTACAGCAACACTGAGAGGTAAGAGATTTTCCATATATCCCCTGCCCCCACTATTTTTAATTCTCTAATATATTTTATAATTGTTTTTGTGAGCTTATTTTCAGCAAAAGTTATCTTTCTCAGTCGGGTTACGATGATCTGGGTTTAGACGTTCACTGCTTCTAAACCCAGGTATTTTTTAGGCTTTTCTTAGTTTTTTTATTGCCATTGTTTTTGCAAACTTTATATTCTGCACTGTCATGCAGGCTCTAGATGCACACACTACAAGGATGGTTTCCTGTCTTTCACGTGGTACTTTTGCACACACATCTCAGGTTGGACAGCTATATTCTACCACAGATCTGGGCTGGTGATCAGAACTTTTCAAATCACCATCCTTGAATACCTGTAAAATGTAGTACATATACCCTTGAACCTGTTCTAAAGTTTCAGACCTGATTCTCCACTTAAGGGCGCCTTGTAGTTTCTATGGCTTCTAATTCCAGTAACTGCATGGTTAAACTTTCCTTCTTTTTGGGGGGAACATGGAAACTCTTTCTTGCTTTTGATACTGGCTACAAGTATAAATGCTTTATAAAATGTTCTATCTAGGAGATATGCATGCGCTCTCTCTCTCTCTCTCTCTCTCTCTCTCTCTCTTTCTCCCTCCCTCTCGCTCTCGCTCTATGTTCAGCATACCATGCTCCCTACAAGCCCCCTTCCTCGTTTATTTTCTGCTTTTTTATTTACATGGACAGAATTGTCCAGGGTAAGTGCCTGACTCTGGTTAATATATTTAGTAAGTGATAGATTTAAAAGTATAACCTAAATTTCTTGGCTCCATGTTGAGAGATTTTGACTTTCTATGCAATAACACACTATGTACTCTCTCCAACCTATCTTCAGTCTTCTCAAGAAAAAAAAATCAACAATGTATCTCATGCTTCATGGAATTTCAAATTGAATTCACATACATTTTAGACAAATGAGCTATGCTTCTATAAATGCTGTTCATATACCTTATGATTGATCTTAAATTTTAACCCCTTGATTATGTCTGAAATAACAAGATCATTTCATATACACTCTCTGAAATGGACTGAATGTTTATGTCCTCCCACCAAATTCATACGTTGAGACCCTAATCGCAATGTGATTTTATATGGAGGTGGGGCCACTGGGTAATTAGGTCATGAGGATGGAGCCTTCATGAGTGAGATAAGTGTCCTTGTAAGAAGAGACCTGAGAGCTAACTAGTCCTCTTTCAAACATATAGAGATAATCAGCAACCTGAAACCCAGAAGAGCATCCTCACCAGAACCTGACCATTCTGGCACCCTGAGCTCCCTGATCTCAGACTTCTAGCCTCCAGAGATGTGATGAATAAATTTCTCCTCTTGAGAAGCCATCCAGTTTATGGTACTTTGTTATAGCAGTTCAAGCTAAGATACTCTATCTTCTATGATAAATGAGAAACATTTTTTTAACTCAAAGTATACTTGAGGAACAAATAAAAAGTGAAAATTTTCACTTTTACCAAGTTAATTTGAAAAATGGTAAGAATTACTGTGTATGTAATACTTTTAAAGTCACTGTATTATATGCTGACAACAAATACAAAAATTTATGTGATATTAGCAAAGTAGTAAAGAAATAACAATAACAAAAATGGCAACACTTGTTTTTCAACAGAAACCAACTCCACAAATTTGTGTGTAGTTGAGAAATGTGTGTCTGATTCTTCAAAGGAAAAATTACATCATATTCTGTCATATTCCCATAAAACTTCTGTGGAGTTTTATACAGAAGGCAAAAATTGTTGTTATAAGGCTTCAGTGAACCACACTGTTGAATTTTTAAGACTACTCTGGGACTTACAGCTAGTAACAATAAGGTTTCAAGACAAATTGTCTTACCGTGATCAGGTCAGTAACTTGGCCATAGAAGTCAAATAAAAGTAATGCAAATTAATTCTAAATGAAAGCTAAACCAGGGTTTAGGAAATTGGTTGTTGTGTCTTTCAAAATTAGAAAAAGAGAAGAAATGAAAAACAGTGAAGAGAAAAATATTTAAAAAGAGAATAAGAGGACTGAAAATTGTAAGTTATTATATAGCAACTTGAATTGTGTAATAAACAAATTTATTAGAAACACAGAGTTTCTTTCTTAGTCAATTATTCGGTTAATACTTGCTTGTCTGTTTCGTTCCACACATGCTTGAGTGTGGTAACGTGTTGTTTAGTGTCTGTATTAATGAAAGTATTGTCTGGGGTATGTAGTGTATGTGATGTGAAGATATGTTGGTGAACAAACCCGATTCAACTTATTCACCAATGTGTCCTCAGAACCTAGACATATTACCCTTAAATTAATATAGATTAAAATTTAATAGGTAAGTAAATATATATGGGTACAGGGTTGAAATCTGCCAGATATCCAAGGAGAACCATATTAATTTATTTCCAAAGAGCATTATTTTATTTTGCTCATAAATTTTCAATAAGGTTGCTGGGGCAACTCCCCTGTTTTCTGGGTAGCATCAGCTAGGGTGAACAAAGCATGGCTGGATATAGGATTCAGATAAATGTTCACACACGCATGTGCCTGGCAGTTGATGTCCCCTCTCAGCTTGGAAGTCAACTAGAGTTCTATGCTGAAAACCTGCACATGACCTCTAGAAGCACCTGCCCTGTATTGTCTATTATGATGATGTTCAAAAAAAATCCAAAAAAAGTGCATGCCACATATAGAATAGAATATGGAAGTGAATCCAAATCTAAGAATTATTTAATAATGTCTTTATTTCCTGGTTACATAACAATGTATTACCTAAACCATGAATGAGTGTTGTTGTTGTTTTTTAATTTTATCATTAAAGTCACTATACAAAGCCATCTTTATTAAGATATGCATTATGACATTTATTAACATATATTTAATAGCATTATGGAAAGTCAGCATTGTAAAAGTAATTAGGTTATTTATAGCCAGCTCCCTCATTTTATAAATAAGACTCGGAATAATAATGTGACTTTTGATTCAGGAGCTCTAACAATTATATATATTGCATTAACTTAAGCAAAACTTATTTACATTAAAAATAAGAATTGTAATATTTGACTACTTTTCCCCTTAAAATGTCTATATATCTGTGAAAAAATAAATGACACTTCATCTTCTTTATTAATTGTTAAATTCACAATAAGGGCGGGGTAAGACATAGTAAAGTAGTGCTGTAGTTATCTGCAGGTAAAGGATAGCTCCCACCCAAAATTCAGTTTAGCTATTGAAATTAATGATGTCACACATACACATCAAGATGGTATGAAGAGTTACTACTGCATAAAGATTCTTTCTGGGGAGCACAGAGTAACTCCCATGTAGATTCAAAAATGTATTGAGCGGGTAGGGAAAGAAGATTACCTTGGTTTCTTGTTGTTACAGGCTGGGCCAGTGGGGAGGTTTCCCGTGTGCAAGGGCTAAAGGAAGGAACACCTGGGATTTCTTATCAGCTTGCCCAAATGTGGAACAGGAGGGGAAGAGGAGTGTGAAGCTTAAAAGCTGTGAGCAGTCATCTTTTAAAAATTGAGCCACACTCTTCAATACAGGTAGACACATGATATTTTTTATATATCAGATGTATGCTTTTTTAGACATAATGTGAAGAGCCCTCAAATATCCTCAACTGTGTATTCAGAACACAAGTAAAAATCATCTTTGTGCTGAATCATCTCACTTGAGTGAGCACCTGAGTTACAGAGCAAGCCTCTTCCACTCTGTAACAGGCACTGTAGTGCCACTCACCTAATTTGATATATGATCTCTTTTAATCATCAGAGGGACCTTTGAATTTGGGAAGTATTTATTCCACTATACAGATCAGGCAAGTAGAAATTAAAAGCAATACTAGTACTTGGTAATTTGGAAATTTGCAGATGTTTCGGGTTGTATTTATGGAAAATATTAACTGTATAGCAATACAGGTGATGATCAACTTGGAAAAAATAACCTAATGCAAATAAATAGATGAAATAAAACCCACCATTAAATTAATAAATATGAGTTCAAACGCTAAAAAAGGTGAGTCAGAAAACTTTCCACTTTTCTTTGTTTTACTCAGTAGGTTGTGCTTTGTTTGGTTCAATGGTGTTTGAATTGAGGCAATGTTTTCTTGTTTATCAACAGCTGTCGTCACTGCCTTACTTAAGAGATAATTTTTGACAGAGAATTAGGAGGCAGATTGCAAAACATTCCTTATAGAATGTTTAAAATGGAAAACAGCAAAGAAAATCATTTCATTTTAACTACATTTAAATATTGTTACCTTTTGGAGATTTTGAAAAAAATATCAACTGTTTTTGTATTTTGAATAAGCACAATACATGACCCATTGTTAAAGAAAAAGACACAACTATATAGAAACTATTTGATGTAAATGTAAAAAAAAGTCTATCAAAAATATAGTCTCAGAAAAAATAATGAATTCATATATTATTATATAATTTCTTTTACCAAAGACATGCATTGTATATACCACTTTCTTTCATGTACTCATTAATACTCATTGATTAAAATAACTTAAATTCTCCAAGTAAAATTCATCTCTTCAAAATGGTCTTTTGTATGTTTTCTTAGATAAAGACTAATTAATAAGAAAATTATATATCAATATTATCAAAGTTGTCTAATTTATATTAAAAGCTATCTAAATTTTGATTTTTCTATATTTTATTGCTACTTTATTTCTTTCTTAAGTATAAAGTATCCTTTGAATACTGCCTCCAAATTCCCCTTGCCTCTTAAATTTTTCTACTATCGGATATATGTTAAAGGTTATCAGTGTTCCCCATTAAAGGACATTCCATGAAAGCACAATATGTGTGTGTCTGTGTATGTGTGTACATGTAGGCTGTGTAAGCATATATAATGCACTAAGAAATTATATGAATGTGTTAGGTAAAGTCTTTCATTATATCAGATATCAAGAAGTTATCAAAGTAATGCTGCATTAAAATCTATAAACAAATAAAAATAATGGAAATTAAAATGCTTTTTATTAAAAGTTGATTTTAACTTCCCTGTTATAAAATTTAAAATGCCTATTAAATATAATTTTTTCAAGGCAATGCTCTTAAAACAAAGCATTGAACATTTAAAACACCTTTGATTTTTAAGCTTTTTAAATGATAAACATTTTGAGCACGTTTTAGTTATCAAACTTTAGTTGCTAAACTTTAGTTAAAAATTTAGTTAGTTCATTCAACTCTTGGAATATCTGTCTCCTATACTGAATTTCTCCACCTCTATAAAACCTAAAAACAAGAAAAAACTAAAATATTACCCAACTCCTTTTAGAAAAGAGAGAAGAGGACCTTTCCAACTTATTTTTGGGGCTTACATAGACTGTACCTAATGACAACACATGACAATCAGATTACATTTAAAGAAAGCTGTGGAAGAATATCCCTCATAAAATGTAGACACAGAAATCCTTAAGACAGTGAATTCAAATAATTATTTTTTAAAAATGCATACCAGAGCAAGTAGGCCTTATCCCAAGAATGCAAATTTAGTTCAACATTCAAAATTAATTAATGTGCTTTTCCACATTAATACTATAAAAGATAAATAACATATGATTACTTTAAAAGACACCAAAAAATGCATTTGACAAAACTCTAACAGTCATTCATGATAAAACTTTTTCTCTAAGACTTAAAAGGAATTTTCACAATCTGATAAAAGGCATCCAAGGAAAACTTATTGCTTCAGATTAGTTCATTGTTCAACATGCTCTCAATAAGTCTTTTGCTATCTTTACTATTTTCCTCAATATATGATCTCTAGTGAATTAACATATGTAAAGTTTTTGCAGCTGTGTCTGGCATATTATATGTGTTACATAATTGTTCGCTTTTAGTATTTACCCTGAGACGCAGGTCCTTTTTCTTCCTGAAGTATTCCATGTGTGTTCTTATGTAGGGAAATAAGGTATCTTTTATAGTATCACATCTCCTAGTCACACCTTCTAGTGATAAAAGTGTTAAAATAAGTGTCCAGGGAGACATTGTATGTTTTTTCATTAAATCATCCTCGTGCCAGGACTTATCATTATAGTCAAGGTAATATTAATATTGTGTTTTAATTTTCTATTGCTCAAAGCTCTTCCCTGCTTTCACTATCTTTAAAGGACTCAACTGATTAGGTAAAGTTCACTCAGGATAATTTTCCTTTTGATTAAATCAAACTCAATAGATTAGATATTTTAATTACATGTGCAAAAGTCCCTTTATCTTTGTCATACAGCATAATCCAATCATGGGAGTTACATACATCATATTCACAGATTCCACCCACACTCAAAAGAATTATAAAAAGCACATGCACACCACGGAGTGGCAATCTTCATGGCCATATTACAATTTTGCCTACTACTTATTAGAAAGTCTCTTTTTACTCTGACCTAAAATTCATGTTATTCCTTATTCTACTCCAAGTCATAAGTAACCTACATTCTCCTTTATTCCACCAGTCTTCACTATGTGACCAATAAACTTCAAAGATTGTGGCTGGGGATATGTATTTATGTTGCTGTTATACACAAAATGAGGTTTACTTCTTTCCCCTCAGTAGAGGTGACTGATAAAGAATCATAGATAATAATAATAAATGTAGTTAATTTCATTATTAATAAAAATAACAACAGTAAATTAATGTGCCCTTATATAGATTACATAATGTGTTAGGTTAACTGATTTTGGTCTCTAAATCACTAAGCCCAATAACAGATGTTCATCATTTTGCTCTACTTGTAGCATGGTAGAATATAGTAGTGTTTATCTATCTTCATTACCCTCTCTGTGATACCAGTCCATGCAGGAGTATTATACAGTGTTTCCCTGTTGAACTTTAGGCACAGCTATAACATGCTTCATGTAACTGAATGAGAGTAGAAATGACATATGTCATTTACAGACTGAGGATTTAAGAAATAGTGAATGGTTTACCACATTTTCTCTTCCTTTTTTCTGAAATTATAGAAGTATGTATTGAGAGGGAGCCCCATTTGCTATTGCAAAATGGACATATTGGATGATTACATTTTTTGTAAACTATTGGGATTTTTTTGATTATTTGTTATATTAGCATAATTTAACTTTTTTCAACTGTTCTCCTTAGTTGTGGGGCAATTTTGCACATCATTTTTATTATTATTAATCTTTTTTGATGTCGTTGTGTTCATGTGTGATATATGAAAACACACTTTCATTAGCTTCCTCCCTTACTAAGTTACTTGCAAGTTAATTATTTTTTTTTAAATTATGGACCTTCATTTTGTTTACTTCATTCAAATTCTATCACGTGGTGTGGTCACTTTCCTAAATAAAAAAGTTTTTCAAAACTTTGCTTTTTTCTAAGTTTCCCACCTCCTCTTTAATTGGCTTTGATGTATATATTTTGTGTGTGTGTGTGTGTGTGTGTGTGTGTGTGTGTATGTGGGGGGGGTTGTTTTGATCTCCACCTTAACTCCTTCATCGTTCCTTATAAGCACTGTTTACCACATGTCTTTCTTGATGATGCCTCACTTGCTCTGGTTTCTGACTTTCAATCCTCACCTCACTACAATTCATTTTGGTCACGTCGCGAATTTTTTTCTCATCCTTTTAGCTCTTGAGGATCAACTAGCTTGGCACAGGCATATTAATCTGCATTTTTACCAGGTTCAGCCACAATACTTAACAGATCCTTATACAAACTTGCACTGAGCAGCACATTTTTCACACATGCTCTTTTTCTTACAATAGAATCCAGTCATTGTGAAGGGCAGTAGCTCAATGCTCTTTCTGTTTATTGCTCTATCATAACTGTTCAACCTTATCAAGGACAAGTCAATTTATTTTTAAATGTTGAAAGTAGGATGGTATATGTCACTTGTCCTCTGATATTTTGTGAAGCCCTAGTAACATTTTGTTCTTTTTGTTCTCACATTTAGATTTATGTAAGAAACGAATAGACCTGGAATCAAGGGAAATTTTAAACTAGCTTACAATATTTTCAGTTCTTATAAAAATATACAACAAAACCTGAGATTTTGTCATTTTAAAATAGAACACCAGGCAAGCTTTGACAGACATATTTCAGGTGTGTCATGCCATTCTTCTGAAGTGAAACATCAACTTTATGTCGACCTAATATTACTCCTAATCACTAATAATCCTTGGATGACATATCATATCAGTGTACCACAAAATGAACTAAAGCACGTGCTTGTACCTACAGAGTCTTAAAAAATGAAATAAAAGTGTTAGGTTTGACCCTGGGGTAAGCCTCTTGAGTATGAGTTGTCAAAGGAAAAATTTTTTTAAGTTGTTTCAAAAGACACACAGCAGGCTTATTTTTCTCTCTGTAGTATTTTGACAGTGGTTATAAAATGTTTGATATTTAAATTTTGAATTTACAAAATAAAATAGACTATAAATTTAATTTTAATGCAGTGATAAACATAAGGCATAGAGTATTCATTAAAATGGCAGGGTTTTGTTTGCATATAACTCTACCTACCTTTAAAATAGCAGTAGTCCACAAATATATCCATATGCATTTATTGAGGGCCAGATTATTATATTTTTGTCCTAATTTATCTATAAGAGCCATCTTTTCCCTTCCAGTTGCTGACAATTCAGACTCAATTGTGTGTTTGAAGGTAGGAGAGCTGAGACATTCATATTTTCATACCCAATAATAATTCTTTCAAATAAAATTTTAAAATATCGCACATAAAGGAAATAGGAAGACAAGATTAATACTAATAGAGAGGAGAGACTACATTCAGTGAAGTCTTCACAAAAAATAGCATATGATTTTAGAAGGAATTTTAAATAAGAGATGAGAAAAATACATGTAATAAGGTACATGTTATCAGTCTGTGCAGCAGTTCAAGACATGCTACTCCAAAACATGCTGCTTTAGTTTATTGATTATTTTGAGCAGAAGGCATTTGAAAAAACAGCAAATGCAGGGAAAATCTTTCTCTGAACTCCTGTTATTGGTCCAAAGACAAATCCTCTAAAGGAACCAGATTGTCACAAGTGCCCTCTCCAGGAGTTTCATCAACCAGGAAAGATTGATACTTATCACAGAAGAGGAGACTAAAATTTGATCCCACTCCCAGACAAATTTTATCACAAACTCTTGTATCTCCTGTCTATCCTTCTAAAGCCCCCTTTATCTTTCCTAAAAGTGGTATACTCTCTCCTAAGCTACCTCCATCTCCCCTCCCGCTCCCCTATTAAGATGGTACATAAGCTCTCCCATGTTTCTGCTTTTTTGGGGGTATTCACTTTTCTTCTGTAAGGCCCTCGTGCATGTGATATTAAAAATTAATAAACTTATGTATCTTTTCTCCTTTCAGTCTGCCTCTTATCAGTTTATTTCATAGAGACAGCTGTTGAACCTAGGAGGGTAGAAAGAAAGTCTTTCCTCCCCTACATCAGCTAGGGCTGCCATAACAAAATACCACAGACTGGTAGCTTAAACAACAGGAATTTATTTTCTCAGAGTTCAGAAGGTTGAAAGACCACAGTCAAGGTACTGACAGCATTGGTGTCTCTCCTTGGCGTGAAGACAACCACCTCCTTGCTGTGTCCTCACATAGCCTTTTCTTTGTGTGCTTGTACCCCTGGAGTCTCTTCCTCTTCTAATAAGGACATAGTCTTATTAGATTAGGGCCCCACACTTATGATCTCTTTTAACCTTAATTACCTCTTTAAAGACACTATTCCAAATAGTGTCACATTCTACGGTACTAGGGATTAGGGTTTCAACATATGAATTTTAGGGGGGGAACATAATTCAGATCATAACAATACATTATAAAGAAATGGACAAAGAAGGATAGTAATGAACTTGGAAAGTTAGGCAGTGATAATGCATATAAAATGGGAAAGATGTATAGGAATATAAGAATGATATTATTTTACACAGTTTGGTTATAATGTTTTCTGTTTTGCCAAGGTGTTTGTGTGCGTGTATACATGTCCATGTCCTTTGCTTTTTTTTTTTTTTTTTGCGGTACGCGGGCCTCTCACTGTTGTGGCCTCTCCCATTGCGGAGCACAGGCTCCGGACGCGCAGGCTCAGCGGCCATGGCTCGCGGGCCCAGCCGCTCCGTGGCATGTGGGATCTTCCTGGACCGGGGCACGAACCCGTGTCCCCTGCATCGGCAGGTGGACTCTCAACCACTGCGCCACCAGGGAAGCCCCCTTTGCATTATTTTTAAAATCAGAAACAAGAACTGAATTTTTATCGAATGACTTTTCATTCATGTAATATGAGGTTTTATTCTAGATTGCCTATTTTCTTAGTAGTTATAGATATAAATTTAACTATTCACTGAATTTCATTTAATATTTCACTCAACATGTCATCATCTGTATTTATAGGTGTTTTCATTTTTATAATTTTTGATTTTATTTTTACGATAAATACTACTTCACAAAATAAATCATTTTCCATCTGCTATTATCAAAAATAGTTTACACAAAATGGCAATTGCTTCCTTTACCTATTACTGAATAACAAATCACCGCAGCCTGAAGTGACTTAGAACAGCAATTTACTATTTCTCATAATGCTGTGGGTTGTCAGTATGGATAGGTCTTCTGTGGGTCATGCCTGACGTTGCTCATATGGCCATAGTCACACGATGCCTTCACTAGGATTGGAGTGTCTCAGATGGCCTGATTCACAGGTCTGGCAGTTGAGACTGATTGTTGGCTGTGGTACCTCTGTTCATCTCCATCTTCCAGGAGGCTCTTCAATTCACCTCCAGATGAATTCTGTTTTCTGCCAGGCACTTAGTGACAAATACAATTCTTTGCCTTCTCTCAAAAAACTTACAGTCCAGTTTGGGATAATTATATGTATTTAGATAAATTGTTTTATATGTTATGATAGAAGAATGCATGGTAATATTTTAGCGAAGATAGGAATTTATTTTTTAACTGTTTCATAAAGAAGACACATTTAAAGTGAATTATGAATAATGAGTAGGTTTTCAACAAAGAAACAATGGGTATAAAATTAGTTTTTTACTTCTTTCCTCTTAAATTTTAGCTTTTCTTGTCATTCTATCATTGGCCTACTTATTTCTACTTCTGAATTCCTTATAATAGGAGCAATTATTGGAATTCGAAACTATAAACCACTGCTAAATGCTAATTATATGTTTAGACAGACATATAAACAGGTGAACTTATAGACAGAGAGATTTTTTTCCAGCCAGGACCTGCCTATTAAATATAGGTACAATGATATCTATACCAAATCAAACTCCGGAATGTAATAACCTCCACTAGATTTCTGTAAACTTTAGAGGACTTACACAGTGAATAACCTTACTTGCACTAACTTATTCTTTTCTGTTACTTTCTTACTATCTGATATGTGTTTTTTGTTTTTTTTTTTAAATTATCAATGTCTGGGGTCAACCCATCTTGAGTCTTTTATTTAAAAGAATCATTGTTCAATTAATTTCCATAAGTTTGTATTTAGCTTAATATTATATCAAATTATTAATACCTAATCATGGTTTTGAATACTAAACAAAGTATTTCAGGTAATAAGTAAACTTTAAAAGTTGCCAGATTTCTTCATTATCAAAACAATAAATCCTTATTTATATCCTATATTTATTTATAAATCCTTTTTCTTGTCCCTAACAATTGATATAAAATAGGTTCATCTTGTTGCTAATAATCAATTTGGAGATAATATTATATAATAGAAATGGTATCGTGTATAGTCTCCTAGAGAATTTGCTATATGAATGCTGGCAGAAGGGTGGACTTAAGTATGTAAAAAATACGAAGAAAATAATCAAGAGTATTTCCACAACAATATTTGAACACTAAAGAGTAGCCAGATGATCTAGAACTTTAAGTAGTTATGCCAATTCAAAGTTATGTTCAAAGAGAAATACACAGTTAAGCAAGTCAAGTTCATTATCAGAAAACGGTCTGTCTGTTCAGACATAGCATGTAGTTTCACACATTTTTGTTTCACCTTTTGAAATTTTCAGTCATTAATAGAGTCTTCTCAAAAAGCTTTAATCCATTGTGAGATTCTTTTCCTGATAAAAAGAGCATTATGATTACAAACTTTGATGTGGAAATTTAAAAAGCACATGGCAGACATAGTTCCAAAGTATGTCTTCTAATTAGTCATTAGGGATGCTTTGGCTAATACTTCCTCACTAATGGTCTGTCTTTCTACAAAGTTTCAGACTTTATGGAAGGAACTCTTCCCCATAATGAGAACCTGCCAGCACATTAGTAGTACTTACCCTATCCTTTTAGAAATTCATGATTAACACATATATTGTCCTCTACATTTAATTGTTTCATTCTTTATGTAATATTAAAGAAACCCAAAGGATAATTATTTTACTTATAATTTTTTAAAATAGGGAAACTGAGGGTCACAGAGGTCAAAAGTTCAGAATTACAGTTAATAGGAAGTGGCAGTAAGGCTTGAAATCATTTAGATTATGTTTCCAGAAGATAAGTTTTATGGGAATGAGAAGATTTTGTTGCTAAATTTTCTCAAATCATTATGGAATTTTAAAAGACAGTCTTATATATCAATTTTCCACCATAAGCCTGTGAATCAGTTCTCACCATGCTGAGCAAAAGAATTGATTTAAGGTCAAAAGTCACAGATTGGATGTGACCTACATTTTTCATTTGAGTTCTTTAGTTACTGTCTCATTTATTGTGATCATCTACCATGAAAGATATTAAATTTGTTCTTGAAGTACTAACGATAACCCCAGAAAGATGCTATTATAATTTAAGCAGTGTTTTAATATTCATAGAAGGAATAAGTGATATGTAGCAAGAGAAGAAAGCCACCTTCACTGTGAAGGATCTTACTTATTGTCTCAAACTACATTATTTAAGAGACAAGACTATAAATCACACAGAGGGAGGCTAATGAAATTTACCAATCCACATTTTTTTTGGAGCACTTGATTTAACTATATTGAGGTTAATTCTGAAATAAAAAGAATTTACTATCTAGTACACCGATTAATAAAAAAAATCACAGTCTAATGATGACAATTAAATACTGAATGTAAAAAGAAGAAATACAGTGTTATTTTGAGTAAGGTGATAGAGACGTTAAGAAAAAATCAAATGGAAAGAATTAATGATTTTTTACTGTTCCATAATAGTGAAATTGTGCTAAGTACTTAAATACCAACATTAACAAAGTTTTCTTTCACCAAATTAAAGATTTTCAAAGATATTGATAGTGACAAAATACTAAAATAATAATAGTAATAATAATAATCTTAATATTATTTCAATGTCAAATAAAACACAATATTATTCATTTAAAATCATGCTCAACTACTAATGTATGTTCTACTCTCCATGTTTCTATATCTTATTACCTGAACATGAAATAAGCATTTAATATTTAATGCAAGACAAAAACTGGTATTTTGGACTTAAGGAACAAAAGCTAAGACATGGAAATTTAAAACCCTGTATACTATTAGAACTTAGTATTAAGACATTAATTGATTTGACTTTATATGATTTTTTTATTTCCAAAAAGCCAAAAATTAAATTAAGAAAATATTTTAATTGAATGTAATCATAAATATATATGAATATATTATTTATAACTTGAACTGAAAGTAAGGAACGTCATAAATTACTTAAATATATATTCATGTCTGTCTGAATGAGCTTTTGCAAAAAATTATACTTCATGGATTTAGCTGTATTATTTTCTTAAAGGGGTTTATTTTTAAAAATGTATTTTCACAGTGTTTGAATTTTCTCTCCAGTTGTTTTACATCTATCTCATTTATCTTGAAGAATACTGGGAACAAGTCAAAACTGGAAATGCTTTATACTTTTTCATTACACATTTATATTTACCTTATACATTATTCACTAATTCTACGCAATGAAGTCTATTAAAGTGACATGAACAGGGTACAAACATCTGTCAACTTACTTGGGTGATAGATATCATTCCTGCACTACTGCTGGGAGCTTTTATACCCCAGCCCTTCTTAATCAATCTCTCTCTCAACTCTCTCTCTTTCATTCTCTTTTGCACATATAACACATAAAATTCTTAATCTTGCCTTCCATTCACACATAAACCAAATTTGATCAACAAACCTAGTTGCACCTTTTGCATATTAAAAAAAACCTTAATAAGATCATTTTATTGGCATGTGCTTTCATAAGCTTAATCTTAATTTTCATGAAGCAAATTTTAAAATGTAAAGCGAATTTTAAAAACTCAAAAATGGGAAAATATAAGAACTTTCTCTAAAAGGATCAGCTTATTTTGGTAATAACTGGATCTTTGTAATAGCTGTTTAATCTTCTGCTAAGCACTTATTATGATTTGTATTTACTTACCTTTAGTATTGTTTTTCCTATTTTCTCCCAGAATTGTGAGCTCAATGAGAGCAGGAATTTTTTTTTTTTTGGCTTTTTAATCACCATAATTCCATTATCTAGAACAGTGATTGGCAAATAGTAGACACTTTGGAAATCATTGACCAGATAACAGGAGATAGCTAATAATTATTTGTTGGATAACAAATAAGTAAACACACAAATAAATCTAAAATTAGAACTGGAATTCCTACTAAAATATAATCTATAGAAACTAAGGAACTCTCTTTTCAAAATTGTCTTGAGTAACATTGAAAATTTAGAATTTGAAAGACCTATCTTTTTTTTCTGTCATTACAAATCTGAATTGATATTCTGAAATAAATATGAATCTATTATTTACATATTCTTAAACTTGCTGAAGTTAATTTAAAGAGCTTTCTGTGTTTTGCTCTAATTTGAAACAAATCGTGCTACTGGAAATAACCAATAATCTTTATTAAAATAAAATTATTTAAATTAAATTTCTATTGTTTCATTACTTATGTTTGTAAATAATAATTGTGAGTAAAATCACATGCAAATTTATTATATCAATAAAAAATTCCATTCTTCTTAGATAAAGAATAGAAAATTATCTAGATTGAAAATTCACTGAATTGAGACTTTTAACAAGGATTAATGTTTTACTTCTGCATTCCCAATGTTTTATGCTCCTTCTAATACTAAATTAGAGTGACTGGAGTATTAAACTACCAATTGGGACCCTTAATTTCAGCTATAAATTCCCACAATTTATTCACAAATCTGTAACAGAAATAAACAAAAAAAAGTTCTCCTCCCTAAAAAATGGAAAGATACTATAGTAGCTATGAATATATGTATTCTTAAGTTACATTTTATTTTATCAATACTATAGTATATATCATTTGACATTAATATGCTATATTTATAATGACATTGTTTTACAACATTCTTAAAATATAGGGTTTCATTTTTTCATTTCCTTATTCTTAATCATCAGTAAGGTACTAAATTAGATGCTGGAGTAAAATGTCAAAAAATCCTAAACACTTTAGAAGGAGATAATTTTGTTATAGTTGCAAAACTAGTCTCTTTAATGCATCATATTAGGTTCTGACATTTCAATCTATTACAAGAATCCTTTGTTGACTGGATTTATCTCTTTAAATCCAATTTATCTCCACCTAAGTGCTACTTTTCTTGACACATAACATGATTTACCTGGATATTAGAGATAAAGTCTAATAATATTTCATCACTTGCTTAAATATTTGCTACATGATATTAAATTTTCCTTTATTACTTTGGAAAAAAACATTATATATAAATTTTATACTGAATGAGTAAGGAAAAGATACATAGTAAGTACCTAATATATTTTCCTTTCCCTTCATATTTTAAAAATTTAATTACCCTCCTCACTAAGTTTCTCAAAAAACACATGGTTCAGTTTAGTACTATCAAGTTTTCACTTTTCAAAATACAGAACATTATTTAAGTAATCACCAAAAGAAGGAAGAAGTAAAAATAGAAACTATTAAAAGAATTTGTCTCTAGTAAATTGGGCTACTTTCAGGGAATGGTGACGTAGGGGATTATTGCTTTCATTATAAATTGATTTTGGCCTTATAACTTAAAATATCTGGTACAAATTCTACTTACAATAACAATTATAAAAATACTAATTCTCAAATATCTGGAATTCAGAAGCATTTTTAAATTTTGTATTATGTGGCCCATGGAAACAGACTATGAAAAACATGTGCAAAAAATAAAATGAAGAGAATTATTTTAAAAAGGCATAAATGCTAAGAAAGCAATAAAATAGCACATATTCCTGAGAGTGACAAAGGATTAGGAGTTCGATGGTCAAGAAAAACTGAACAACAATTCTCTATTTTCTCCTTCCCCTGGCCTTTGGTAACCACAATTCTACTCTCTACTTCTATGAGTTTGACTATTTTAGGTACCTTATATAAGTAGAATCATGCAGTATTTGTCCTTCTGTGACCAGCTTACCTCACTTACCATAATGTCTTCCAGGTTCATTCATGCTGTCACATATGGCAGAATTTCCTTCTTTTTTAAGCCTGAATAGTTTGACTCATGCAAGATGAATAAGTTCTAGAGATCTGTTGTACAACAAGTTGCCTATAGTTCGCAATACTGTCTTGTGCATTAAAAATTTGCTAAGTGGTTAGATCTAACGTTAAGTGTCCTTACCACACTTAAAAAAAAAGAAAAGAAAAGAAAAGAAAGAAAGACATGTTGGAAAGGTGAAAAGGGGCAGATACATAAATGAGGGAGTCAGCTTTCGGAAGATCTGGTGGCAGAATATTCCATAAGAAGGAAAGAGAAAATATATCTTTAAAGTGGAATAATAAAAAGACAAGTGACTATGGAAAAAGGGGAAATGAAAGTGAGAACAGAGAAGTAAACCAGGTCGGACTGGGCCTTGGAAGATGTGTTTAAAATTTAATCTCTTCGAGAATTCTAATAGGGTTCTAATTCCAATGGGAATTCACTGTAGTGTTTGAAAATGAGAATGATGTTATCTAATACATATATTAAAAATACAAAAATATTCTCAAAAAAAATGAAGAAAAATTCTAGAGGAAAAAATGTTGTACATGGACATGTGATTGATTACTTCATGGGTCTTTATAGATTTCACCAGCCAGAAATTTTCAAGGATGCTCTATAAATGGGGTTCAATTAATTATGTCTTTCCTGTCTTGGATGGTATCCTTGGTTGATCATCTTATTCTTGGATGGTGAAATTGAATTCCTAAATAAAGTCTGTCACTCTATTAAGGGCATTTAGTTATTGTCAAAATAATTGTGAATAATTCCTCACATCTAACCCAAGCTCCAATAAAGTTTCTAGATAAAACAAAAAATATCTGAGTTCAGAGCTGCTTTCCAGACCATTAAAAAAACCCCATGAATCATTAATATAATATTTTTCTAAGATTCCCTCAGAGATAAATGGCACATAGTCAATTGTTCCAAATGACATAAACCTAACTAAGAAAATAGAAGAAAGAATTTGAGAAACGACTTGAGTTGAAATTCAGGGGCTAAATAACAGAATAACACTTTGGAAGCCAACTCTAGAGCTGTAGATGCAAATGATGGAGAATAATCTCAATGCTGAACTAAGAGATTTGAAAATCGCTCCCAAGATAGAAGGGTACATTCCGTCTGTCATGTTTTGTGCTTCTTGTTCATAGTAAATTGTGAAGAGAGAGAGAGAGAGGAGGGGAGAGAGAAAGAAAGAGAGAGAAAGAGAGAAAGAAAGAAAGAAAGAAAGAAAGAAAGAAAGAAAGGGGAAGGGTAAGAATGGGAAGGAATGGGAAGGGATGGGAAGGAGGAAGGAGGGAAGGAAGGAGGGAGGGGAGGGAGGAAATTAAAAAAAGAAAATTAAAGAGAAAATGAGCACAGTATTTTTCTTCAAGAATTAGTCTTCCTGATTAAAGCAAAATTTTAAAGTATTTATTTAAGATTTATCCTAAGATAAGAACAGTGCAATTACCTGGAAATATAAGGTTTTGGAGTAAATATTTGAATTTTTTACTTTTCTGTAAGTTCTTGAAAGGTTTCACCTCACTTCTATTCATATACTAATACTAACACCAATTCATGCTAATTAAAAAGAACAACAGTAAATATAGTAAGAGTGGGCTCAACAGAACTTCAACTAAAATTAGGATGTAAACTTATAAGTTAAAATGTAGATATTTGTCTATGATATCACTATCTGAAGTTTTACTGCTGAATATGTGTGCTTTAAACTGACTATAACTCTACTAAAAAAAATAATTGGAGGCTTGGATTTGTGAAATCTCCCACAAAGAGAATACTCTGATGCTTTCATAAATTTTCATTATCTGCTCCTTCACGCTGCTCTGTTCTACCTGGCTGTCTCCAACCATGATACAAATTTTGAGGCCCAGTTTAAAATGCATCTCCCCTGTAGTAATCATTTAGTTCCATTGCTTTCATAGTAGACAACTATAAATTAATATACCCTCTTTCCTTAAATATATTTGTACCATTTTACCTCATACTGTAATCATCTTTGGCATGTTTTTCTAAATCCCACCTTCCTTCCTAGTGCACACTGATCTGAACCAGGTCAAATAACAAGGTTCTTTGTAGTAGATGATACCACTGATATAGTTGGATGAACGCTGTAGGTTTCCTCTCTCCCCTAAACATTACCAGGAGGATGCTAAAATTAAAGCAAGTACCAGAAAAAAATTCACCACCACACACACCTATATTTATGAGTAAAAAGACACAAAAACTTGTACAATCTTTTCTTAAAGATTCAGTAAATTCCTAGCTTTCTAACCTTTATCCACCTTCATACAACTTATGTAGGGTTTGTTTCTGACAGAAGTAAAATTATTTTAGTGTAAGATGAAATTAATTTCAAGTGGCAAAATCCTCTGAATCTAAGCCCTAGGACAATAACACCACTCAAAAGTGTGTATTATATTAGGTTTTTCTGTAAATTCAAAGTCAGAGATGTTGTTATAATATTTCTAAGAAATCAATATATCTTGAATGTCATTTATTAAAACAAATAAAAATTAATTTCTTGTAAAATTTTATTCTGATTAATAAATCTCTAATATTTATCTAGGAAATCTAGAATTTCTGGAGCATAGATACAACTGACACTTTTCCTCTCTTCTTCTCTGCCCCTACCCCGCACTCACATTCAGCTTTCATTCTTGAATAGGACACTTAAAAGTAATACATTTTGCATGTTGATTAAAATTCACTAAGAGATTTATCTATAATTTTAATTTCATTTCTGCTAGAATAATTGAAAATAAATTTTAGATAGCATATTTCACAAACATCATATTTAAAATTTCCTCAAGTCAGTATTGTACAAATTTATGATTGTAAAATCCTACAATTTTAGGATTGTATTAGTTTACAAAATATTTGTTGTCTCTTCACGATGAGAGGACTTACATTCCTATCTCATTAACTCCAGGCTTGACTATTGTACTTACACTGAATTTGACCAATAAAATATGAACAGAAGAGGAATGAGGCACTTCCAAGGAAAATCTTTAAGAACTTTTGATGGTTCCATCATTTTATCTTTTCCATTTCCCATGAAAACAGAAATATCTTTAACTGGGACTGGTCATATAGCTCAGTTCCTTTAATAAAAATGAGAAGCACATCCACAGACAAACCATCATGAACATGTCACAATAATAGGAAACGCATCATTTTTATTTCCTTTTTTGTATGTGCCCCTGAAACTTTGTGGTTTATAACTTAAGCATAACTTAGCTAAGGCTGACCAATGTGAGTACACAATTTTTTGTTTATTTGTTTGTTTTGCATATATATTGCTCCAAAAAAGAGCAATGTTATTTTTCAAATTTTAGGTGCTTAATAATTATTTTTCCTATGACTGAATTTTGCTGTCATGTATTAAGTATCAACTTGCCATAGAATATTTAAATATATTGTTTTTCTCTATTTTGTTATTTTGGTTAAAACACAGTTACTCACATCTCTCAAACCTTATTATATCCCTAAGGAACGTGTGTATGCATAGATAGATAGAGCAGCTCTATTTTGAAAATTGAATCAAAATCTCTGAAAGAGGGACCAGATATTTGCATATTCATCAACCTTACTCAGATAAGTATAATGCACACCAAAGTTGTAGAACTGTTGTTAAATGCAATGACACCTAAATCTTTTAACCATTCATGAACATAAAAATACAATATGTCAGAAATAATTTTAGTTACTTGCCATGAAAAGCAAAGAAAATTAAAATGTATATGCAATGTATAGGTGTTTTTTATTCAGGACTATTTACCAAATATATATAATTTTATGTATATGTAATTTTATATATAAATTTCAAAATTTATGCAATCTATATATAAAATTTTAGAATCTATAAGTAAATTCTGGTATTCTCCACACTAATGCATTTATCACTTGAATCTTTCAGAATTGTTTGTCAGAGTTTCTCTTCCATATCCTGTTTTTTCACTTGGAGTAATTTTCATTTCTTTTAACTAACAATTACAGATTATTTAAGAAAAAGATTTGTCTTCTCATTAGGGAGAAAAAATAAAGATTTATTAATTGCAAATTCCTCCTAATAAACATGTGGGGAAATTTACATTTTACAAGGAGATATCAATGTTTTTCCTTCTCTTTTTTAACTTTCCACTACTACTGTCCAAATAAGAATGACATATTAATTAAGCAAAATCAAGATGTTACCTATGAATCTCACATTTTGATAAAGATTGCTGTTCTTTTGATTACATTCCTCCTCAGCTTACCATTAACTTATCATTCACCTTCTCTCTTAAACAGATATGACATATTATGGAGATACTACTACAAAGAAATGATACAATTTAGAAGAAAATGCTGGATAGGTTTTAGGATGGGTTCTGCTGCTAACAAGAACAAAAATGTTATATACGTTTGAAAAATTGTCAAAATAGCAAAAATTGTCAGGTCAAGATTTGAGTAAAATAAGAAAGCCACAGAGGTAACATACAAAATGTGCAGTAGATTTTTAAAATGATATTGAGATATATCACAAAACACTTTAGACTGAGGTTCCTCAGCCTTGGCACTATTAACATTTTGGATCAAATAAGGTTTGGTTGATGGGAAGGTTGTCCTCTATATTGCAGGATAGTTCGCAGCATTCTAGTTTCTACCTACTAAATGTCAATAGAAAAAATCTTGTTGTTACCAAAAAAAAAAAAAAAAAATGTCCCATTGAGGGCAAATTAGCCCTCATTTAAGAACCAGTGCTCTAGGTCAGTAAATAAAATTGAGGTTAAAAAAAATGTTTTTTTTAAATTTCTGGAAACACATAACCTACAAAAATTGACACAAGAAGAAAATGAAAACTTAAACAATCCTTTACTCATAATAACAAATTAAATAGTACTGAAGCCACTATACTCATCCACAAAAATTCTCCCCCAAAAATAATATTTCTAGATAGACCACTGCATAGAGGATTTCTACTGTGCCAACACAGCTAGGCTGATGCTGTCTTTTTCCAGAATTCTCTTTCCTACATAATTACAGGTTAGCATAGACCAAATGAAGCACTTTGCAAGAAATTTGGAAGGGAGAACTATGTAGCAGACACATTACTTTTACATTAGGAAGGTTTTTTTTTTTTTTGTTTTTGTTTCTTTACTTTTATGGCTTCCAAATGGGCTGTGAAATTTGGAGCAAAAAAAATGATGAGTTCACAACACTAATTTTCCTGCCCAAATCTCATATAAGGGAGCTGACTACCATAAAATAAAACCTCATCTTCTACAGACATAGTGCTCATATTTATTAAAAAATCATACCTGTGTCAAAGAGTGTCTTCCCTGTGTTTTCCTCTATGAGTTTTATAGTGTCTGGTCTTAAATTTAGGTCTTAAACCCATTTGGAGTGTATTTTTGTGTATGGTGTTAGGTAGTGTTCTAATTTCATTCTTTTACATGTAGCTGTCCAGTTTTCCCAGCACCACTTATTGAAGAGGCTATCTTTTCTCCATTGTATGTTCTTGCCTCCTTTGTCATAAATTAGGCAACCATATGTGCATGGGTCTATCTCTGGTCTTTCTAACTTGTTCCATTGATCTATATTTCTGTTTTTGTGCCAGTACCATATTGTCTTGATTACTATAGCTTTGTAGTATAGTTTGAAGTTGGACAGCCTGATTCCTCCAGCTCCACTTTTCTTTGCAGTATTGTTTTGGCTATTCAGGGTCTTTTGTATTTCCATATGAATGTGGTACTGATGAATATAGTGGCAGGGCAGGAATAAAGATATAGATATAGGGAATGGAGTTGAAGACACGGGGTGGAGGGGGAAGCTGGGGTGAAGTGAGAGTAGCATTGACATATATACACTACCAAATGTAAAATATTTAGCTAATGGGAAGCAGCAGCATAGCACAGGGAGATCAGCTCGGTGCTTTGTGACAACCTAGAGGGGTGGGATAGAGAGGGTGGGAGGGAGGCTCAAGAGGGAGGAGATATGGGGATATATGTATGTATATGGCTGATTTAGTTTGTTGTACAACAGAAGCTAACACAGTATTGTGAAGCAATTATACTCCAATAAAGATCTATTTAAAAAATCGTACCTAAATTATAAGATTACAGAATTGAATTCTCAAGCTTGCAAGGCTTTTTATGATAATTTAGGGTATTGATTGGGAAGGACTGGGGTCCTAAATATTAGGATAGAGGCATATGGAAAAATTCCAAATAAGATTGGAAAGTTGAACTTTTAAACTCTGCTAAACTGCCTTTCTTTTAGAATTCTCTCTTCAACCTCTTGTTTTAAAGACGTTAGTTTCCTCTTGTTTGAAAAACTATAATTTCCTCCCCACTGAGACATTTCTCTTGCAAGAAGAGACTGCTAATCCTCTCCATATCCTGTCTCCAACAATTCTTAATGCTCCTAGATCTATAACCAGAGTCAAGTTCCAACAGGGCCCAGAAGGTAATGTACAAAGTGTGATATGGAAAGTATTACACATACCAAAAATTTTTCACATATGATTTTAACATTCTACATTTACCAAAACCTAGGTAGACAAGTGAGAATTAATCCTAAGGCTTTTAGATTAAGGTAGAAGAAATACAAATTTGGCTCAGGCTGAGTAGAGGGATAAGGTCTCACTTAGCCAAGATTCTGGATTCAATATGTTAAATCAAAAAGATAGGAGTAGCTTTAACATTTTCCTTTGCAAATGACTAAAATCTGGGACCAAAAAGTGCTTACATTTAATTAAATTAAATGCTAAAAATTCCCTGTCATATTACTGAGGGATATAATCAAAGTCTTAGTGAGATCTGAACAGTAGAATGTATTTATGATGTCATATTTGTTTATTTATCTCCTAATGCACCCCTCAGGTGGATCGGAATACATTCCCTTCATTAAGTCTGGAAGAAATATATTCATGGGGAGTCCCCAGTGTCCTTAATGAACTCCTTTGTGATTACATATTTTTTTCTTTTTAAATATTTATTTATTTATTTATTTAGCTACATCGGGTCTTAGTTGGGGCAGGTGGGACCTTCGCTGCGCCCTGAGGGATCTTTCATTGTGGTGCATGAGCTCTTCATTACGACGGGCAGGCTCCTCTCTAGTTGTGGTGCACAGGCTCCAGAGCACACAGGCTCAGTAGATGCGATGTGCAGGCTTCTCTCTAGTTGTGGCTCATGGGCTCCACAGTGCACAGGCTCTGTAGTTTGCAGCATGTGGGCTATCTAGTTGTGGTGCACGGGCTCCGGAGTGCACGGACTCAGTAGATGCGACACACAGGCTCAGCTGACCTGTGGCATGTGGGATCTTAGTTCTCCAACCAGGGGTGGAACCCGTGTCCCCTGCATTCTTAACCACTGGACCACCAGGGAAGTCCCTGTGATTACTTTCTATTGTTCAGAAATATAAGCAGAAACTACTGTCATGCATCTGGGCTCCCAGAAATCAATGGGGATAATGGAATTCCAGGGTGGCAGATGGCAACTAGAGGCACTTAATCCCCAGAGATAAAATAGTAATGGTAACTCCACTGCAGAGCAGAGCTGAAGCAGGAATCAGAATGTCTATGCTGCAAAGATTTTGGTGTTGAATAGTTCATCATCATGTACCTAGAACTAAAATAAATCAGTAGTCTGTTAAATTTGTAAAAGTAAAAATTCCCAAATGTGTTAACCATGATCTGTTTTAGAACACAATACAGTCACAGACATCCCTCACCCAGTTTACAGTAACCAGAGTCATTTTAATGAAAAGAAGACTGAGTACTCTTGAGGAAAGACCTAGCTATATAGTCCAAAATGGATATTGTTAATATTTCTCCTAGCTTTTCCCCAAGGACCTGCAAATATTTACCATGGTTACTATGAACTGGTGAAGGTGAAATCATCAGACTTTTCAAGGACATTTGACATTGACTCTGACCTCTCACTGATGCCTGGAGATAAAAATAGAACTGTAATGTACTAGTCAGAAGAGAGGCTTATGAAGGTCAGATAACAATGGAGTGTGTCCATTTCATAGTAGACCCAATGGACACCTAAGCCCACACCATGACTATCTTCTGAGTTCCAAAATACATAATCAGATAGCACATGCTCATCAGTGGACTTGGTTCTTTAACCCATGGAAAGGGCATTGTTATGGTAGGGAAAGCCTAGTGAAAAACACTAGATCTTCCTTTACACATAAAATATAAAACCAGAAACAGCACCACATCCCAAGAGGGATTTCAGAGATTGTCACTATCAAGCCCCTAAAAATGCTGGAGTTTATTCCTACCACAGCTAATTCAACTTACCTATTTTGCTTGTGCAGAGGACAGTTGTAAATAACCATTATGAAATGAGATTGTTGAAAATATAATCATGCAGTGACTCCAATCGCATCTGCTGATCTAGACGTAGTTTCATTGCTGGAGCAAATCATTACATCTCCTGTCAACTGATAGGCAATGATAGATGTGGACAATGCTTTTCTTCTCTAAAATTTTGAGCAAAGAGGTAGTTTGCTTTCAGCAGGTAGAGCCAGAAACACAATTGTACTATTCTAGCTCAGGGGTATATCAACTGTTAAGCTTTCTGTCATAGTCTAGTCTGTAATGACCTGAAACACCTCTCAATCCAAAAGGATGTCATGTTTATACATTACATTTATGATGTGATGATTTTGCATCTGATGAACAGGAAGTATCAGCAACTCTAGAAACTTAGGTAAGACATGCACGTTAGCATTTGGGAATGCATCCCACAAAATTCAGGGACTTGCCACCTTGGTGACATTTCTAGGGGCTCCACCTTATAGGAATGTTGAAATATCCCTTCCAAGATGAGAGATAACTTGCTGCATCTTGTCCCTCTACTATTGAGAAAAGTTTTAACAGTCTATGGGTCTCTTTAGATTTGGGATGCCACATATATCTCACTTTGCTGTATTATTCTTGCCCATTTATTTAGTATCCTGAAAAGCTGCCAGTTTTGAGTGAGACTAAGTTTCTGCAAAATGTCCATCTGCCAAGAAAGCTGTTCTGCTGCTTGGACCATATGACTCAACGGATCCAATTTTGCTTTAAGTGTTTATGGCAGAAAACAAATGTTGTATTGAACATTTTGCAGACTGGTACAAATGATTCACAGAATGGAGTTTTGGAATTTTGGAGAAAGCTATAACAGTTCCTACATATAACTTTCCTTCTGAGACATCACTTCTTTTTGATACCTTGCCTTAGCAGAGATGAAGTGCTTTAACACAGGGCAGTCAGTTAACATAAAGCCTGAGACACCCATCATGAACTGGGTTTATCTCAAGGAAACCAATTACTGCTAAGAAAGTACATGAATACAAAAATTCAAATTTACAAAGTTCTATACAGGATGGAGGCTGACTTTTGCAAATAATACTTTAATTTTTTTTGGTTAAAGGAAAATAATTTTTATATTCAAATGCATATAAGTCTTAAGCAACTTACAGAATTTATCGTTGGAGTAAAAATGATTTTGGGAGCAAGACAAGCACCTCAAAGAGGAGAAGCAAAGATTAAAGAATTGGGGGCTTCCCTGGTGGCGCAGTGGTTGAGAGTCCTCCTGCCGATGCAGGAGACGCGGGTTCGTGCCCCGGTCCGGGAAGATCCCACATGCCGCGGAGCGGCTGGGCCCGTGAGCCATGGCTGCTGAGCCTGCGCGTCCGGAGCCTGTGCTCCGCAATGGGAGAGGCCACAACAGTGAGAGGCCCGCGTACGGCAAAAAAAAAGAATTGGGAGCCACTGTAATCAAGGCAGGCTCTGCCTCCCAGATACCCTGCTCCTGAGCTGTGTTCTTTCCCAACAAAGCCTGCTTCCTGACAGCACCAGCCCCTGTACAGAAAAAAAAAAAAAATTGGTTTATTTGTTTTAAGTGAAACGACAAATGGTCTTGAATAAGGAGGGAAGGGGGCAGGGCACAACCTTTAAAAGAATGATATAGCCATAGGACATGACAAAAACTGTTTAGAACCAACCTGGTCCAAGATGGCGGAAGATTTGACTCCCAGTGGACCTTGGGCTTCATTATATGCTCATTGTAATACATTAGCATGCTAAATGACACACCCATCAGCACCATGACAGTTACAAGGCTAACTGTAAAAGACCAAAAAGTGGGCGGTGGCCCAATTCCTGGAAATCCCCACCCCTTCCCCCAAATAGTTGGAATAATCCTCCCACTCATTAGTCTATGAAATTACTCACCCCTATAAAAACTGACAACCCTGTACCCTGGGGCCTCTTACCTTCAGAGATGGCCCACACTCTGTCTGTGGAGTATGTATCTCCCTGAATAAACCTTCTTTCACTTTACTTGAATTCTTTCCTGTGCGAAGCCAAGAACCCACACTTGGCAGCCGTCCCAGGGACTCGCCTGAGACCCGGGACGTGACCATCTTCTCGCACTCCACTTTATCTCCTGCAAGTCTGAATTGAAATAATAAATATTAAATTAGCTTTCTTCTAAAGGGATTTGTATATCTTCTTTAGTTTATGATAAGCCTAGAATGTGTGGTAACTTGGAATAAGAAAAAAAAAAGATTTGAATGCAAAAGGCTGTGATGAACTACAAGAGGATGATTGGGTTCTATGGATAAATTGAGGAAGATAAGGATGCCAAAGATTCCACAGTTAAGTCATTTGCTGTTTTGTGTTTGGTTATGAGTTCTCTCCTGTGTGGTCAGGTCACTGGAAGTTGCTGTTCTCTTGCTCTCTGTACATCCCCAGCTAGACCAAGGTCTAGCTACACCCTACTCACATGACTGACCTTCCTACATACTGTCCCCAGGCCCCAGCTAGAGATTGTTCTTATCAAAGAGGAGGTGAGGGGCATGCCCGCTGCTAGTTTCCCTGGTAACCAGTGAGCTAACCTGACTTCAATTCCCCTTATAACTGGCAATCTCCTCTTCCCCCCAGGAGCAAAGACTGGCACCATGTGCTGCCCGCCATCTGCTGCACATGGTGGGGTGTTGCTTCAGAAGTATAAGATCCCGCTATCCATTAAACCATTGATGTCTCTGTCACTGACTCCGGGCTCTTTCTCTGTCTTGAAGTTGGGCAACTACAGGCCTTGAAGGCCAGTAGGGTGCAACCCAACACCTCCTTAATGCCCATATCTTGTTTACTGCATACAATCAAAGTTGTTATTGAAAATTTGGAGAGTAATGCAAAGGACACATTAGTGGTAGGATGTCAACAGTTGCAAAAAATAAGCCTCAATTTTGGTGATTTCAGGTTGAGCTGGAATAGAACTTCCTTGGAAAATTTTAAAGTATATTTATAATAATAAAACCAACAACAATAGTGGTAGTTGTAATAATATAAACAATGATAATGACTGCCAACATTAATGCACACTATCTGACTCAGGTATTGTTGAAGTACTTTACTTGGATTATCACTTAAATATATGAGGTAAAACTATTGTTCCCTCTGTTTTCAGTGAAGGATTTGAGTCACCAAAAATTCAAGAAACTTGCCAAAGATCAAACTTCTTACAAATGAAAGTCTCAGAGAGTCAGAGCTGGTAGACTTAGCTAATCACCCCTACACTAGTATACTCTCCATTTACAGAAATGAGGGGAGAGGGAATTTAGCCTTTGATTTATAGTAATTGATAGAGTAATTCTAGAACACTGAGCTTCTTTGGGTTATGAATGCTATATTTGTGTTTATTTTGTATTTATTTCCTACCTTTTAAGATTATTTTTCATTTTATTTATGTGCAACACAATTGTGTCATGAAATAAATATCACTAGAAATATATTTCTCATACTGTCAACCGGTTGCCAAGTCACGTACTTATAACTGATTAAAACTGAGCAAGTACTATTATGTAAACAGATGTTTCATCCTCCATAAGACTGGTGATTTATGAAATACATTTTGTAATAAGTTAAGAAGACTGTAGAAATATCACTTCCCCATAAATGAAACAAAAGAATCGATTTATTACACAGAAAATGGGTAATGTGGAAATTGGATTCTGTGACAACTCATTGAACAAACAATCATGAGCAACCACAATAAAATGTAATTTCCTTTACCTTAAATTCTTTAAAGTTAGCAGTTAAAGCTGGATTCTCATATATGCCATTCCATATCTTCTGAGAAAATGATTTTGTGTGTCAAATGTCTGTAGCAAGGATAATTCATGAGCTGAGATTTTAAGGGTGAAGAAACCAATGAAAAGTTGCACTGGAGTTCTTTTGCTTCAGACTTATAACTGCACAATGTTAATTTTTTTTTCAGTTTTGTGTGAGCTCATGTAGCGGCAGGAAAGCATAATATAATCAAGACAGCAGGGAGCTTCTCTCTACAACTAGAATGAATTTACATTTGTCCATTATGTAAATGATTCTTCACCATTTTCCTATTTGCCTATTTGAAGTAGCGGCAGAGTGAATTTCCATGTGCACTTATGAAAGTGTTTTCAAAGTCTTTCTACAATCATACAAAAATACTCATTTTTTCATTAATATTAAGATAAGTTACTGGTGTATTTCTTTCAGAAATAAGAAATTGGTCAAATGTGTTATTTTCTTTCTTTATCTTGTATATGATTTATCCTGCAAAGCTAAGTCTGTTAATAGATTTATTTCATAACCTGAATTAGCCATGATTATAGTTTTAATAGTTGGAAGTCATTAAATATTTTGTAAAATGTTTTTATAATAATTAGTAAATCCTCTAAATTTTTCACTTAAAAGGGTGTGAAAACTATGTGTTAAACAAGAACAAAAATAAAATAAAAATATTATCACATTTTTGACAGATATCTTTAATCAATAAATTCTAGAAATCTATCAATTAGAAAGTTTCCAGCCTCTGCAAGTTTTGAATTATATCCTTCTGGTTTTATTCTCTTGTAAGATAAATATAGTTGAATGAATTTTGCTGTAAATATGAAAAATACTTTCAACCCCAGAAGTTAAAGTGCATTTTAAAATGAATGCTTTTCAACATATTTCATTTAATAGTCAACTTTAATTTTGACTCAGTGAATGCCATATATTTTTTATTCCTGAAATTTAGTTCACTTTATAGCAGTTGCACAAGTAGTCACTCACTCAGTCAGTGCAATTAATAACATACGGCAGGCAAGTAGTAAAAGTGTTTAAACCATTTATTTTCTTTAGTGCAGACTTGGGGAGGTTTGCTATGGCACAGATTTTTCACTAGTAAGCAAGTTTCTGTTGAGTAGTGTATATGACATTTTTTTCTGAGTTTATTGTCCGAAGAATAGTCTAAGCTCACAGCTCCATCCTCCTCAATGAATATTTCTCCCAAATTTCTCGTCTACTTTTATGCTTTAACTATCACGTTTGTGGCCACAAACCTCATATTAACAACCAGTGCTCTAATTTTTTGTTTCTCTAATTATCTATTCAAAGCTACCTTCAAGGTATCTCCACTTTTATTTTCTCCCAACCACACAAATTTAATAGTCATAAACAAAAAGCTGTCTTTCTATTGCTCTTGTGCCTCTTCTTTCCCTAGACTTTTCTTTTGCATCTGTAGATCATGCCCAGTCTGTCCTCTGCCCAGACTTGAAGGCTTCAATTTCTACTTCAGTGTCCACTTACATCCAGTACCTTCCATTGCTCTGCTCTGGGCTTGTGTTCCTGCTTTAATTTGTTTCACAAAATGCCTTTATCTTGTAGTACCTCTGTCATCAAACTAAATCCCTTAGGCATCTAAGACTTTTCCGTAACTAGCAGAATGATTTCTTTTCAGAGTCATGCTTATTTCTTATAACTATGCAAACCAACACCTTTAGTTAAGTCATCTTTATCAATACTACTTCTCCCCTTGTATCTCCTTCTACACACACACACACACACACACACACACATACACACTTTATTCATATCGGCAACTGTTCCTTTCCTCATTTTATACCTCACATGGGCAACCGTTTCTAATATGCTCAACTAATTCAAACCATATATTTTACTCTAAAGGTTGCCTAAGAATTTTCTTGCAAATTCTGAATTGCTTATGCTTAAATATTTCAATACTTGACATTCTCTTTTTACTACCTCATCCACTGTGTGATGCATGGTGACCTGGAATTTAAGGAAAAATTCTAGAAGGAATTTCTAGAGGGTGGATGATTTCTTTCATTTCAATTTTAATTAAATACATTGACATTTTTTTAACACAATAGCACTTGTTTAAAAATGTTTCCTTATTTATAAATCAGTTAGATATAATAGTAAAGGTCATAAAAACCAATTGTAATAAAACTGTAAGTTTCAGGATTTCTCTGGGGACCTAATGCAAAATGTAATTCAGAAGAGGAAATATGAAAGCAGATTCTGTAGAAATTCTCTGAATTCAAATATGTCATCGTAGATTTTCACTCTGCTTCCAAATGACACAAGCGTGATTTAAAGTAAACCTCTTTAAAATTTTTATCATTTAAATTTGTGAATTTATTATCCATTCCAGCTTTTTAGTGTTTTTTAAAGACGTGGGTGAGATGCAGGCATTACTTCTTGCACCATTTTGGCTTCATACCACTAGATTTAAGCATTTAACAGTTGGAAGCCTCTTACATGTGCATTTGTAGAAAATGAACTAGGGAGGATGGTTTCATAGTGACTCTCCTACCTTCTCTCTGCTCCAAGTGGAACATCTGCTGGAGGTATGTGCACTCTTTCTGCAAAGACGTGATGTCCTTGTACCCATTTTCAATTTCTTAATGATTGTCAGTGAGAACTGGTGAAGCGTGAAGTAGAGAGTGCAAGTTTGTTTGTCAGGAACAACAATGATCTGTGCTAGATAGGAAGGTTAGATAGGAAGATACAGGTTAGATAGAAAGAAAGGAGTTGATGTATTAAAAACTATGCTGGATTGAGGTCCTCTGGAAACCAAATCGGAGACATTTATTTGCATGAGATGTATCAGACAGTGCTCTTAGTCACAATTGCCATAAAGGAAAGGAAACAATGAGAGTATGAACCTTGATGTAGTTGAAACAGAGATTTCATTCACTCCTATGAGAAGCTCTAGAGTTTGTATGGCCAAATAGACTACAAGATCAAAATGAAAAATTGCAATAATGACATAGAAAATTAAAAAGAGGAAAGAAAGAATGAATGAAAGGGAGAAAGATTGAGAAGAGACTAGTGAATAGCTGTAAAACTAATCAAATTGAAAAGGAAAATTTTTTTAAATGAATAAAAAATCATAAATATCATGAAAAATAAATTAAAAATCATAAACTGTATATCTTGGCAGAGCATAACAGGAAATATCTCATAAAACTTTGTGCACTGCACTAAATTTGGGTATCTTCACATAGTAAAAATCTATTTTAGTATTAACATAAAATTTCATGTTGTAAAGCCTCCTAAATAACCATTAACAAGATATAAGGACACATTTTTAACAGAATTAACTTGTAATTTTTAATGCCTGGATTTAGGAATAGTAAAATAAATACTGGGTTTTGATAAGCCCAGTGGAACACCAGGATATTTGAGAAGATAAAAAATTATTAATTTTAGTCATGAATTAAATTAATCAATACATAAAATATCTACTATGACATTAACAACACTCAAATACAACTGATTTTTTTCAGGCAGTATAGACCTTTCTTCTTTCTTATGTTCCCTATTTAGCAACTTTTTGCTCTTTTTCAATTTTTTAAATTTATTCCTTGTTTTTTTCCATCTGCCTCTTTCTAATGTTTATTATTGAAGCTAGATTTATGGATGTCAAAGGAACATATTAAAAACCACAAAATTTAGTAATAATGACTCCTCTGAAAATATGAAGTAAAGGCCAAATGCTGTTGAGTGGCATGTAGATGGAAATTCAAGAAAAAATATTACTTATTATAAAATTAAGCTTATCAAATTTGTAAACATGTAAATGGTGTTAGAGACTAGATTTTTATGTCAGTTTCTCTATATCAGTAGAAAAGGCAACAAGTGTAGAAAAATAAACGAGCAACAACGATGACCTTCCACATGCTACCTGCACTCTCAATATTTTTGTACTTATTTGACATAGCAAACTCTTAATGAAATGCATGCTGGGGTAAGGAATGGCGCTGGGGCAGATCGGTGTAACACTCTGCTGGTAAATAACATTGCTCCCCTCCTAATTCTAAGAATCATTCAGTTTCTCTAAGGAAATATATATATTTTGTTGTTGTTGTTATTGTTTGTGGGAGGAGGATGAGATGTCAATTTTGAAGCAATGGAAAAGAAGGAAATATGTAAAGATAAAAACTGGAAAGACTAATTCCAGAACTGATCTTCAAAATTGCCTGAGAAAAATAATCTATATTGTCAGAAATCAGGATAGTGACTTCCTTTGGGAGTTGCTACTAGAAGCAAAGATGAAGAAGGTTTCTAGACTAAAATGTTTAACAAAATTAGTGTACCCCCTAAAACAGTAGCTCTCTTTTTTTTTTTTCAGTACGCGGGCCTCTCACTGCTGGGGCCTCTCCCGTTGCGGAACACAGGCTCCGGACACGCAGGCTCAGCGGCCATAGCTCACGGGCCCAGCCGCTCCGTGGCATGTGGGATCTTCCCGGACCGGGACACGAACCCGCGTCCCCTGAATCGGCAGGCGGACTCTCAACCACTGCGCCACCAGGGAAGCCCAGTAGCTCATTTTTAATGTTCAAGAATACTTATAAATAAGTTTTTAATGATTAATGTAAACTATGGAAATAGCACACAAAATAAGTACACAACTAATCATGGTAATTCATACCTGTTTTTTGTTGTTGCTGTTTTTGTTTTTTTTCAGCTGTGCCATGCGGCTGTCAGAATTTTAGTTACCTGACCAGGGATTGAACCCAGGCCCCCTGCAGTGGAAGCCCAGTGTCCTAACCACTGGACCACCAGGGAATTCCCTCATGTCTGTATATTCTAATCATGTGATAGAGAAGATTCTAAGATATTCCCCTAAGATTCCTGCACCATAGTGTAAATGACTTATATAATCTCCTTCTCTTGAGTGTGGGTGTAGTCTGGAAATAATGAGATATCACTTCTGTGATTAGTTTACTAATAAGCTGACTGTGTGTTATGCAAAAGGGAGATTATTCTTGTGTGGCTGACCTAATTATGTAAGCTTTTAAAAGAAGGTGAAACATCAGAGATGGAAGAACACAAATGAAGATGAGAATTCCATCAATAGTCTATCATAGAAATCAATTAATGAAATTTATTTTGAGTTCATAGATTTTTATTTTATTGCATTTTCTCTTTAAAATTTTAATCTAATTATTATTATTAATTATTATAGGTACAATTATCTTATTTTATTAATGTCCACTCTTACCTTTCTAGTTTTCTCTCTTCTACTTTCTTTGGGTGTAATTTGATTTTTTTTTTCCAGCATCTTAAGGGAATAATTTAAGTCATTGTATTCATAATTCTTTTTTTTCCTAATATAAATACTTAAAGACACACTTCTCAAGACTGTTTTAGCTATATTGAACAAATTTTGATCTACTGTGTTTCCATATTTACTCATTAAAATATTTTCTATTTTCCTGAGTATTTTTTTGTCCCAAGTGTTATTTGTAAGTGAATTGTTTAGTTTCCGTACACTTGAATATTTTAATATGCCCTTTTTTGTGAATTACTAATTTAATTATGTTGTGTAAATGGACTCATACAATATGTCATATTTGTGGATGTCTTTTGTATCTGGAATAAAATTTACAAGGTTTTTCTATATTGTAGCATGTATCATTACTTAATTCTTACAATGAATAATATTTCATTGTATGGATATAACACATTTTATTTGCTCATTTATCAGTTGATGGACATTTAGATTATTTCTACTTTTTGTCTATTAATAAACCATGCTGCTGTGAAAAAGTGAAGAGAAGTTATGGTAGACATATGTTTTTATTATTCATAGGTATATACATATGAAAATACCGAGGAGGGGAATTTCTGGATTATATGGTAACTCTATTTTTAACATTTTGATAAACAGCTGAACTATTTCGCATGGAGTCTATATCATTTTACGTTCCTACCACCAATTTCTCAACATCCTGGCCAGCTAGTTTTATGATCTGTCCTTTTGACTTTAGTCATCCTAGTAGGTATTAAATAGTGAATATACTGTGAATATCCTACTATATCAGTATCAGAGATGATCATGTGCTGTGTGTCATTTAATCTATTAATAGAGTATATTATATCGATAGTTTTTACGTATAAAATTGCCAATGCATTCTCTGGATGAAGCCCATTTATATAATTATATATTATATATATTATATTTATATAATTATTTTTATATATTGTTGGATTCATTTTTTCCAAGTATTTTTTGAATGTTCTTTGTCTATATTCATTAAGAATATTGGTCTATAGATTGTTCTTATAATGTCCTTATACTAGATGGAAAATAGCCACCTGTCTTATTTCTATAGCAAGGAAACATTTTTTCACACTGATTCATGAACTCATTCTGTTCTATCATGATAATGCAGAAATAATGCAAATTTATATTAACATAGGAAAATTAATCATCATTATCATGAGATGTTTCTTTTCAATGAAAGAGAAGCATGTAATTTCCATGTGCAGATGCACATTTAATGGGATCAGCTGTATGGTGATGGACAGAAACTACATTTTTGGTGGTGAACATGTTGAAAAGTATGCAGAAGTAGATAATATCATGTTGTACACATGGAACTTACATAATGTCATAAACTGACATTACCTCAATAAAAAACAAATTTAAAAAAAGCACACTTAAGAAGAAAATTACTGTCTTGCTTTATGGTGCTTTTAAAAATGATTTTCCTCCTTCAGTGTTGTTACTTCAAATCTAATAAATTTAAGGTGTATATGTAGGGTAGTGTTTATATCTCATATGTGGTTGGCCCATAAATATTATTAAAATATGCACAGTTTTACATTAGGGTATTATTTCCTGACCTCTCAACTAAAGTTTATAAATAACTGATTCTGACATTCTGTACACTGTAATATAAATGAGCATGGGGTACAATATCAACCTCTTACCATAACGTGATCATTAACACTCAAGAATGTTTTATGTTGGAGTGGAAAAAAGTTGACTATCATTGAATGGAAAACAGAAACATGATTATACTTAGAAAATAAAGGCAGTAAATGGTTCATTTGCTCTCTTTCCATTTGCAGAATTGTAATAAAAATGCCAACTAGATTGATATTTAGGCAAAAGTACATTGCAATGAAGTTAAGATTACAAGAGGAGCTGCATTAATATACAACATTCTTGTTTGAGCCTGCTTTTCTATTACAATTTCAAGAGTACTTGGGTATATTAATTTCAGTTATAGATACCCGTTTAGCTACTGATTTAAAGAGAACTCTCTTTTCTATAAAATAAATGTTAACACTTCTAAGTTATTCCATTTTACTATGTTTTCTTAGATTTTAATCTTAATATTAAAAAAAAATACAACATTTGAAAGAAGTTACAGTCCTGTATATCACACAGAGTACTGAATGCCTTCTAGTTCACACATTATTAAGCTGCTGTAGCAGCAGCTGCATAGGATTTAGCACAACAGATGGTGTTGATTCTTTCTCTTTTTTAATGAAAATCTGATTTATAAATCTCTTGCAACAAACTGGTGATGAAATGTTTAACAAAGCTATAACACATATTACTTGATATTTAAAAATGCCACCTTTTTTTCTCGTGAGCAAAATGATGACAAACTTATGAAGGTATGCTAAAAGAGGAACGGAAATAAAATGGAAGGGAAGAATGAGAAAAAATGTAGAATTACAAGATAATAACTAATACTCCCTAAAATGAGTCTCATAAAATAATGTTATTTTTATTGGTTAAATAATTATTTGAGTTGTAATTTTAGAGTTTTTTAAAAATTTTAAAGTATTAAGGTTGTAATAAGGTGTTTTGTGTGTTTTATTGAGGGAGGGTAGAGAGGTAGTACAGCAGCTAAAGAAAAACTACACTATTTCAGGATGTGTTAGAATGCTATGTGAGACATTTCAAATAAATGTTCTTAACATGAACAATATCAATTTTTAAAATATAGAAAAATTGTATTAGCAATTAAAATAAAACGAAAAGTGTCATACAGGCTCTAGCTATGCATATTCCAAGAAACAAACCTTGATGAAGATTGCCTTTCTTATTCATCAGTTCCTATTTTTCTATGCCCATGGCATTTATTCTTTCTAGAAATTAACTAGTGACTTGATATCATCTCATGTAAGAAATGATTCTGACTAAAATATTTTCCTTATATTCTTGAAGATTCCCTGTTATGGTGCCTGTAATCTTTCCACTTAGATGAGGGATTACTTAAAACATCTTCCAATGAAAATATATTTATCAAGAGGAGATTTAAGAAGGGAGAAAACCATCCTTTACCTCTAAAGTGATATAATGCAGGTGTTTTAAGGAAAAATAGATTTTCCTTATACATACATATATGCAGAGAAGCTTGATTCTCAATCTAAGTTTTAAACCTCCTTACAACACAAAACTAATATTGTTTATTAAGATGCTATCATAAGCTATACTAGCAGCCCTTCTTGCAAACAACACTTACATCATCACCAGTGGTGGTATCTTATTTTTAAATGTCACTGGTAGATTACAGACTGGGAATTAGACGTGTTTTTTTTATAACCATTTACTTAGTGCCAAGTATTCATATGTTCATGCAGTCTGAGCTTGAGAATATTGGGAATGAGAGTTTCTATTTTCAGGCTAATCTTTTCTCTCTGTTGACCAAGTAACCTTTCCAGTCTTCACTTCCTCTTTATTCAGAATAAGTTCCCATCCCCCAATTCCTGCCAAAAGAGAGCCTCCATATTCTGGAATAATCTTCCTCACCCTAATTTAGATGTGTCAAACCATGTCTGAATACTAGAGTGAGCGTGATTCAGCCACAAGCTGGTAACTCCACTAAGACTAGTGAAGTCAATATTAGACCCCTAAGAAATAAAGCATTTAGGGCTAGCAAAGAAGGGATTTTTAAAAAAGAAAAATACTAATATCTGTTGCTGACTAGTGAATTTTTATTTATTTTATTTATAATAAACAACTTAGATCTTATTATGCCAATTGATCTTATTAAGCCAATTAATAACGCTGATACAATATTTATAGGTGTTTCTAACGGAATTCATTTTATGTATAAATGGCCAGTCACTATTCTTGTTCTCATTATTACTACCGTTATGCTCATCCTCACTGAACACAAATAATTTACAGTAATCTGTGATCTCTCTAGAAAAGGAAATGGCATTAAGGGAAATCAGAGATCAGCAGAGAGAAGGAAATTAATTAAATATTAAATTAAATCTTGACAGCAAGCTTTCAGAGGCAGCAAAAAATCTCCGTTGATGATACAAAGCAAATACACTTAACATCTTTCCTCATCTGTAGTATCTCAATAGATACTATACAGATCTAATACAGACCTAGATAACAGATCTAATGATCTGTCACATGAAACACTTGCTCCAAAGTTTCTATTCTCCCAACTCCTAAAAACATGAGTTCTACAACCCAAGCTAGTAGGTAGATTTTTGCCCCTTTTTTTCTTCTCTCACAGTGCTTAAGAAAGAGGCTTTCTACTTCAGTTGTCTATAACTCCAGAGTAGTTTAAGTTATTCAATTTTTTCTGAATTTCATTTTAGTGCATCTCAAGAGGCTGACATTGATCAGACTCAGAGAATCTATCTTTTAATTCAAAGACTGGGTAAAAATCTGTAAATGCCTGTGCATGAATGCATACCTGGGTCAATATTACTTTTTCAGTTCCCATACCTTTACACTGCACCTGACCTGTTGCACTGATAAACACTATCAGGTATTCCAGTTTGCAAAAACTGTAAGGACCACTTCACGTGCATCTCTGGGGAACTAACTATTGGAACAGTCCTCAACTTTATCCTGCTGAGGCTAAAGTTTTCTTATCTATAAAATACTCTTCAGGGACTTCCTTGGGGGTCCAGTGGTGAAGATTCCATGCTTCCACTTCAGGGAGCACAGGTTCAATCCCTGGTCAGGGAAAAAAGATCCTGTACGCCATGCCATGCAGCCAAAAAAATAATAATAATAATAATAATAAAATACTATTCATTTTATTCATTACTTAATTAAAAAATAATGGGGGAAGCAGTAAAAGCCCTCAATTCCAGAGGGTGAGAAAGCTTGGGGATAGAGAGCTGTGAAGTTCTTTTAATTAATCCAGCACAGAAAGACTGATTTACCTAGAAATACCATTTGCTTAGTTTTCATGAAGTGCTTACTTCTGTGTCTATGACCCTTTCTTCCAACCCCAGGCCTCTTTGTCCCCCTTTGACAGCTGAGTCCTCTTCACTTGGTTCTGGATTCCAAGGCCAGGCCAGTCTAGATGGGATCTCTCTCACCTGAATATGAAAGTGATGATGATTCATATTGGACCTAACTCAGTATACAAGAAGACACTGCTGGTAGAATCTATGTTTGGCCATAGTTTGGCACCTCCAGTAGAACAATACTCAGTAGTCATCCAGATTGCACTGGCCATTGTGCAGGATTTTTGTTCCAGAAAGTTGGAAAACTTACAGCAACAGTAGGCTGCTGGCCATCTTCATCAGATTTAGCAGTCAAAGCAACTATGTGCAAATCAACTGGGACAGAGTTGAAAAAAGATATAAAGAAAGCAGGAAGACCTGATTCAGAAATGAGCAAATAAAGCAGCATCTGAAATCAGCAATATAATTGAAGCAGCAACAGAATTTATCAAACAGGACATTGTGATGTTCAGTGGATTTGTGAGAGGCTATTTGCTAGGCCTTGCCTCTTAAGGACATGAGTGTTCTGTCACAGTGGATTCAACCTGAGAGGAGAAGGGGTGGTAACATGATGATGTCTCTACAGTTCCAGACACCAGATTCTCCAGGTTGTGAAGAAAAAAGTAGTTGGGCAAAATGGAACTCACAACTTACTGTTGGTCTTCTGACAAATCCTGCAGCGCAGCCAAAAAATAAATAAAGTGAATCCACTTTAAAAAATATATATGTTTGCAATAAACTAAAAGGATTGTAATGCCCTTTTGTGGAAGGTCTGAGAAATAATAGAATTATTGAATATATTAAATAGATTCTACTGATATAAAGTAATAATAATGGGGGAAAAATCACTGCTGTTCTAGTCTCTGTGACATAATTAGTGCAGCTTGTATCTCCCAAACCTTACAATTCTGTTTCTCTTGCAGGACCAGAATACGGTGCTGCCCTTTGCATTCTTTGCTTCCCAGCACAGAAAACACTGGCAAAGAACAGACAAGGAAGCTGGACATTTAAGCCACTCTAAACTACAGATTATTCTTGAAGGAGAATCTTTTAAGGAACTGAGTTTTTGGTTTTATATGTATAGTAATGAATATATACAACTGAATTTTACAGTTATTTTTAAACAGTTGTATAAATGTTTTCTTAACTGAGAGATGACTAATTTTAGTTTTTCTGTTTTCACTTGTATTCATTACAACGTTTTTTAAATTATAAGCCTTGAATCAATATACTTATGTGAGTGTTGATAAGAGTAATCATTTCTAAGCTTGTTTGTCTCATGCCATAATATATACACATATTTCAAGATATTGAATTCATAGAAAATATATAGAAAAATATATGGAAGTGAATATTTAGAGAAAAAATCCCTAATGATCACACCTCGTCAAATTATAAGATATGACAATTTCCCCTAACTATTGTCAATACAAATGCTATTAATGCTTTTGTATATGTAATGAAACTTTTGAAAATTCATGTAGGAAAATTATATCAGACAGCTCACAGATTAGATTGTACAAATATTGAGTACATTAATGATTATTCATTAAAAACAATCCTAGGTAAAAACAGTAATAAGATGTCAGTATTAAGCCAATCCTTTGAAGTAAAAAGTAATGGCATATAGGGTATTAATAGATATTAGAGACATAAATCAAAGTGACTGGGCTAACTAAGGCTATGATGCCACACTAGCAATTCAGATTATTATGAGTGTTTTGTAGTGTCAGCCTGGGAATGCTCAAGGAAGTATATTCCAAACTTCCTTAATGATAAATGTCACCAGACTAGATAGCTAAACGTAATGATTACCAGACCTCTGCCCCAAGAGATTCTCATTCAGTAGATTGTATTGTGACATTGTTATCTATAGTGTATCTGTAGTCCTCCTGGGGACTCTTCAGGCAAGCTTGAAAATCGCCAAGGCTGAGAGGTCTGTGACCTTGGCACACTCTGAGCCTTTTAATCTTCCTCATTTGTACTTAAAGTTTATGAAATAGGTTATAATTGTCAGATTATATAAACTATTTGTTTTATTTTACAGCATTTGCTCACCTGGTCTTATTTGTGACTAACAACTCTGTGAACTACTTGATATATATTTCATATATTCTTTACTTGGATTTAAGGATGCACATGCGTTCTCAAACTTAATGTGCATGAGGATCACTTGGACAAATCATTAAAATGCAAATGCATGCTCTGCCACATAGATTTTGATTCATTTGGTCTCTGGTGGGACCTAGGAATTCACATTTGAAATAAGCACTCCTGCTGATTCTGATGAAAGTGCTGTACAGATTACATATTCAGAAATCCCACTGTAGAGGACTGATGAATTAAAATCACAATAACTGTTGGAAATCCACCTAAATCTAAACAAACCCTGTGGAAATACTTCTGTGTTTGGAGCTTCCTACCAGCTGCCAACGTATTACCGGAATTTTACTATAAGTGGTGCACTTGAATGTCATAAGACATTATCTTTATTCATTGGAATTATTTTGAGATTCATTCTATTTAAAAGACACTACAAGGACAGAACTTCTAGGTGAGGTAATTAAGACAAAACTCCTATTATTTGCTATTTAGGTAAACTATATATTTTTTTAATGTCCAAGCAAAAAAATTGTTTGTGATTGTAATTATACTCTTTACCAATGTATCAAAAACTCCACAAAGAAACTGGTATTATATTTTCCTACAGGAAATCTTGCAATTTTGCAGTTCACATTTTCAGTTAGGTAAAAATACAACTTTCATTACTATGCACAGAGAATAGAGAATTTAGATTCATGTGAGAATTTAAATGTTTCTGATCCTTTCCGCAATAAAATGTTATGTACATGCTTTAAGACAGTTGAATTATTATGCTTCTCACTAATGATGGAGTAAAATTTTACATGAATGTGTTATAATATTTCTGAATCTCATTAAATATTACATTCATAGAATTTTATTTTAGAACAATAGCTATCATCTCTTAATTGTTGTGATCCTGAAACACACCAAATGCATTTCACTTGGTCAAATTTGCATTGTAACTTATTTTAAATGTTTAATCTTAGACATCTGATTTATTAGAAGGGTTGATTCAAAAATCGAATGTGTCTGGCTTGCAGAAGAATGAAACTGTCAATCCTATAATGATTAAAATAATGGATTAACAAATGTGCTAACCATATTAACAGTGGCTTTTTATATTGGTGTATCAGTGTTTTAAATTAGGTAAAATTTGTCAATATGATCAGCTTTATTTTTTTTACTTTCAGATGATATAGTCCAATTTAATGAGGAATAATAACACTGGCTTTCTCACAGAGTTATTACCACAATGCAATCAGCAAAGTATATTAACAATTTGGATAAACAGTCCTTTGTGTGTGTGTGTGTGTGTGTGTGTGTGTGTGTATGAAAGTGCACATATACCTGTGTGCACACAGAGTACATGTTTAATTATAATATTGATATTTTAAAATACAGTTATATTTATCTGTGTGAACACGTTTATTTCTATTTTGAACAGTGTTATTAATTCAACCACGCTACTGACCATCTATTTCTGATTTCCTAAATAATTATTTTAAACAGAAGTCATGTTCCTTTATCCAGGTTGGTTTTCCTCATCGAAATTGTGTGTAGAAGAATAATATCTTGATGAAAAAAAGAAGAAAGACTGCACAGTCTTACCCTAATTTTAGAGGGATAGCTTTTTATCTTCATCCCCCTAATTTTAGAAGGATAGCTTTTTATCTTCATCCCTGACATCACAACAGGAGGTATCATAACATTTTAAAGCTTGAGCTTTTTATTTGACCGAGATTAGAAAATAAGGAACTCTGGATTTTGTACTTGTTTACCTGAAAACATCAAATTTAATACAACTCAAAAGATGTATTATATTCTAGTTTACTTTTCATATGTCATTGTTATAGTCAAATGTTCTCTTTTTTCCAAGAAGATAAAGTTTTCCTTTGTGAATATTATTTTTTTTTAACTTTTCATTTTATATTGGAGTATAGTTTTTTTGTTTTGTTTTGTTTTGTTTGCCACACCATGCAGCTTGTGGGATTTTAGTTCCCTGACCAGGGATCGAACCCAGGCCCTTGTCAGTGAAAGTGCAGAGCCCTAACCACTGGACAGCGAGGGAATTCCCTGGAGTATAGTTGATTAACAATGTTGTGTTAGTTTCAGGTGTACAGCAAAGTGGTTCAGTTATACACATACATGTATCTATTCTTTTTCAAATTATTTTCCCTTTTAGGTTGTTACATAATATTGAGCAGATTTCCCTGTGCTATACAGTAGGTCCTTGTTGGTTATCCATTTTAAATACAGCAGTGTGTACATGTCAATCCCACACTCCCTAACCATTCCTTCCCCCAACCCTTCCCCCCTGGTAACCATAAGTTCATTCTCTAAGTCTGTGAGTCTGTTTCTATTTTGTAAGTAAGTTCATTTGTCTCATTTGTGTTTAAATTTCACATATAAGGTATATCATACAATATTTCTCTTTCTCTGTCTGACTTAACTTCACTCAGTATGACAATCTCTAGGTCCATCCATGTTGTTGCAAATGGCATGATTTCATTCTTTTTAATGGCTGAGTAATATTCCATTGTAGATATGTACCACATCTTCTTTATCCATTCCTCTGTCGATGGACATTTAGGTTGTTTCCATGCCTTGGCTATTGCAAACAGTGCTGCAATGAACATTAGGGTGCATGTATCCTTTCAGACCATGTTCTTCTCTGGATATATGCCCAGTAGTGAGATTGCAGGATCATATGGTAGCTCTATTTTTGTTTTTTTAAGGAAACTTCATACTGTTTTCCATAGTGGCTGTACCAATTCACATTCCCACCAAAAGTGTAGGAGGGGTCCCTTCTCTCCACACCCTCTCCAGCATTTATTGTTTGTGGATTTTAAAATTTGTATGGAGACACAAAAGACCCTGAATAGTCAAAGCAATCTAGAGAAAGAAAAACGGTGCTGGAGGAATCAGGCTCTCTGACTTCAGATTATACTACAAATCTATAGTCATCAAAACAGTATGGTACTGGCACAAAAATAGAAATATAGGGCAATGGAATAGTATAGAAAGCCCAGAAATAAACCCACACACCTATGGTCAATTAATCTATGACAAAGGAGGCAAGACTATACAATGGGGGAAAGACAGTGTCTTCAATAAATGGTGCTGGGAAAACTGGACAGCTACATGTAAAAAAATGAAATTAGAACATTTTTTAATTCCATACACAAAAATAATGTCAAAATAGATTAAAGACCTAAATGTGAGACCATAAACTATAAAACTCTTAAAGGAAAACATAGGCAGAACACTCTCTGACATAAATTGCAGCAATATCTTTTTCGATCCATCTCCCAGAGTAATGGAAATAAAAACAAAAATAAAGAAATGGGACTTAATTAAATTCAAAAGTTTTTGCACAACAAAGGAAACCATAAACAAAATGAAAAGATAACCCACAGAATGGGAGAAAATATTTGCAAATGATGTGACCGACAAGGGATTAGTCTGCAAAATTTACAAACAGCTCATGTGGTTTAATTATCAAAACAAACAACCCAAACAAAAAATGGGCAGAAGACCTAAATAGATATTTCTCCAAAGAAGATATACAGATGGCCAAGAGGCACATGAAAAGATATTCAACATTGCTAATTATTAGAGAAATGCAGATCAAAACAATGAGATATTACCTCACACCAATCAAAATGGCTCTCATCAAAAAATCCACAAACAATAAATACTGGTAAATATTATTTTTATTTTGTATTATAAGTAATTGTTTTTAATAGCTAAGAATTAATACATTTATAACAATGTTTTAAAAACAGAGAAAATCACAATTTGTGAGAATTTAAAGCCAAAATAGATCTATTTATTTCTAAAACATAAAATTGAAAAATGATTATTATTACAAGTATTCAAGTGTGGCATGAGCAGTGTTTAAAAAGATTTATAGACTTGTATTTCATCTAATATAAGAAATCATTCTAGATACTTATTTGTCCAGGGGATTAGTTAAACAAATGTCCCTAACCTATTTAAATTTGTCATCTCAATTGAAGACAGGTCTCAAGAAGTGAATTGGTGGACTCTGAAACACATGGACACACTTTGTGGCCGTCCTATTATTAGAAGCTAAAAGGTAATTACAAATCACAGAGGTGGCAGCGGCTTGAAGGGGTCAGGTTAGAAAGACAAGGAGAAAAATTATGGTCTAATTTTTTTTAAAAAAGGATGTGTGTTTAAACCCAATTGAGTTATTTAATGAGTAGATTTAAAGAAAGGATGGTACCCTGTCACACCACTTTAGCGTACTGAATAGCTCAAGGGGAAAACGTTGCTAGGAAGCTTTAATTAATTTCCTTCATCTAATCCTCTGTTAACACTAAACAAGCCTCTGTCACATGCATCATATGAATTCCAAGGACAAAGTAAAAGCCATTTAAAAGTAGTCATATCCCAATAAGGTTATTAAGAGACCATTTCTAAGTTCCTCATTAAAGTTAATGCATTTAACACTAATACTGTTCAAAATCCATATTACAGTCCAGCAATTTCATAAAATATTGATTGCTTTGGTGTGTCCTTATATACTAATGTATTATATTTTTAAGTAACTTAGTGAGGCAAAAGTCCAGCTTATTTAGTTTCAGCTTGTTGTGAAAGATTGCAACTCCTGTAACAGCTTTAAATTGCAATAGCTCAAGCCTTTGGGTATATCAGTTTCTGTATCTAAAATGGAGTGCCAGCATCACAGCCTCTGTATTTTGTCTAGAGCTTTTCTCTCTCAGGGTTATACAAAACAATAGGAGATTAATGGGGTAATATATTAAAAAGTTTTATGAATGATAAATATTATCCCTATTTTTCTGTAGGAGAAATGGAGTCATATGTAGGTTAAGTAACCATTAAAACTGTTATAGAAAAGGATCCATTTATGCTGCATTTAACTGCATTCCAAGCACTTATTCTTCACTAATCTCCTTAACTGTCACTTTGAGTGCCAAAGGTGAGGTAAGGGTACGTATCCTGTATAAACATATGCAAATTTTGAATCATTTAAGCTGTCTTTTCAAATATTGATCAATATATCAAGTTTGATGATCAAAAATCAGAATTTTCCTTACTCTTTGCCAAAAAGCCCCTTTTAGTGAGATTTCCTTTAATGTAATGAGGCGGGGTTGGGGGGAGGCATAGGTTTGCTTATAAATGTAGTTCCTATCAGTAAACTTACTTCCCCAAATATCTAGTGCTATCGTGTCAACTGAAAAGCTTGTGTAGAAAGAGTGTCAAAGTCCATGCTGGAGAGTAAAATCCTTCCCCACTGAAAACTGTAGAGCATGTCTGAAGGGAATGACATCTCTCGCTATCTTAAGGAAATTCTTTTTCTTTTATTTTTTCCTGTCAAAATGCAGCTTAATTCAGTATGAAGACTATGTATAGTGGCTTGTTGCATAAGGTCCTACAATGTTTTATGCATAACGGTAATAAAGTGTTTTAATGATACATTTTTCCATTAAGACTTTGGAAGAATATATTGTTGGCATAATGGGTAGAATGAGAGAGTATCTTACAGTGTATGACAAGAGGAGGTGGGAAAGTAAAAGAAATAAAAATATCATTGTATATTATTTTACATGAAATAAAATTTAATTAATAACAATAATTTGTAAAGTGATGAGCATAGCCAAACATGAATGTGAGTGAAATGAAACTAATATCAGAGACTAAAGAGAAATCTTCATAGATTCACTCTTCTGTAGAAATTGAAGACAGATAAAGGGAAAAGGGCATGGAGAGAATCAAGTTTTTAATTTTCATACAAAACATTAAAAATCCATTGATATCAGATAAATTCTTTGTATTTAGACCTCCAATGTGAGTGGTGGGAGTTATTTCAATGTCCCTAAATTCTTTCTCAATGAATTTCAGATTTCCTCTACGTATATTGAAGAGAAATGTCATGAATTTTTTAAAGAAATTAGCTCAAATGGAAAATAAGAAGAAATGGAGAAGAAAGAGAAGACAGAGGAGAGGTGGAGGATGAAGAGAAGAAGAACAAGGGAAATCACATCATTAACATCTATGAAAACATATTGTCAAGAGAAAAATACACTCCCCCTACAAAGAACTGGGGAGATCAGTGTCTGGCCCTCTTTCTGCCAGTTTACTTTGTAATTGTTTTGTCCAATTTACCTTAGGCTAGCCATGTATTTTCTCCCTACTTTACATACGCATGGAAATTGCACATTTTCTAGGATTGGGCTGAAACAAGTTGTGTCTTGAACACGTGGCACATTTCCTACTCTCTTCTAAGCAAAGTCAAAATATGCCAAGAAAATATACCACAGGGAGGTATAACACAACACAGGGTAAGGTGCATTTGGAAGCAAGCAAAGAAGATTTTCTTAACAGATGAAAAACTTTCTAGAGCCCAGACCTCCTGAAAAAGAAAGTTCAACATGAATATAAAGAGAGGAAGAGACTGCTATGGAATGAGCTTAAAAGAGTAGGAAGGGATCATATCAAAAAAAAAAAACACCTGAAATTATTCTTAGTTTGCAGTTTTATTAAGTAGAAAAGAGAAACTGTGGAAATATCTTACATGTGATAACAGTAGGATGAGTTCGTGTTTCTGTAAACGGTTTCCTTTGCAGTCTGAATGCTGGATTGGAAAGCAAGGAAAAAAAAAAAGGAATTCAGATCAACAGGTTAAGGGTCATTTCAGCAGTTAACAGAAAGATAGTGGCAGCTGCAAAGAAGTAACAGTAGAAATGGAGAAAATAAATAATGTAAGAGGGAGAATAAAGAATTTTTGGTGCTTTGTGATAGGTGGGCAAAGGTGTCTTGCGTGATAACTGTATTAATGGAATGTCAATCCATTTACTAAGAAAGAGATTCAGGAATAGGAGAGATTTTGATGGAATAATATCACAAGTTAAGTTTGGGACAAGTAAAATTTGAGTGGAGCTGTCTAATTGTCTGCAAGATATTATCAAGTAGAAAAAATAAGATTTCTGGGCTATAAAGAAAGTATGTGAGTACAGTGGGCTTATAGACAAGCAGAGGTACTGGATAAATTGGGTTTAAAAGCTTGACCATTTACAAACAATTTTCCTAATCAAAGGATTATACCTCAGTTTCTTCACCTGCAAAAGTGGGATTGCAGTGGCACCTCTTGACATTGATTTTAGAGGATTATTATGGAAATTCAATGAGATATTATATGCAAGACACTTGTCATACGTCTAGAGTTTTATACATATTCACAAATGTTAGCTATTATTGCCATCACTAACATCACCATTTAAACATCTGGGAATGTATGACTCTCTTAAGAAGAAGAGATGTCTCGAGATTAAATGAGCAACCTCAGCATTGGAATACAGTTAGGGGAGGAGAATCCAGAACAAAAAACTGAGTAATATGGGCAGCATTGGAAGTAGATATATAACTATGAAAATGTTATGCAATAGATATGAAAACATTTCAGAGTCCAAAGAAAATGAGGGTTGAAAAATGTCCACTTTATTTAACAATAAGGACATATTGAATACACTTGCAAAGCAAATTAAAAAAATATATAAATGTATCATTGGCATGGCTTAGGCATGAAATTTTTGGAGAGTAGCTATGAATAAATAGCCACCACTAGTAGATAGCTAATATTAGCAAATTTTTTGTGCATAGCAGATGACACAGTTTTGGGAATTGAAGAGAACAAAAGGAGAAGAAAAAGAGAGAAGCTCACAAATTTATCAATTAATTAATTGGAGAAATAATCTTGCCATTTTTTTGGAGGAGAGCAAGCTTAGGGTTATAAGAGCGGCATATGGTCAAATAATCCTTTAGATATGCAAATATTGGCAATGGCTTTCTTCAGTGGAGTAGAGATGAGTAATATGATCTCTATGAACTGGTAGGACTAAGAAAAATTTCTGTTGAAAGTTGGAACAACTTATTTGGTCAATGATCCATACTGTTCCATACATGGAAATGTTGTAAAATATCAGTCAGATATCAATCATATAGATCCAACATCATTCCTTCAAGAGAGACATTTTACAGTGACTCAATCTTGGAATATTTATTCCTCCATATTTCGGAAATTCCTCCATATTTCTCCTTCAAAAAGAATCCTCCTCATCTGCAGTTGTTCATGTTTGTCTCATCAAATTAACCAAAATCCTGCTTATTAGCAAACTCACATAAATTATCATATTATTTCTCTCCTTTTCTTCATTAACAAACATCTTGAGAAAACTTCCTACTTTTAATTTCTTCTACTCTTTCTTTTTCACCTTTGTTAATTTTTCTCCATTTGCTTCTTAAATGTGAACATTCAAGTATATTTTTTTTTTCTAGCTTATAGTCTCTCCTCATTCTACATATTCTCATGCAGTAATTTGATTTTCAGACATGTTTTCAGTCTGGATGATATGCAGACACATTCAGCTCAGACTCAAATCCAACTGCTAACATTTTTAGTTCCAAACCAGGAGGTAGGAGGCTGACAGTGAAAATAAGTGGAAAGTCAGACAAGTAAACTGCCCCTGAAACCAAGGCTTCCCTGAAGGCCTATGATGGTATATTTATCCCAGATCCCAAGGTTGAATAGCCTTAGAGGGAATAGGAGACAATATTTTGTACTGACACAAGACGGTCAGCTGGAATCGATATTTTGGATGAAACTGGGACTTTGAAAGGGTTATACCTTTATGGAAAAATCAGCAGGAAATAAAAAGTGCATTTGTTTACATGACAGAAAGCTTCTAAAATGGCCTGAATGCTAGATGGAGAATGCAAGGCAAGCTCTCGTGAAAAATCATATACCGTAATTCTGCTATTTTGTAGGATTTGGGTTTTAAATTTACGTTACTCATAGAGTCAAGGAAATACAAACTCAAAAAGTTAAAGATATGACTAACTGGTATCATTCCAGAAACTTAATAGAAACAAAAGAAAATATTTTCCAGATTAGCCATTCTGATTGGTATAAAGTGTTATTTTGCCTTTTCCCCAACATCTAGGGAAGTTAAGCACCTTCTCATATATGTATTGGTTATTTGGATATCTTTGTTTGTAAAAGGCCTGTTCAAGTGTTTTGTTCATTTTTTCTATGATTTATTCATATAAATTTATTTGAATAAATTCAAATTTATTCAATTTCTTAGTAAATATTTATGTGTATCTTACAAATATACGAATTGCAAATATATTTTCCCATGCTGAAGCTTGCCTTTTTAGACTCTTAAAGGTGTCTCTTGATAAGTAGAACGTCTTTATTTTATGTAGGTAAACTTGTATTTTTTTTCCTCTATGCTTAGTGGTTTCTGAATTTAAGAAATCTTTCACACTCACTCAACAGAATAGGTAAAATGAAAAGAAAAACAGTATCAAGTGTTGGCAATTTTATGGAACAACTGAACATCTAGTGTTCATTGACCCAACTATTTTGGAAAACTGTCAGTATTGTACTAAAACTGAACAATATTATTCCATATTACCCAACAATTCCACTGTTAGATAAGTAACCTATTTATAGAAATTATTATACATATTTACCTAAAACTTTGAACAAAACTATTGGTATCAACACTACATATAATGTAGCCAAAAAATGGAAACAACCCTAATGTCCATCAGTAATAGAATGAATACACAGATTTTGCTACAGTCACACAATGGAATGATAAGGAATAAACTGGGTACACACACATAGTAGTTCAATAAATTATTATTATTATTATTATTTTGTCTTGAGTATGCTAAGACTTTTTATTCAAAAGGTCTAATAATTTCACTTTGGATATATCTTGGCATTGATTATTATGACTACATTTACTAGGCAGCTTTAGATATTTCTTTATTTCAATAAATAGTTACAGGAGTACACAGGTTTGAGAATATTTTTGTTGTTGTTTTTGATTTATTTTTTAACCACTATGGGAAATACTTAAGTATTTTTATACATACAGAGAAAAGAGCAACTGATAAGAGAACTAAAAATGTAGAAGAGAGAAAGTCCTAAATATAGGGCAATATTTCAGTACTGAAACAGATGGAAGAAGATAGAATCCAATGCAGAGACAGTTGATATAACCTTGCAAAAGAAATGAGCACCCAGACTTTGGAACTGAGGAAAAGGAAGCATGTAGTTGAGTTTCTGAATAAAAAATACTATGTGATTGACAAAGAAAATACCTATCTTGTGTCTTCTGACCCTAATAATTCTAGTGAAGTACAAGGCAAGGTCAAGAGCTGAGAAAGAGGATAGCAGTGATATAGAGGTTACTCTGTATTAATGACATCTTGCAATAGCTAATTCATGGGAAGCTTTAAGGTATGAGGAATTTGAACAGAAGGGTAGTTCAAATGATTGGTGAGGGTTTAATAGAGAGCTGTGATCAAAAAACAAGTATCGCATCAGAATGAATGGGTTTGAAACCCACTTCTACCACTTCCGTATTTTGTGACTTTGAGTGTCAGGTTATTCATCTGTAAAATGAGAGTAAAAAAATTGATATTTCTATAGGATTACTATGAAGGTACAAAGAAATAATATTAGGTAAAATGATAGACACACTATCTTAATTAGTTACTTGCTTTTTTTTTTTTTTTTTTTTGGTTAGTCAGTGGATCTATAGTGACAGGATAAGAAAGTAGAGAGATTAATAGAGTAGGAAAATGGCAATGGGTCAAGACTCATGATATATTCACTTTTATTTTTTTAGATAAAAAGTCAGTGAAGTAAGGAGTGAAGGAGATAAAAGGGTAAATGGTTTTAGTAAAACAAAAAAGAAGTAGATTAGCAGTCATCATTTAAGATATGGCAAAATTATGCTTGATGTCAATGTATAAAATGTAAAACAAAAAAAATTGCTAGAAAATGGAAAATTATAAAGATTCTTAGTGGATTCAGGATGCCTTCATCTACATACCTACTCACTTTTTAACCAACCTCTATGTGTGCTTTGCACCTAACACTCAAATGGCTTCGCTTTGCTAAGATCCGATATCTAATTTTATTTGATCTAGCAACAACATTCAATACAGTTGAACTCTTTTTCCTTTTTAAAATACTCACATTTCTTGACTGGCCTCCAAGTTTGTACATTTTTTTCACAGTCCTCCTACATCCTTGTCTGCTCCATCACTATCTTCTATGAAAATACGGCCGCCTTTCCAATGATCCCAAATACTGAATTTGGGTGTCTTCAGTGTATAGGTGGTATAGTTTACTTAGTTCTGGGAAAAAAAGTGTGAATTGAGAACAGGAGAGCCCAAATCTATATCCAGAGCAAATTTAATATTCATAATTGCTTAGAATGGAAGATTCTATCTTTCTCTACTATGATGCTGGCTGCTTGAATCAGTAAGAATAGCCATCCATCTCCATGTCTTCCTCTTTCCCATGGTAGGGAGAATAATCATGATTTACTCCAACCCAGCCCTTACTAAAGTGTTCTAAATAATCCATATGTATTTTCCATAGAACTCCTTAGCCCTAAGCTTCTTGCATTATTCTTTTCAGGCCATTGACCTCATGGCAGAGTTCTCTACCACAGCACAGAATTTAGAGTATTTCCACACATCAGACATACATATTGGAAAACTAAGTGTATTGCTTGTATCTTTGTCTATTAGTAGTATTTCCCATCACCAAAACCCTGGTCAGCCCAGGGAGAGAGGGGGCACTGCAATGAGATAGTAGTTAATTTTTCATAGTGGCGCTAGACCATGCCAAATTTTCAACCAGGTCTTTGTCTTTTCCACCTCTATCTATACAACTTCTGGTTGTAGAGAATCCCTTAAAACTCTGCCTAGCATCCTTACCTACCTCAGATATATTTATTACCATCAGATCTGCTGGATTATATACCTAAGTGGTAGGCTGCAATATCATGTATCACCCTCTCTATGCTTCACTCAAATCAAGTAACCTTCTAAAATACCACATAAAAACACCAGAACAGTAACCACAAGCCCTCTAAAATTCAAGTGGTCCACTAAAAACCACATCTCATTTTTTATAGGCTGGAAGTTCAAAGTATAACAAGTATTATAAATTAGGAGAATTTCCTCTAATGTCACAGAGCACTAGACTCACATAAACGTCACAAATAACTGCAGATGGATGAATCTTTGAAACTTTATCTCTCACCCTCTGGTTTGCCTGTGTCTTAGTAGATAAGACTACATGCTACTTACTGCTTCCCTGGTCTAATGAATATATCACTAATATAGTGAATCAGCATGTTGTTTTCTGCAACATCAAAATGGTCTGGGTCCTAGTGAACTACAGAACAAGAGACTTAACAGGGTCTGGTGAAAATTAAAGGTTTGAAAACTGAGTGGTAGAAGTAGGAAAATTCTTATCAACAGTCTTATGCCTCAAGAGATGAAATTCTCATCACTCCATCAGACAAATGAGTGAGAATAAAAATGTTGTTCAAAGGTGAGTGAAATCTAGAATGAATGGTAAAGGAAGTATAAGATAAATATCAACTTTGATTCTAGGATCACCTGTGACATCAAGGAATATATTGAAGGATATTGACATTGACCTCTACTCTGAGGGATTGTAGTTGCTCCTTCTTTCTTGAGATAGAATTCAGGGCCTCTTTTACTAATAACAGATTTGTATATCATAAGAGTGTATGCTATTTAATTGGCATGAAGTGTAAACTGTTACAGACCGAGTCAATACACCACTCATAGTTACTTGGGTCTCATTCATTTCCCTCACTTCTAGAGTGAAGGCAATGATTTTAAAATCCTGGCTCCAGTGACTGCCTCTCATCTCTGAACACCGTAAGTTGTCCCAGGGTGCCAAAGGACCAGGGATGGATATTAGACATGACCACCTGTGTACCCTCCAAGGCATGAGCTACAGCAGCTCCAGCATCCAGTCCACTTGAGCTGGACTCATGTCCAACTGAAAATTCCTGCCTTCCTAGTGACCCAGTTTAGGTGAATTAATGCCTCACAAAGATTTTGATTATAAGAGACAGGAGGTGGAAAGCAACTAACAGAAATGTGTTTCCTTTCTTCCTTCAAGGAACTGCTCTATGTGGTGCTGTATAATCTCATGGAGATGTTCCATAACTGAGCAATCATACTTGTTTTTTTGAAACTATGTTCAGTTTGATAAAACGTGACATTTTATTTCCTATCCCTCTTTTTCTACACATTTGCTTTCAGTTGATTACCACTCCTCCAACAATAATTGAATATGTAAGATTTTCCTCATGTTCTGCTTTCTAGGAAACCAAGGCTAAAACATGATGATTATCAGACAGGTAGATAAGATAAAATTGAGGGCCAAGTAGAAACTATTTAAGCATTTTATAATCCTATGATTATCTGAGGCACAGAATTTGTGCCTTTAGTTACACTTACATTCCAAACCTCACAATATTATTGAGACTACAGGCCATACCTAAAACAGCAGAACTATGAGTCTTTACTACAGGAAAGACTTTTACAATTATGTTTTCCAAAAACAGTTTTTCTAGTGTGAACAGATGCAGCAAATTATTTTTTCTTCTTGTAAATCTATAAAAATATTGCAAATAACCTGTCAGTCATGACCTTTAGAATGATATTGACCTTTTAATCTCATAATGGTGGAAATGTGATAAAGTATAGCTGCACATAAATTGTATTTCAATCCCACCCACCCATGAGAATTGATAAAACAATAAGCAGAAAAATACAGAGTTGTTCAGTACAATCACATACCAGGAGTAATGGACACTGGGAGTGTTTAATGGACAATTAATTATTTTTCACATCCAGAAAAGAAACATGTGTGTGCTGCTCTCCTCTGTATATAAACTAGGTTTTTACACAATGTTCGGCAACATGCAGACCTAAGTTCAAGAGGCCTGTACTACTGTTAGAACGAATGTGAAGAAGACAGTGTTATAATGAAAAATATATGAAACAGTGAAAAGTTCATGTCTACTTAAAGGCAACCTTATATTACATTGAAGTTTATGTACCAGTACTAATGAAAAGGGGCAATAAAAGAGGTTCTTTTATGCTAAATTAAAGAATAGATGTATATCAGAGACTCTTTCTTGTTAATGCTTTAGCAGAGGATCACCAAAATGATCTCTCTCTCAAGAGAATACCTGCATTGCACATAGGCAGCAACTGGATACCTGTGTATCTATGCTAAAGCTCCAGACATGTTTCCCTCAAGTTCTCTGACAAGGATAGAGGCTCCAAAGCCACCTGTTTGAGCTACTAAACCTCCTTTATTTTGCACCAGGTTCAAGGCTCTTGATCAAATAGCCAGTTACTTCTGGAAGGTAAAGGAACTGTGCAACGATGTAAAGGATGCTTATACGTTTCTGCTCCCAGCCTCTTAAACTTCAGAATTTTTTTTTTTTTTTTTGCCACACCGTGTAGCGTATGGGATCTTCTCCAACCAGGGATCGAACTCACGCCCCCTGTAGTAGAAGTGTGGAGTCTCAACCACTAGACAAACAGGGAAGTCCCCAACTTCAGAATTAAAGCCTTGCTCCAACCCACAGTCTGGTCTCTAGCATAGTTGACTCAATTTATAGATATTTTAACCAGTGAGTCAGGGAATTTTTAAGAAATAGCCTTATAGACTTTGGGGTAAAAGGCCTGGAATCAATGAGATATGTGGTGTTAAGTCTTTTCTGGATGGAAAGGTAGGTAGGGGCAACTCAATTTGAACTCTTGGCCATGTTAGAGTGTGATACGGAAATAGGTGAGCCAGACAACATTCAGGGGTTACCAACTAGTAAGGAACCCTGTAATATAAATAAAATAATCGAATGTGATATCAGTGAACTGCTTTACTCTTATAAAAATGACAAACTGGGCTTCCCTGGTGGCGCAGTGGTTGAGAGTCCGCCTGCCGATGCAGGAGACACGGCTTTGTGCCCCAGTCCGGGAAGATCCCACATGCCGCGGAGCGGCTGCGCCCATGAGCCATGGCCACTGAGCCTGCGCGTCTGGAGCCTGTGCTCCGCAACGGGAGAGGCCACAACAGTGAGAGGCCCGCGTACTGCGGCAAAAAAAAAAAAAAAGACAAACTGTAACTTAGGCCCACTCTAACCTAAACAGAACACGTCATTAAAGACAATTAATGTTCTTTGCTAACTCCTATTTCTTCTGTTGGCCTTTCACATTTCCCAGTCTCAAGCGGCATAGTCATGCGGAGCCTCATTCCTACACCAGCCGCTAACAGAAAAGAGGAGCCAATGGGCACAGTCATTTTTAATTCCCAAACATGTTTAACAAGAAAGAACAGTATATTTAATTATTTACATTTAAACTATTACTATGTTTTTTGAGAAAAATATATCAAATAAAATGCAAAGAAAAATTTAAAGAATATGGAAACTGCAATCAAGTTTAAAACATTTTCCTATTGAGGTAAGTCCAATTACAATTACAAAATAAAAGAAAAATGACAAAAGCAAAGTTTCAAACTTACCTGTAGAATAAAATGTGGAACCCTGCCTATGTATGTTACCTCTAACTTTAATGAGTATGGGTGTTTTCTGACTCATGCATTCCATGTATTAATAATGGATAAATGCAAAATTATAAGCAGTACCAAATAAGCAAAAATGCTAGGATACATTTAAATCTCTTAAGTATTTATAAAGGAATTTTTATAGTAATTTCATTAATTGAAAGTCAATTTATCCATACTCCCACCAAATGAATTTTCAACAATATCAAAAGACTATGAGTTTGAATTAGGATTTTTAAACTATTGTGCTATGACAAAGTTAACTCATAGTATGTAATCCAGGAAGTTCATTGCTTCTATGAAATATTTCTTGCCTACAGCTCCCACATTATAATGAGAACTACAATTGCAATATTCCTCTTACTTATCCCTTTTCATCTATACATGCTGTTTTTCCCCTAAGAAAGTGATGACTTCTTCTGCTAGCCTAATCTTTTAGTTTGTTTAATTTGATATGAATGTATCTTTCCTTATTAGATTGCTCTAAAAGACGATATTTTATGTTACATTTCCAAATTGTGTGTGTGTGTGTGTATGTCCTCAATTATCTGCATAGTTTCTAAGGCCAGCAAACAAACCCTTGAGTCATCATCTGACCCAGATTCTAGAAACACCTCATTGTCATTTGATGGATCATAATATTTTATACCAATGACTATAGGTTGTTTTGCTGTATATGTTTTATTTGTTATATACATTATGTGAAGTATGATAATGATTATAAGAAGGCATGAAAATTTTTTTATTAAATGGACTTTTCCAAATGTCATCATTAATAAATCAATCTATAGATTAAACACAATCTAAATTAATACTGCAGAAAAATATTTTATTATTTTTGTAGCAATTGACAAGTGATTTTAAATATTTTATGAAAATGCAGAGGGCCTGGAAAAGCCCAAATGATTTTCAAAGAGAAAAAAAAGTTGGAACACATGTACTACCTGATTTCGAGATTTACTCTAAACATACTTTAATACATTGGTATGGTATTGGTGTAAGTATAGAAATATAGATTAATGTAACAGACTATCAAGAAATAGATACACTCATACATGGTTAATTAATTTTCAACAAAAATGCCAGTGGAGAAAGGGATGTTTTTAGAACAAATCCTTTTGGAACAAGTAGATATCCATATGAAGCAATAGGTAAATAACCTCAACTTTTACCTTAATCAAACAGAAAATTAGTTCAGAATGGATCATAGACCTAAACAGTAAAAACTAGGAATAACAAGTAACTTTCTAAACTGGGTAAGCTACTGCTAATATTTTATGTAATGGTGAAATTATAAAATTTACTCCTATGTTTGGGCACAAGAAGGTTTTTCCACTCTCACTAATTCTATTCAAAAATGAACTAGAAATACTAGTTGGTGGAATTAGGCAAGGGAAAGGAATAAGGACTGTGTAGATTGGATAGAAAGAAATACAACTCTCTTCATTCACAGCTGACCTGTTTGTGTACATTGAATATCTTAAGGAATCTATTTAAAAAGCTACTGGAGCTTGCAAATTTGTTTAGCAAGGAAACAGAGTACAATATTAATATACAAAAGTCAATTGTTTTTATATATACTAGCAAGGAAAAATTGGAAATTGAACATTTTAAAAATACCATTTATAGTAGCATCAACAAACATGAATACTTTGTGATACATTTGATAAAATATATGTAAGTGCTGAGGACTAGAAATTATAAAACATTGCTGAGATAACTAGAGAAAACTAAAATAAATGGAGAAACAATATTATGAAGTTATCTCCAAGTTGCTCTGTAGACTTAATGCAGTCTTTTTACAAAGAAATAATCAAACTGATTCTAAGTTTTATATATAAATACAAAAGATCTAAGATAGCTAAAACCATTTTGGAAGAGAACATAACCTACATAATTTCAAGATTTATTATAAAGCTACTATAATTAAAATAGTGTAGTATTAACATAAGGGCAAACAAACAGAATAAGGAGTCTAGATATAAACTCATACATATATGGTCAAAAATGCTGAGATTGTTCAGGGAGCAAAAGATGATGCTCTAGTACATGTGATGATGGAAGATAGGAAAATTCAAAACACACATAAAATAGGAACTACTTTGAAGCTGGTAAGATATTAACATACATTTTCGGGAGTGAGCTTTTCAGATCTTTATGTAGGTTTCAATGCAGCAGGCTGGAGGGATTCATAGGAGGAGAAGCACGTGAAGGACATGGAGTAACAGAAGAGTTAGAATAAGCTGCCTTTCAAAAAGGAACAATACTCTGTGTCAGACCAAAGGCACTAAAGGCATGGTTTGATTATTTCACAACTTTGCATAGGATTGATACTCTGTAAAGGTTAAAATCTTTAGGAAGAAATCAGATAAGCAGTGTTGCAAATACTACACCAATCCACAATTTACTGACTACAAGCTCTGTGTTTGTGGAAGCGTGTGTGTGTGTGTGTGTGTGTGTGTGTGTGTGTGAGTGATTGAGAGAGAGAGACTATCTCTGATATTCCCTTCTAGCTACTTAGAAGACATCTTAGAAACTTTGGGTCATCTCTTAGGAGTATATATACCATGGCATTGGCAGCTAGAGGGTAATGTGAAAAGGAGGTCTGAAAGATGAATTTTTCTCCTGAGAGCTAACATTTGCAGAACAAATTGGGCAGCTGAGAAATATTCACTCTCCAGACCTCAGAAGACAGTTAAAATCAGTGATCTCAGGGTGGTCAAAGAAAACAAATACCAAAGGCTGACTCAGAACCCAAACATTTGTTGTGACTCTCTTCAAAGAACTCTTGGGTGATATTTTTATTTAAATCAATGTTTACAGATTTTGTCAAGTTTTCTGAATTTGTCTGCCGAGTACACTCAAGCACTTTTTCCATAAATAATTGGAAAATTATTTATTTTCAATGTAAATGAACAAAAATTGTCCAAGATAAAAATAGAAAGAATAAAGCATGATTTGAATCAAATCCATATATTCTTTAGTACATGGCATGTATAGTATATATAGTTCAGATTGTTTATTCTTATTCATATATTTTGTTTTATTTTATTTCACTGAATTCTGGCAACAACCACTCTGCTCTTTATCAATAAGTATTTTCCATTTAATAGGAGAAGGAATGATGAATTTCTAAATATAATCTTATTTATCTGCATGTTCCCTACTCTTCAAAGAAAGGAGTTTGTCATTTTTCCACTTACGTTACATATTCAGGTTTAAGAACACAACAGAGAGGGTACTGAGAATAAATATTTAAGAATATTTATGGGCATCCCTTGTGGCGCAGTGGTTGAGAGTCCGCCTGCCGATGCAGGGGACACGGGTTCGTGTCCCGGTCCGGGAAGATCCCACATGCCGCGGAGCAGCTAGGCCTGTGAGCCATGGCTGCTGAGCCTGTGTGTCCAGAGCCTGTGCTCTGCAACTGGAGAGGCCACAACAGTGAGAGGCCCGCGTACCAAAAAACAAACAAGCAAAAAAAAAAGAATATTTATAAGATTTCTAGTAAGTTTGATATTCTTGGAAAAATAAATTTTTATACCAAATGGCATAGCTTGAATTCTTAAGTGGAAAAACAATGAGAATTTGAAGTGTTGTTATATTTGTTCAAGGACATTGCTCTTAAAAATTGGAGAAACAGTATTTAATGTAATTGTTAAGAGCACAGATTTGAGGTCAGACTATTTGGGTAAAATAAATACATCTGCCTTTTATTGGCTGTGTTTACTTGAGCAAGCTATTTAATGTCTCTGGGTCTTTGTTCCTCATTTGTAAAATGGAGATAATATATTCATATCTGTTGTCAAGGATAAATAAATACACGAGAAACACTTCGAATGCAGCCTTATCTACATTAAAGTACTGTGTGTTAGTGATTATATTTAGTCTATTTTCCTATCCAGTGATAAAAATTTTCATTTCACATTTAATTTCCTAGGGGTATTTTATAACAAATAGAAACCACAATAAAAACAAAAAAGTTCTCAACACAATTATTTTCACTTCCACAACATGCTTTCTGTATGTATGTTTTTACCCCTTGATTGATCTACATTCTATAGTTGTTTAACCTACTTTACTGAAATTTCTCCCTGATGATATTGTCCTCTCAAATTTCATTTCAGACATTCCCTCCTTCATCCTAAAGCCCAACTAAATCCCCTGATATAAATGATCATCTCTCCATCTTAAGTCCCATAATAATTATCACCTCGGTTGTAGCAAAGATTTCATTCTGCTTTGACTTTTTTTCATCCTCATCCAGATCTTAAATAACTTATCTATGAGCTTTGAGTTGAATCGTTCTCCATCACATGTATAACTTGAGCTTTTTCTTTGTTGTTTCATAGGTAATTTTTTAATTTTTAAATTATAAAACTAATGATTTTAGAATATTCAACTTAATACTTTATATGTATATGTAATACCTTATGTAATGTATAGTTAGAATTCAGATTCAATTATTTTCCAAATACTTTTATTTGTGGGTATCTATATAAACATTTGCCCTTGCTCTGTTTTCTAATTTTAACTTTAAGAAAAAGTAGTAATTTTCCTCTGTATTTACTAGTGGTTTTACAATATTTTAAAATGTATTTTTCTCACATAGTGCTCATCCATAATATTACAAACATTGGGTATTGCATTAATATGACTAAGTTGCTGTAACTTTGTTAATAAGAATATATTTCAAGAAGTATACTGTCCAATTAGTTTTCTATTTGAATAATTTACAAACCTTCTGAAAATGGATAATAATGAATAATAAAAATGTCATACAAATTAGTAAGACTTCTCTCTAATTATATAACTATATGATATATTCTAAATCTTTGGGCCTTAAACACAAGATAAATCTAAAAAACCTTATAATTTAGATAAAATACGTAATAACAAAAACAACAGCAAGGACAAACATTCCTATAGTTCCTACTATTTATCACACAATTTAAGAACTTTACTAATGCATCTATTTGAAGTCAAACAAAAGCTTAACACTGACTATGTCTAGTGCTATTACATGTGATTATTTCTCCTTATACTTTTTTGTTTTGTGCAAGAATTTTGTTAACAAATATGTTACTTTGGGGCTGAAAATTTTTGCCTTTTATGCCTTTTTTCTTTATTTTATTTTGAAGAAGTTACTTTCTGTTTTTCCAAATAATTGTACCAGAGTGGGTTTTTCATACATTCTGATATTCAGTGGAGGAGACTGTCATACACAAATGTTTTTTAATGATTTTATCTTTAAAAATCTTATAGGATTTTTTAAATTTGAAATATAGGTATTTATTTCTAAGTTAATCTCAAGAGAAAGTCAAAATAACTGCAACTATAAGATATAAGAAATAGGTATACATGAAATGAAAGAGAAAAAGAAATTCTTAAAATCAGCAACTATTAAAAAATCTTATATATTTACTATATACCGTTTTCAACATACATATAATCATATGCCTCATTTTATGGAAAAAGTTGGCAATATTATATATAGTAAAAATGTAAAAGCAGCAGCGAGTTCAATGTGAGTCTTCTTTATTTATAGAAAAGTTTCAATGAAATGTTTTCAATCTCATGATCTATCCCTTTAAAGAGGTTCTCTGGTTCCACCTTATCCCCACCCCCATCTGTATATGTGTGTGTATTTGAAAAAGTTTTAGATTTTTATTTGGAAAAAATTTAAATGGTGTGATGTGTCTCTCTAATATGGGTCTCGTTTTTCAGGCTTTTGTATACTTCAGTCTGAATGCAAGAATTAAGGTCACTGGAGTTAAACTTTAAGGGTTTTGGGGCTTATTTTTGGATAACTGTGAGACTGGGCCCATTTTCACATTAGCAGTGACTTGAAAATTATTCCACTGGGTAACAGACATATTCAAAAACCACAATCAATAAAATTAATATTTTAGATACAATCATAATAAAATATTATTAATAAGTGATTAGGTGTGGGGGGAAATATTTTATGTGCATTTTGTTAATAAACGAAATATAACATGCATTCACTTTTAAATGAATAGCCAATAGCTCGAAGTACTGCCAGTATTGTAGTTTTGAAAGAAGAATTTCCCTTCACCAAATAAATGTTAGTCCCGGTATATTTCCTGAAACAATCTAACTTTTTATTTTCCAAGTTAGGTTTTTAGCCTATGAACTTCAGCATATTTTTGAATGTTTCTTTTTTTAATTTATTTTATTTATTTAATTAATTTATTTTTGGCTGCATTGGGTCTTCGTTGCTGTGCGCGGGCTTTCTCCAGTTGTGAGGAGCGGGGACTACTCTTCCTTGTGGTGCGCGGGCTTCTCATTGTGGTGGCTTCTCTTGCTGCGGAGCAAGGGCTCTAGGCACGTGAGCCTCAGTAGTTGTGGCTCGCGGTCTCTAGAGCTCAGGCTCAGTAGTTGTGGCGCACGGGCTTAGTTGCTCCACGGCATGTGGGATCTTCCCGGACCAGGGCTTGAACCCGTGTCCCCTGCATTGGCAGGCAGATTCTTAACCCCTGTGCCACCACAGAAGCCCGAATGTTTCTAATAATGGTGTACCATGAACTAATTCAACACCGATCATTTTCACATACTGGATTTTGTTGTTTAAAGCAATGAAAGTCACTTAACCACAAAGACATCCTTTATTGAGAAATAGGATACCACTTAGAAATGCATCACAATAGTTGCAGAATATATATTATCTAATATTCACTGGGCTCACTGTGAAACAGACTTGAGCTAGTAATAAAACAACCTATTTTATTAATTTTCATTTACTTAAGGGTCATTTAGTCCAAACTAAATATAAATTATCATTAATTCATTCAACAATATTTATGGAGCACTGATTCAGGGGCAGTTCCTTCTCCAAGCTATGGAATTTCTGTAAGTTTCCAAAAGACATCAGTCCTAAACTCATGGAGCTCAGTCCTATAAATCTTAATTATATTAAAAAGTCTTTTGTAAAGAACTTTTGTTGTTGTTTCTAAAACAGACTCAATTCAAAGAATTAAAGATAAATTATATACTCATATAAAATTTCAGGTTGATTTAAGTTAAGAAAAAAAACAAGAGAGAGAAAGTATATCTTTCAAAAACAAAATTATCCATTTCTCATTAAAGCATTTACCTTGTGTAAAATAAGGATGCTTCAGCTTTTTCTCTCACTTCCATAGGAAGGGATTTTTCTTCTTTTAAGAGAGAATTTCCTGGCATTTTCCATTTTTTACTAAAAAGAAACTATTCTTATATTTTTTACTGGATTTTCACAGCACCAGGACCCGGGGTAATCAAAGTCATTCACCAGAATGACCGTGCATTGTAACAAGGCCTTCTACTGCTGCCGTCTGTCAAGAATGGAATCATTTTTTTAATGTAGAGAAGCCAGGAAGAAATAAAATGAAATGTCTGCCCTTTAACATTTCAGAACTGGGAAACTGATTCATTCTGCCCTATTCCAGTTAAATGTAATAGATGTATTTTTGTACTTGTTCAAACCACAGAGCTTCTGATGGACATTCTTTTAAAACACTCCTATAGATAGAACATATTCTTCTTCTCTGTTTATTTTCTTTGGAATGGCAGCTGCCTCAACTTAATGAGATTGAGACCATTTCTCTGAGGATCAGGTGCTAGTTCAGTGAGATTAATGAACAGTATGAAAGCTTAGTTTGATATTTGAAAAACTTATTTATATACTTATTTATGACCACTACTCATGGAATTCTGCTCCATAACCAGCGAATTCTAGTTCCTCAAGGCTGATTCAGGGTAACGTGTAGACTTTAAAATATGACCAATACTATCCTGATGATATTTTGACATCCTTGACTCTCTAGTAGAGTCAGTAGATTTTTAGCAACATTTATTATTTGTTCAGAGATTTAGAGTTCATTCATTTGCATTATCTGTCTTATCACAGTGCCTGAGTGAAGAATGATGGTGATGGTTTCTATAAATACACATTCTCAGTTGAAGGAAACACTTTTCTAATCCTTTCCTATGGTCATTAAAAATATTTTGAAAGTAAATATTAAATATTTTCAATACCAGTTAAAATTAAAGTATTATATCTCTGTGTATTTATTAATATTGTAATTGCTTCATAGTAGGCTGAAAAATGTCTGCCCCCAAAATATTCACATCCTAATCCTTGGAACCTGTGAATGTTACCTTATATTGCAAAAAAACAGAGGTATTTGCAGATGTGATTAAATTGAGATTTTAAGATAGAAAATTATGTTGGATTATCCTAAATTCCATCACATGTATCCCTATAAAAGGGACTCAGATTTTACACATATGGGGGAGAATGCAACGTGAAGATGGAGCAGAGAGATACTTAAAGACCCTGGAATGATGGGGCCACATTTGACGGGATGCCTGCAGCCACCAGAAACTGGAAAAGTCTAGGAAAAAATTCTCCTATAGAGCCTCTGGGGGGACCATGGCCCTGCCGCCATTATGACTCAGATTAAGTAAAACTGACAGAAGTGTGAGAGAATAAATGGAACACATTTTGCTTGTTTTAAGCCAAGTATCTGCTGAATTGTTACAGAAACTTTTTATGACTTGGAAAAATTATTCTTATGTTATCTTCTTGATTGAGGGCTTAGCTAATTTATTTCTTGGTTTTTAGTTAATTCTTGAAACATCAATGTCTTTCTGAGAACTATTTTTATCATATTATATATTCATCAGCTCATAATCCATATGGTTGCCATTTAAGCAAATTTAGTGAGATTTTTCTTAGTGCCCATATTCTATGTGTGTAAAAAATTATAGATACTTGAATAGATTGAATGTTATTCATATCGTAGACACATATATTATAGGTTAATATATAGAGGGGTATGGATAGATACTTTTTAATATCAAGTAAAACCAAGTTTTATTATGCTATAATTCCTTCTTTATTTTTTCCTCTTAGTTTTTTGCTTGCTTTGCTATATTTGAACAAAACTGTTTTCTATTGACTTATTACTTACACATGTCATACAGTTTGTAGTGATTTCCTGTGAATTTAAAATATACATTGTTATATCTTTAATTAATAGACCTTTAGTTAACCAGTTTCTACCTATAGGTGATATGTTGTTTCACCTGTCATATAAGGTCTTTAAAACTGGCCTTAAAATGCCCTAAGGCCAACATTGTCACTGTTTTTTTAGCTTAAGACTTTTGTCTTGTGGTGGAAATAAAGGGGAAGCATCAGGATGCATATACTTGTCCCACCCACGTGGCTGTGTTCCGCTCTCCAGTCTGCATCACTAATAAGCATTTCTAGTTGATCTTTCAGACCTTTACTGTGAGAGGCCAATGGGGTTCATGAAGAAAGAGTCCTCCAGGGCATGCAGACTCCCCCAGTTTCTTCAGTGCAGGGTTGTTTCACATGGCATTCCCAGCCTGCAATTAACCTTCCTCAAGTGTCTGTCCTTCTAACTAAGTTCTTCTTACCAGCGTCCTGCTGTGTCTACCAATTTTGTTTACTTTTGTGTTGTTTTAAGAACTTGTTTTATCTGAATGTAACAGTACTATTGTAACAGTGAAGAGCTAAATTGGACTCCAGGTTAGATCTGTTTCTTTGAATTTAACCTTTGCTTTTCATTGCTTTTATTATTATATCATACATAATGGCCTGCCTCGAGGAACACTGCCCCTCTGCCTGAATGTTAAACTAAACTGCCTTTGTTCAGCTCACAGGGGGCCGATCTGACCCTGTCCACTTGTGAATGGCTGCAGATAAGAAGAAATGAACGCATCTCCTCCTATTTTGCAAGATAAATGGCCTTTTTACTTTACTTCTTCACCTCCTCTCCCTCTCTATTCTATAAAAGAAACTGGCATCCAGACCCCCGATAAGATGATTTTTTGGGAACCATAGTCCGAACCATAGTCCGACATCTTCTCGGTCCGCCGGCTTTCTGAATGAAATCGCTCTTCCTTGCCTCACCACTTCCTGTTCCGATTTATTGGCCTGTCGTGTGGCGAGCAGAGCGAGCTTGGACTCGGTAACACTATTGCATTATTTGGAACATTAGTTACCTCTTAGATGTCATTTTCTAAGAAAGACAGCTTCACATCTGACTCTGACAAATTGTAAACTCTTAAGTATGTCTTAACTGCTAGAATTTTCTATTTTCTATTTCTTATTCCACTTTTTAGAGTATTTCCCTCATTCACTTGTTGTGTTATATTGTGCAAGTTTTACACACTTGTGATGTTTCTCTGTTCTTGTTTATCATAATTTTTACTGATATAAAGCAAACCCCTTGATTTTTAAAGCATTTTTACCGTAACTTCTATTTTGACTGAGATTTATATTGAAAATCTTGTTTTAATCTTGCTTAAAATTTCCAGGTCTATAAATGGAGATACTTTTAAATGTCTTAAATTTTGGTTTTGATTTGTCTACTCTAAATAATATAGTGATAGAATTTTATGTAGTCAGTCGAGGAAAATTTGTCTTTTAATGCAAGCTTTATATCAATTCACAATTATTATGATCCATAATATACTTCATCTTATATCTGGTTTTCTTTAAATTCTTTTGCTTTTTCCCTTGTTTCTGCATTTTCTTGTGTTCCAATTTAAAAACTTTTTCTAGAAACAGTTTGTATTTTATATTTATGGTTCTTATTTTTCTCTAATACTTAAAAATGTCTACCCTCTCTTTATAAATGGTACATGTGAAACCGAGCAGGGCCCTTTTGAGGCTCCCGGGCATGGAGGTCTCTTTTTTGTCCCCTATTTCTTGTCTGCGAGACTTCAGCCTCCATGACCTTCCCTGAGTTCCACAGGGCAGATTCAAACAGTTGCTAATCAAGGGAGGAGCAGCCAGGAAACCACTTGAGGCAAGATTAAAGGGAGCAGAGAAGCTCATCTAGATGAGGAGACCCACCACTGAGACCCTGCACACACCCTAATCTTGTCAGCAACCCCACCCTTGGGAAGCATTGTTATAAAACTCCTTATCAAATCCTCCTGGGTGGGGACACACAGATTTTTGAGGCAGAAGCCCCCTGTGTCCCCCTTGCCTGGCAAAGTTATAAAGCTGTCCTCTTCTATCTCATCCAAAACTCTGTCTCCAAGGTTCGGTTTGGCACTGGTGTACAGAGAAGCTGAGCTTTCGACATCACAGGTAACTGAAATGACCGTATCTAAATGTAAAACAACTTTAACTGCAGCATAAACATCTATGTATATATCCTTGGTAAAGCAAACAAATAACAAAAATATCAATATGCATAACTTCTCCTATAACATAGCAATACATTTTGCATGGAATTTCTTGATCCTTCTCCCCTCCCTACCTCTAAACCCAAGGGTTGGTCATACCATCTAAAACATCTCTTCTTGTTTATAAGTTTGTATATATACAAACAAAAACAGCAAACAACATGAACGTTCTTAAATGGTAAAAATGCTGAATAAATGATAGTACATATAAATACAGAAATATTACCGTTTTTATATGTGACTTGTATGTCCGTCCTCACATGATACCTTGATTGATGTTTAAGTGGGAAATGTGGGTTTCAGAGTACTGTGCATAGTTTGCTTCCATTCTTTATAGAAGTAAACAGCAAACACATCTACATATGTGTTTGTGTGTATGTATGTTTTTGTATGGGTGCGTGGTATTGAAGCCGAATCCAGCCTCTGTACCCTGACACCGAATTGAATCTCAGAGACAGTGTTTTGGGTGAAGTAGAAAAGAATAGCTTTATTACTTTGCCAGGCAAAGGGGGATACAGCGGTATAATGTCCTCAAAACTGTGTGTCCAAAAAGGGAGGGGGTGTTGTGAAGAGTCTTATAGTCAAGGGGGCAGGGTTGCTGATAAGGATCGGGCTGTGCATTCCTTCAATCCAAATATCATCTGGCATCAGGTGGTGATGGGCAAACTGTTACCTTCTCTGGAATGAAGAGTGCTTCAAGTAGTTAACATCTTCCATTTGGTGAGGGTTTTAGTTCTGCAGAAGAGCTCAAAGATATTGTTATGAATATCCTTTGGGGGTGTGGGGGTGGGGGGGACCAGGACCCTACCCCCCAAGGCTGCACTATTGTTTCTTGACTGCTCCTCCCTTGTCTCTGCATCCCCCCCCCCCTCCTGATTAGCAACTGTTTGAACCTGGCCTTTGAAACTCAGAGAAGGGGACATAGAAAGGCATTTGTGCCCAGGAGCCCCATAGGGTCCTGCTGGGTTTCAGTATCTTTTTAAATTCATGAGGAAAGATGTAATAAATTATATATTAAAAAAACCTCATTGCTTGAAGGAGCTAGAAAATGTTTTATTTCTGTGATTGCATTGAACTTGTATTATTTTGCAATACAAATATTTAGTACTTAAATTGCATTACATTCCAAAGCAGTGCTGTCAAAAACTATTTATGTTTTAGTCAGTTTTCTCCAGAAAAACAGAGCCTGTAGCAGATATAAAGATATAATAAAGATATAAAGATATAAAGATATATAGATATAAAGATATAAAGCAGATATACAGAGAGAATTTTTTTATGAAGGTGATGTGATTATGGAGGCTGAGAAGTTCCGCGATCTGCAGTTGGCTTGCTGGAGGTCCAGAACGCTGGTGACATAGTTCCTCTTCAAACCCAAAGGCTAAGTGGAGGGGAGCCAATGGCGTAGGTACCAGTCTGAGTCTGAAGGCCTGAGACCGAAAGCATTGATATCTAAGGGCAGAAGAGGGACCTCCTGGCTTCAACAGAGAGTAAATTCACCCTTCCTCTGCCTTCTTGTTCTATTCAGGCCCTCAGTGGATTGTGTGATGCCCCCCTGCATTGGTGAGGGCCATCTTCTTGACTCAGTCTACTGATTCAGATGCTAATCTCTTCCAGAAACACCCTCACAGACATACCCAGAAATAATGTTTCACCAGGTATCTGGGCATCCCTTAGCCCAGTCAAGCAAGTTGACACATAAAATTATCTATCACAATTTATCATGAGCTGTGTTTTGCTATTTACATATATATGTACATACATATGTAGTTTTTTATATATAAATTCATTCTCAGTTTTACTGAGCTTATCTATGTGATTAATTTTCTTTTTCTGAAAAAAATATGTATGTAGTTTATTTTTTAATTTTTATATTTCTTCAATATAGTTTGTTTTTGTATACTTGCATAATTAGTTACAGAGTTGTTTTTTCAATATCTTTTTTTGACCACACTTTCACACATTGCTATATTGTTTTGGAGAATGGGGTCATCTCTTAATACATGTTTTATTACCTCATCAGATAATAAAGAAAATATGACTGTTTTAAAGTGTAAATATTCCTTTTCTCTAGGAGTTTGTAGGAATTTATTATTATTTTGTTTGTTCATTAATTTTGTCTGAATGTTTCAGATGAAAGCACCATCAATCTTAACAGGGTTTTTGGTTTTTTTTTTTTAAATTCAGTGATACGTTGTACTATTTATTTATCTAAATACCTTTTTCTCTTATATTCTCTCTATCCCTTAGTAGGATATTTGTTACTGAGGTTGCATGTGCATTTATTTTAAATTCCTAAACTCCCTTAAAGAAAAGTTTCATATTCATATTTTGCAGGAATGCTATCTTCTCAAATATTACTAAGCATATTTATTAAGTTATTTGTGTTTATTTTTCCATTAATTTCTTTCCTTAATAGATAGTTCTTTCATTAGCTCCAGCCAGTGTTCTTTTTCTAAGTTCCCCTCAGATATTTGGTCATTATGGATTTTTCTGTGTAAATTTATAACAGTAGTTAGCATTGATCAATATTAGTAGTTTAAGTGGCTTCTTTTTATTCACTCAGCACAACACTAAATATTTTTCTTTTCCAAACAGCAGATGCACTTTTACTTTATGTGATTTCTAGCTGTGGTTGTAATTATGAACTTGAGTCTGGTCTGGTTTTTCTGTTGAACAGGAAGAAATAGCCTTTTCTATGGTGATGACCAGAAGTTTTCCTCAGCACACCTCTCAGCTTCTCTTTCCAGGTTCAACACTCTGGGAACCTGCCATACTTGATCTCTTTGGAGAGGTATTCTGGGACAAATCCTCTAGATACAGAAAATGTTAAGAGGTAACTGGCACAGAATTAACAGCTTTCATATTTGGCTACAAGACAGTCTTCTCTAGTTTCCCAGATGTTTCTTGACCTGATGCATTTAAGGACGTTTGAAATCACACTATTTTGAAGTGTCTTAATTTTGCTTATATCGGGTTGTGGAAGTTTCAGATTAGGTTTATCCTCTCAAGACAATCTGATCTTATTGGCTCTGTATCCTTCAGAAATAACTGAATAATTTATTCTTACTAGGGACTTCTCTTAGTTTTTCAGGACCTCCAAGTCTTTAACTGTTTATTTACTATATTTTGTGATTATTCTATAATCTCCATGGGATTTTTGAAGGAAAAAGAGATTAAAACATGCCCTTAGTCAGCCATTTTGAACCCCAAGTCTCTCTTTTTTTTTAGGTAATATTATCACAGTGAGGGAACAGAAAAAACAGTTAATAACAATCAGAGTTGAATACAGAGTACGGTTCTGTGAGTTATACATGGACTTATATAAACAGCAGTTGAAATCTAATCCCTATTAGAAGGAAATGCACATTCTTAAATGTGATTATTTTAACTTCATTATGATTAATTTTAATAAAATTACATACAGTTTTCTGGAATCCAGTTTATCATTAATTAAAATGAAAGATATGATTAATACATCCACATTAAAAGTGTTTTTAAAAATTAAGCAAGAAAAAAATACACTAATAAAGTAAATGTGAATTTTATTAGTAAATAAGGAAAGTTAATTGGTTTGAAATAATTAGAAATAGACATATCCTAGATTTAAATTGGGTATAGAATAGAAATCCCACAGAGAATGTAACTTTAATTCAAAAGGTAATACGGTGAGTTTTACAAATCATAACTTGAGTGTGGGTGGAAAATCGCTTCGGTTTCTTTTTAAAGTGTGCATTCCTGGTTCTCATTTCCAAATATCCTAATGAGATTCACAAGAAACTAAATTCCTAACAAGAATCTCCAGGTAATTCTAATGAGAGACACTGTTCCAAGAGAGTATGTACTCATTTTACCACTCAATAGAAGAGCTCAACAGAAATAGTTAATCAGATTTGATAATGCTGCAGCAATGCTAACTATAAGAGTAATAGTAATAATAACAATTACAAAAGCAAACAAATTAATAGCTTTATAGTTGTCAGTGTGCTATGAACTTTCTTTTAATGGTTTCTACTAATCCTTATAAAAATCTGAGTTCCTACAAATTAAGTTCATACTTCTGATAAAGAATTTAGTCTAAGAAAAGAGAAGCTATTTGTCTATGTCCTGTAAGTAGCAAGCATCAGCACTCTCTGACAGTAGAGACTTCTCCCATAATCCTCCCTGCTAGACACTTCTATTTAAAATCATAATTTTAATAGTGCAAGTTGAAAACAACATATATTTATATAATTACTATGTACCATGTTAATGTATCACATGACTAATAGAAAGACACCTTTCTGATGTTGATTCTTCCCATACAAGAACAAGGTATTTATTTCCATTACTCATATCTTTTTTTAAGACTCTCCATAATGCTTCACTATTTTATCTATTGAATTTCTAAAATGTATTGAATGAGTTATTTCTAAATATGTAAATTTTTGTTCTATTGCAACAGAGTTTTTTTTTTCTTTCTATGATGTTTCTTATCAATTTTTATTAGGAGAAGTAATTTTGGTATATGATTAGATCACCAATTTAACACATTGTTTATTTTAATTTTTTGTTACATTACTAAAATTTTCTAGGTAATGTATCTGTAAATTGTTAAAATTTTATACCACTTATGCCTCTCACATAATCATATGATAGTTGAAAAAATGCATATTAATCAAGAACTGTGTCAAGCACTGCATTGAGTGTTGGAGTGAAAAAAACAAAAAGCAAAACCTTGCCTCATTAAACTTACAATTTACTGGTAATCTCAGGCATTTGCCAAATAACCATACAGAAATATAATTCCAAATTGGATAGGTTCCATTAAGAAAATACAGAAAGTTTTTTTCCCAATAAATTTATTATTTTATTTATTTATTTTTGGCTGCGTTGAGTCTTTGTTGCTGCACGCAGGCTTTCTCTAGTTGCACACAGGCTTTCTGTAGTTGTGGCGAGCGGGGACTACTCTTTGTTGCGGTGTGAGGGCTTCTCATTGCAGTGGCTTCTCTTGTTGTGGAGCACAGGCTCTAGGAATGCAGGCTTCAGTAGTTGTGGCTTGCGGGCTCTAGAACGCAGGCTCAGTAGTTGTGGTCCACAGGTTTATTTGCTCCTCATGTGGGATCTTCCTGAACCAGGGCTCGAACCTGTGTCCCTTGCATTGGCAGGCAGACTCTTAACCACTGCACCACCAGGGAAGCCCAAGAAAATACAGGAAGCTTTTAATGTATGCCACGGGGCATGTGATTAGCAGTTCAGATTTTAGAGAAATGCTGCAGTTAACTAGAACTGTTACGGAATATTATTTTACATGGGTGGCACTATTTGAAAGCTCCAGGCATGAGGGAAAACAGGGCACAATGGAGAGCCTAGGGCCTGGTGACTGAGGCAGAGACCACAAAGGGGGATGAGATAAGAGAGTGCATTATCTACTACTGTGTAAGAAATTACCCCCTAATTTAATGGTTTCTAACAATAAAAATGTATTTTCTAACAGTTTTTGGGAGTCAGGGATCAGAGTGTGACTTAGTTAAGTGCCTCTGTCTAACATCAATACTGAAATTATAGTCTGTAGGCCACCTGGGGCTCTGGTCACACCTATAGACTCAAAGTGAGGGGGGATAAATCCAGTTACAAGTCCATTCATGTGGTTGTTGGCAAGTCTCTCTCCCTCGACACATGAGCCTCCTACAGGGCTGCTTGACAAGGTGGCCTAACATGGTGATCAAATCCAAGAAAGCATGAGAGAAAGCAGCCAAGATGGAAGCCAGTCTCTTTACAGCCTAATCTTGGAAATGACAAGTCACTCCTTCTGCTATTCTATGTTACAAAGGACTCCATAAGTCCAGCCTCCACCACCCACAGCCCCTCCCTCCCCAACCCACACCACCACACACACACATGCACACTCCATCCTTCCGATCTTCTCCATCTCACTGTCTATTGTTTCTGTTCCCAGGATGACCATAAGCTGTGGCTGAACCATAAAACTCTTCACGAACGCATAACCTGACAGTGCTTTGCAAAACGCCCATACTGTGCCCCTCTTACTCCCTGTCTGACGACTTCTTTGTTTGAGCCGTTACAGGACCTCTTTTGGCACGTTCCTTTGCACAACCTGAAAGTATGTGGGAGTTAATGTCCCAAGGGATAAACTTTGAACAGTAGGATTCAGTAATTTGTGGGTAAATTCATTCGTATTTATCCCTTCCAATAGAAGGACCCAAAATGAAGCTAGTATGGATTTTTGAGAGTAATCATGGTATTCTGCAATTTGTCTTACTTAGTGGTAGGCAGTTCAATAATCTATACTTGTATCGTCTCTCCCTTCCTCCTTGCCACTTTGTCTTTCACTTCTGCTCCCGAGAAATGAACATAACTCCTCTGCCTCAGGCTCAGCTTTCTGGAAAGGCTAAGCTACCAGTTTGTACTTAGAATGCTAATCTTCAAGGTGGAATTTTGGAACTGAATTTTACCCTCAACTGAAAGCAATAAGAACACCATGTAACAGCACAATCACTAAAGATTTTATGTGTCATTTGGATGAGGTATAGGTGGAAGGTGAAGAGTTCAGATTTATAATGGCTAAGGCACTTGAGCAGTATGACAGCAAAAAATAATTATACGGACTGTGAAGTGGGTTGGCTTTTTATAAACTGCTAACCATAAGAATGTACTGTAAACCGTTGTTATTTTTAACCCAAATTTTAGTCTAAAAATATGTGACCTTCAAAAATTAGAAGTTTGCATTCCTATATCCCTTACCTAGAGTTTCCAGGTTTCATTATTTGCTATATATCCTTGATCTCTCACCCTCGGCCTACCTAAACATACACTCACAACAATACACATTTTGATTACATATTTATCCATTATTTAAAACTAAGTTTCTGATACTTCACACAAGTATTTTAGCTTGTATTTCATTTTTTAAAAAAGATATTTTAACTAATTGTAATGTAATTATCACACCCAGAAAATTTAAGCCTGATATACAAAATGTTCTTTAATATGTATGTCATGTGTTCAATATAACAATTTCCCCCAAATATGCCACTGAATAGTTTTCTAGTTGTTTTTATTCCTTAGTTCTGATCCAAGATCTAATAAAAGATCACATATTGAATTTTTTGGTCATCTAGAACAACCCATATTCCTTTTATTTTTATAACATGGCCGTTTTCACAGTTGTGACTGTGAGAATTTTCTTCACTTACTTCCAAATACCAGGAATGAACTTGACTAAGAGCTACAAATCTACCACTCTGAAATCCAACTCTGTGATAACACTGAGGTCACAGGCTATCCCTAAGGCAGATTCATGGAATAAACGGGACTCCTCTTGGAGCTGATGTTGCCAGTAACAGTGTCCCTTTACTTTCCATTCTTGATATTGAAATTTTTCATTCTTATGGGAAGCTCTTCTCCCTTTTTTCTTGGTCACTGTAACTAGAAGTTTGTCAATTTTATTGAACTTTTCAAAGAATATGCTTTTATTTGCATTGATTTTTTTATTTTTCTATTTTCAATTTCATTAATTTCTTCTCCATTCTTTATTACTTCTTTCTACTTGCTTTGGGTTTAATTTGTTCTATTTTTCTTTAAAAATTTCTTAAGATGAAAAATTAGATTATTGATCTGAGTCATTTCTTCTTTCCTAATATAAGTATTCAATAGTATAAATGACCCTGAAAGCACTGCTATAGCTGTATCCCTCATATTTTGATGTGTTGTATTTTTATCTGTATTTCATACAGACTATTTTGTCATTGGTTTTAGACTTCCCCTTTAACCCTGGGTTATTTAGAAATAGGATGTTTAATATCTACATATTTGATAATTTTTTAGATTTATTCCTGTTTGACTTATAGCTAAATTCTATTATGCTATTAAAATGTAGCTATGATTTCTACCCTTTTAAATTGTTTGAGATATTTTTATTGGCTTATTATATGGTCTATCTTGTTGAATATTCATATGTCTTTGAAAATAATGTGTATTCTACTGTTGGGTGAATTGTTCTATAAATTTCAATTAGGACTATTTGGTTGATAGTGTTCAAATCTTCTATACTCTTACTGTCTTTCTGCCTATTTGTTCTATCAATTACTGGGAAAGGATTTTTGATGTCTTAATTATAATTTTAGAACTGCCGACTTGTTTTACTAATGTCCATTTTTGTCTCATTTATTTTGATGCTCTGTTATCAGTAATATATATATATATATATATATATATATTTATGGTCATTATGTCTTATTGGAGAATTGACCCTTAATGATGATATACTGTCCCATTTTATTCTGGATAGTATTCCTTATTCCAAAGCTGGCTTTTTCTGATATTAACATAGCTATTCAAGGTTTGGGGGGATATTTTCATGGCATATCTTTCTCCATCTTTTTACTTTTAACTTATCTTTATCAGTATATATTAACTGCATTTCTAATAGACACAGTAGAATGGGATCTTGCTGTCTGATCCAATCTGACAATTGCAGTCTTAAGAAAGTTATATTTAAGCCATTCATAAGTAACGTGATTATGGATGTCGTTGGATAAAAACTTTACTAAATTGCTAGCTGTTTTGTATTCATTTAATTTATTATATACTCTTGCTCTGCCTTCTTTTGCATTAAATAAACATTATATAGTATATCATTTTACCTCCACTATTGACTTATTACTTATACATCTCTTATAAAGTTTGTAGTAATTTCCTGCTAATTAAAAATATACATTGTTATCTTTTTAATGAATATACTTTAATTAATCAGGTTCTACCCTCAAATGATTGTTTCACCTATCATATAAGCTCGTTAAAACTGGCCTTAATATACCCTAAGGCCAGTAGTGTCACTGTTCTTGCTGATTAAAGCTTTTGTCTTGTGGTGGAAATAAAGAGGAAGCATCAGGATGCATGTACTTGTCCCACCCACATGACTGTGTTCCCCTCTCCAGTCTGTATCACCGTAGGCGCTTCTTAGTTGATTTTTCAGACGCTTTGCTGTGAGAGGCCAACGGGGCTCATGAAGAAAGAGTCCTTCAGGGCATGCAGACTCCTCCAGTTTCTTCAGTACAGTGTTGTTTCACATGGCATTGCCAGCCTGCAATCATCCTTCTTCAAGTATCTGCTCTTCTAGCATCCTACCAATTTTGTTTTGTTTTGTGTTGTTTTAAGAACGTGTTTTTTTCTGTATATAGCAGTACTATTGTATTATTTGGAACATTAGTCTTCTCTTAGATGTCACTTTCTAAGAAACACAACTTCACATCTGACTCTGACAAATTGTAAATTCTTAAGTATGTATTACCTGCTTGAATTGTCACATAATAGTAAATGTTACACTGAAAATATTTTATGATGAAAGACCTTTGGAATAAAATACTCTTGGAATGTGTAAACAAAATTTTAACATATTAAACAGGGAACTTTTTAAACAGAAGTGCTTAGTAAGTTTCTCACAACTTGACATAACCTTAAATATATACCTCACTTAGAATGATTGCTTCTATCATAGAACAGTCCTATGCTGAGACCTATTCCATTATTGAAATAGCTGAAAATCAATGTGTTATTGGGAGATATATAGCCAGGTGTATATTCACATTGTCAGTATGCTTTATAATAAATGCTCAAGGACTTAAAATTATTATAGCTAAGTGATTTGCCCTTGAAATTCAGGGATTACTGTTATGTATTTTGATTCTTGCATTTTATATAATAGTAAGTTCATTTGGTTCAGAGCCCTAAATGTTTCCAAATGACTACAATTTTTTCAATGCCAGCAGTTTGGAAAATAATTGCTTTGAATCTCATTTTTGTTTTTTTTTTTATTACCCATCATCTACACTATGCCATCCAGACAAGAGAACAGTGAAGTAAAAAAACATTGTTGATTTTTTGGTTACATTACAAAGTCTTCCCATTAACGTATATTGATATGGAGGTTTTTTAAGTGCAAGGACTAAGATCACTGAAAGTATAAAATAACATGTCTTAAATTTTGTTGTTGCTGGTAGATAGGCTCTGCTATAGAAATGCTGATTTGAAGGATAGTCACAAAAAGTCACAAAATCAGATATGTAAATTTTACATGGATTAGAATATATTAGCTCAAATTTAACTTAATCCTAATTTTAGAAAAGCTACAGAACTTAACAGATAGTCAAGTAAATAGCTTATTATAATTTGTAATAAGACAAAAGATCATATATTCGTACCATTCCACACTTCACAATATATAGGGCATGGAATTTCTAACACTCTTGATATCTTTGGCTTAATCCCATAAAGTTAACATTAAGAACTTCAATATTTTTTGAGAAAGATTAACAATTTAAACAAATATTACATATGGTTTAGGATTTACTAAATGAAAATTGAAATTCCGTTCTGAAATTTAGTGATTGTTGATTTCTTCAATCCACATAAAATTAATTTCAGGACACCAAGGCACAGTTCAGTCAGATGAGCACAAATTTCCTTATTTTCTCTGTTCAGTGTTAGACAAGAAATATTCAAATATAAACCATACTATCTTCTGTCTGATGATAGTGTGTCAGATACAGTGGTGTTCATCAACCCAATCTATTCAGCCTCACTGTTTTCCTAGTTTTTTTTATCTAAGGAAAACAAAGTAGCATGGTTCCAACAATGAGATGGAAATAAGTCACTGAGTTGAGCTTTTGGGAATGTTTTGAAGAATGGTGAGGCTCCATAGGCAGGCAGTTATGCTTTTGCCCTTAGGCACTTTATGTTTTTTCCACCCTTTCTTCTTCTTTATGCTTGGAATAATGGCAGGTTGTTAGAAGATTATCAACCATACTATGAACGGGAGAATGGAATCCACACGCTAAAAATGGCAAAGCAGGAAGACAGAATGTACCTGGGCCTTCAATGGCATTGGTCAGAAGCTGCATGTTTAAGAAAAACTTATAACAGCAACAAAACAACTAAGAAGAGGAGGATGAGAGAGGATGAGAGAGAATGAGAGAGAGAGAGAGACTTAGAATGAATGTTCTTTTATGTTTCTCTCCCTTGTTTGTACTCTTTCTTTGAAAAAGGAAACCATCATAGGATAAAGTGCTAAAAAAATGCTCAATATTTAGTTAGTTAACTTATTCAATATGCTTTCAGGAAGAAAAAAAAATCATTACATGATGTGGTTGACAGAATTGTAAAAATATCTCCCCAAGATTTTTTGTTTCCTAGCTGTTCAGTAAAACACTGATACAGGTATTGCTGAGAAGAGTCTTTCACATGGAATTAAGGTTACTAATCAATTGCTTTATATTAGGAAGGTTAACCTGGATTGCCTGAGTTGACCTACTGTAATCATATGAGCCCTTAAAAGCTAAAGAGGAAGACAGAATCATCAGTCAAAGAGATGAAGCTTGAGTGACTTGAGGCATGAAAGGGACTTGACCCACTCTTGTTGGTTTGAAGATGGAGGAATGGGGCCAGGAGCCAAGGAAGGCTAGCAGCCTCTAGAAGCTGAGAAAGATCCCTGATGTCTAGCCAACCAGCAATACCAGCAAAAAAACAGGCAACTTAGCCCTACAACCACAAGGAAGTGAATCCTACCAATCACTCACACAAGCCAGGATGTGGATTCTCCCTTAAAGCATCAAGAAAGGAACACAGCCATGTAGACACCTTGATTTTAGCCTTCTGAGACCCAAGGAAGCTAGACTTCAGACTGTGAAGGCACTGTGAGATGATGCCTGTGTTAAGTCTCTGAATTTGTGGCAATTTGTTATGGCAACATTATGAAACTAATAATCATAGTAATACAAGAGAACCTGTTTAGGACATATACAAAAAATGTCCTGACATATTAACCTTTCAAAAATTACTTTCATCAAATTATAAGGCACAGATCAGAGATCAAAATCCTGAAAAATTACTACTAAGAACTCAGTGTTTTAGTGGAGGCAGGGAAGTAAGGATCATGAGATGCAATCAGGGTAGATAGTGTGTGGCTCTGTGGATGGTCCTTTGTGATTGAGTTTCCAATTGGAAGTTTGAAAAATAAATGCCAAAAAACTACACTACTTCAGAGTTTTCACTAGTGTCAGTTTCTAAAAAATCTTGCATGAATTACTATAATTTCAACAAAACATTGATTTTACTAACATTTTATGTTGTTGTAACTCTAAGATTTGAACAATAATGATATGGTTTACTGTGAAATATAGGAAATTTATAATTATGTGTTTTTAAATTTTTTGCATGTAAAAAGTAGGTTGATTGAGACTATGCAATCCCATCTATTCACTCTTTGTGATTATACTGAAGTGCCATTCTCTTCAAAAAAGAAGAAAATATAGAGAGCTCAACTGAAACGAAAGGATTACAGTAGTATGAATTACTCATTCATATTACTGATATATTCAATCAATCCAAAATATTAATTGAATAACCATTATATCCAATGATTTTTACACATACATTTACCTATATTGCCACAACACAATGCATATTTTGAATGCATTTAAATTATTTTACACACATACACAAAATAAGACTGCTGATGATTAAATTTCACCTCGAAGTATCTTATTAGGTGATTAATTAGTAGGTGGCACAGAGTACAGTGAATAGTACCAACTATTATTTCATCACTCACTTATAATAAGAAAACATTGAATAAAGAGTCAGTGTTGTATTTATCTGAGTTTCCCAAGCAAACAACAAAATACCTAATACGTAGGAACATAAAAATGCTGTTGGAATGAACTGTATGTTAACAGTTACACGATTTAAGCAAGAACATGACCAAGGATAAATGTATAACTGAATAGTTATGTTCTGTCATTTTGATAAAAAATTTCAAAATAACACTAAAAAATCAAGTTTTATTCTTAATTATTTGCTATCTTTCATTCTCTAAACAAATATTACATGAGTACTTGCCATGTAACAAGTATCCAAGACATTTAGGGAATGGAAACAAATAAAGAGAGTCTCTGGCTTTAAGAATTTCCTGGACATGTTAGAATGTTTGCCACATGCAATACCTGAAGATGTTTATTAGAGCTTTATTCAGCATGCAGCAAAGGGCAGAGAAGGAAGTGTTTAACTCAAGGTAAGTTGTTTATCTGCTGGGGGAAAATCAGTGAAATCAGCTGAGAAAAACTGTCATGTGATATTATGGTTTAGTTATTCTGAAATGGGAAACAAAAGAACATTTTATACAGAAATATTAAATTATTTTATGGTGTGCAAATTAAATTTTTTGCATTGAGGTTTTTTAAAATGGCAATGTTAATCATGAACTTAAGAAAAAATATAGATGAAAAAAGAGAAATGAGTTATATTTTCCAGGATTGAGCTGAGGGGAATATATTCCAGGCAGTGGCAACAGAAGATGCAACTTGCAGGGCTGTGAAAACTCATGGAACTTTTGAATGATGACAGGGAGTTCAGAGACAGAGCAGAGAGGTTTTGTAGGCAGACAGGGATGAGTCTGAGAAGCAAGCAGGAGTAAGATCACAAAAGTTCTCAAATATATTGCCAACAAGTATTTTACTTCAAGCTAGGCTCTGGGAACTCAATGACAGATGTGAATTGCAGAGGAATGACCATATTTCCATTTCAGAACAATCACACTGGCAACAATGTGGAGAGTCAGAAGGGAGGCCAGAATGTGAGCACTCAAATGAAGAAAAAATGAGCATGAGCCCAATGCCAGCAGAAATAGGGTGGAGGAGAGGGCTTCAAGAAAGGTTTAGGACGTAGTCTGTAAGACTTTCTGATTGATTTGAAATGAAGGGGAGGAACTGCCAAAGGAAGATTCAAGGACCACCCCAGTTTACTGGTTAGCAAAACTTAACTTATCACACATACTTGTGGTAACTATAAACTGAGATTTAAAAAAATCCTATTTATACTTGAATTTGAGTTAACCTAAACATTTCCTAATACAACTTGCCTATAATTATGATTCCTTCTATTTTTTTCCTAATACTCAAAAACAGTGATTTTACATTTCATGTAATCATGGTATAAGTGGCAGGAGAAATACTAATTGCAGAATATTTACTTCAATAAGCCTTTTTCTCATGTGTATGAATATTTCAAAACATAGTTCATGACATTAAAGAAAAAATAAAGATATAGTTAATTCTAAAAGGCACCATGAAATGCAAAAGTGCAACCTATACTTAAAAAAACATTAAAACATTGAGTATTTGTCCACATACATTGCCCACTGATTTGCAGCCGCAGTAATTCATGTAAAAGCTATCATGTAATATACATGAGATTGCTTTTCTACAATCTTGCAGAAAGGATACTTGGAAGTATCCTTTTGTACCAAAACTGGAATCATTTTTCTGATGATAGGGTAAAGTAAGGTGAAGCTTTGCATTTCATGAGTAGTCAGTAAATGTAGGTGGGTGAAATCATTTATTCCTTTAAAACAGATCACAAGATGTGTTATTCTTGATGATTTCCAACAATATTATAAGTCCTTGAAGTAGCACATGTATTTGCAGAAAAAAAATAATATGCACATAAGCAAAGCAGGGTGAAAGAAACAAAAATTTACCCATGATCCCAATAGCGATTATATATATATTTGAAAGAGAGAGAGAGAGGATGCTAGCTAACTGACTAGGTAATCAGACTCCCTAAGCAAAGTCTACCATTACAGGGATTCTAGGAATCTAGGGGTGGGCAGGAATATAGTGATTCTAGTACGTCAAAGTGCATAGTCACTGGGGAAGCAGTCTGGCAAGAACACATTGGCCAGTCTTGGGGCAGCTGGAGGCTGTCAACCAGCTATCCTTCCTGCAGAAGTCTTCCTTGAATAGAGATGTAAGCAAGACACCTCCCATCCATCCCTTGCTTCATACAGATTCTCTTCTCTGTGCATGAGGTTTGGAAAACAGCTCCTCCATCATTTTTTTTTTTTAAGCTTTGTATATGCATTTTATCTTTTGAACCAGAATCTTTTTTTTTTTAATTATTTTTATTTTTTATTTTTGGCCATGTCCATTCTTTGTTGCTGTGTGCAGGCTTTCTCTAGATGCGGCGAGTGGGGGCTGCTCTTCATTGTGATGCGCGGGCTTCTCATTGCAGTGGCTTCTCTTGTTGTGGAGCACAAGGCTCTAGGCACGCGGGCTTCAGTAGTTGAGGCATGCGGGCTCAGTAGCTGTCGCTCACGGGCTCTAGAGTGCAGGCTCAGTAGTTGTGGCACACGGGCTTAGTTGCTCCACGGCATGTGGGATCTTTCCGGACCAGGGCTCAAACCCGTGTACCCTGCATTGGCCGGCGGATTCTTAAACACTGTGCCACCAGGGAAGTCCCTCCTCCGTAGTTCTTGTCCGTGTTTCTTAGGAGAAACCTATGAGAGGCTAGTGGGAAGAGGCACAGACACCATTGCTGCAGGTAGGTTCAGGGTATCATTAATACTCATCCTCTCCCTCCTCAAACACCTATACTAATTTCCTCCTACCCTTAATTATTACCACAGGATTTGGTAGCTTACCTGGCTTTATGACCCAGGATTAGTTATATAATTTTCTGTGTTCAGTGCAAAATGAAATGTAGGACTCCTTGTTCAAAAATTACTAAGAATTTCAAAACAGTGACAGCAGAGCAATAGACCAAGCATGAGGTTCTTTTAAGTATGGGGCCTTTCATTTGACCTGTGGGACTGCCCAGGTCAAGTGCCCATGAATCTGGCCCTGTTGTGGCCCAAACTTAAATTTCTAAAGGGACCGAGACCTTGGTAATCACCCCTCTGTCTGGCTGGGGTTGCTGCATCCATCCACTCACAGGTACAACTGGGTAAGTTCCAAATTTCATAATGAGAATGCGTAATCATTACTGAACTGAGCATGAGGAATTGGATTAATATCAAGATTTTAGGTGTGGAAATGGTAAATAGGAGCTTAGAATTCACTAAATTATAAAACTGAAGAATTCTGTCTTAAAGAATGTTTCAATGTTTATGCCAGTTGAATGGTATTCTTTTAACAATGTTACTTTGTTTTCATATGTGATGGGAACCTCCTAATTCCTGAAAAGACCTGTGACTTCTGAAAAAAATAGACAATATCTTGAAGTTTTGTGATTTCACACCTACTTTATAAACTAATTGAGCTGAAGATTGGTGTTTAAAATTCTTGTGTTCTCGAGTGGACAGCTTGTGAAAAAAATTGAGGAAAAAATAATACTTACTGGAAAATAAGAAATTTATTTGGTAAAGTATAAAAATATTCTATTGGAGAAGTGAATATAGCCTGTGCATTACTTATTAATAATAATAAATATTTACAAAGCACCTTCTAGGCACTAGGAAATATTCTAATTGCTTTACATGTTTTTTTATTATATGATAAATGCCCCCATTTTATGGATAAGGAAACAGAATGAGTAAATCTAGGTAAAAATTTAAGAGTTACAGTCTTAATCAGTTTTTAAAATTAATTACAAATTCATAAAATTCATGTTCTGGTATAAATTAAATTGTGTTTTGAATCATTTACTTTTAAAAATTTTGTTTTAATTGTACTCAAAGAGAAAAAATATACTCCTGAGTCTGATTAGAGAAAAAAGTGGTCACATTTCAGGAACTAGGTAATATATGATCTTTATATACAATGCCAGCACCCAGGAAGAGACTGCCTATCATAAGTTGTTTTTCTCAAAATAACAGCTTTATGGCAATATAGTTTACTTACCATACATTTTACCACTTTAAAGTGTGCAATGTTTAGCATTAGTGGTTAAGTGTTCATTGTTTGGTGTATTCACAGAGTTCTGCAAGCATCACCACTATCTCATTTTGGAATATTTGCATCACCCCAGGAAGAAATCCTTTAGCAATCTCTCCCCTGTCCTTCCTCTTCTTAACTCCTATTAAACTCATGAGTTTTTCAAAATTGAAAAAAGTCACATTGAATCCTAACCTGAGGCCCCATTTTTTGCTTGTTTGTTTGTTTTTAAGCTGTGAAAGACTTATTTGTTTGAAGTTTATGATAATTTTGTTTTTAAGAGATTTACAATGCCAAATTACTGAGTGTTTGATAGTAATGTTAATTTAAATGTGTTACACTAGATATAACAAAATTCAGATTTTTCCTTATGTAGTGTGTTTAAGATGGGTTGCTTGTATATTTTAACCCCTTAACATGACTCTGCATTGAATTTCTATGGTAACTGCATTTCTGAAAAAACATAAAAACATTCAGAGGCTGTGCCCTCTCTCTCCTTTTCCTGTTGCCTTTCAGATCAGGAGAACATGTCTCTCCAGAAGTCACTGGAATGCCCTATGTACATTTATTATTATTGCTATTTCCATCCCCCAAATTAATATCAAAACTACCATGATAGATTTGTAAGGAAACCATTTAGGACTACTCATGAGAAAGAAAATTATCTTGGATAATGACAGAAAAGAAAAAAAAATACAGTTAGAAGATAGGAACTCAAATTCAAACTGTTTGGCCTAATCCTGAATGTAACATTTTCATTATATAGTCAACTTCTGCTGTGCCCACTTGACTTTATGGCTTAATGATATGATTTTGCCCAGTTGATGATGAGTAGCTCTGGTCATAGGATCACCTGAAATCCTAGTCATGTTTAAATAGAACATAGTGATATGTGAGAAGCTCTTACTCAAACTAAGAGTAATTTACTGTCATAGCAACCAAGACTTTGTCCTCCAACTTCAATTAGGCTATGATGTTTTATCATAATATTTCATTCCTCTCAGATTTCCTATCTTTGGTTAAAATTACACAGTGTTATATGTCAATAGTATCTCAATTAAAAAAAGAAAAAAAAGTAATTGGTTGAATAATCTAGTTATCAGAATTAATGTATGTGTAACTTTACCACCTCAATGTGAAGCCCTGATTTCTTTCTAGTCTAAGCTTCAGAATTCAGTTTTACAGTTGTAAATTAGAAATGAGGATTTTGAAAAGTCCTACACATAAATCCATGTAGATACATATAGCACGTGCACACACACACACATCATACTTTGTATATTTATTTTGAATAGAAAATGGAATAAGCAGGTGAGTAGTTTCAAAGTTGAAGATTTATTCATTTTTGGAAATTTTTAGGTAATTTTAGTCAGTTTGATATAAATATCAATATACTATATGTTGGCTGCCATTGGTCTAAAAATCTACCAGATCTTCCAGCTCCATGCTACTAATAATATCTAGTACTGTTGTGAGCTGAATTGTGTCCCCACAAAAGATATATTGAAGTCCTGAACCCAGACACCTGTGAATGTGACCTTATTTGGAAACGGGGTCTCTGCGATTTAACCAACTTAAGGTAAGGTCATATTGGATTGAGGTGGGCCCTAAGTCCAATGACTAGTGTCCTTATAAGGAGAAAGAGACACAGAGAGGTAGACACGCAGGGTAAACAGCCATGTGATGGTGGAGACAGAGGTTGGAGGGATGAAACTTCGAGTCAAGGCACGCTAAGTGTTTGCCAGTGATCATCAGAAGTTAGGAAGAGGCAATGAAGTATTCTTCCCGAGAGTCTCCAGAGGGAGCCTGGCACTGCTGACACATCAGTTCCAGACTTCTAGGCACCAGAACTGTGAGAAAATAAATTTCTGTTGCTTTAAGTCATATACTTGTAGTATTTTGCTATAGCAGCCCTAGGATATTAATACACATACTACATACAGTAGTAGATAGTAGATTGGCCAGTGATATTACAACTGGGTAAACATTTCTTTGACATGTTCTTACACAGATGGGCATTCACCTTACCTTAATGACTTGCAATTTATAATTTTGCTTTGACAGACCCATGATATGAACTTTGGAACAACAACAAACAAAAAGTACTGAGTGAAGGAACAGTATTGTTTCTCCTGAGAGACAATTAGAAACTTGTTTCAGACAGACTGGAAGTAGGGAATGCAAATTTTCTGTTAAAAATCAGTGGAATAAAAGCATCTTATTTCAATCTCATCTTTTCAACCCCGGGCAAATGCCCCAAAGAACAAAAGAATAGTAGAAAATTCAAGATTTAATATAATAGAAAAAAAAACTTCAATATACAAATAGAATTATACTAGCCAAAAAATGTGAAATATTAACCTAAACAAGAGTGCATGATATTTATTTTCACAAACTTCCTCAGTCTCCAAGATATTTTTACATTTACAAAAACTTAAGTATCTTATTCTGCACAATCTCTACAAAATGACAATTAAGACATCAAGAGTTATAGGAAGGCTCTGAGTACTGTGGAATATATCCTGTTGGGACCCAGATATTTGTGACAGAAAAGCAGATACCTGGGAAATAAAAAAAAAAATAATAAAAATAAATAAAACCATCTGTACACTTTCTTTACTAGCCTGAAAATTGCTTCATTGAGAGCTGAATAGAGGAGAGAAGGAAAAGCATTGCCATAGACAAAATGTTAGTGTCCCCATTCATATGTTAAAACTTAATTTACAATGGGGTTTCATTTGGAGGTGGGGCCTTTGGTTGGTGATCAGGTCATAAGGGCAGATCCCTCATGAATGAATGACACCAAACCTGCTGGCACCTGATCTTGAATTTCCCAGCCTCCAGAAGTGTGAGAAATAAGTTTCTGTTGTTTATAAGTCACCCAGTCTACGGTAATTTGTTATAGCATCCTGAATGGGCTAAGACAGGAATAGAGGAGCCAATCCATGATTTTATAAGTTGAGGGCTGCTCTGGATACTCTAGCTTTCAATACGATGGGCTCTCAATATTACACTTTCCTTTCTGCACTTTCTTCTCTACTTTTGAGGGATGAACCTGCAAGCCACATATTTCAGACAACGTAGCTTTCTGAATTTCTCTTGGTTTCTGCCAGTTGGAGGCACTAGATGGAATTTAGAAGGAAGAAAGAAGAAACAGAATATTACTTTGCTATTTCAGTTTCTTTCAGCACCTAAGGGCTTTGACAGTAGCAGTACCATAACGACAAAAGAAGGCATCTTGCTCATGGTCTTCTTGGCATGGAACCTCCATTCTAGGAGAAGAGTATGCAGGGGTGGAGGCAAAGAAAGGCAGACCAGCTCTGTAATATACAAAAATTTATTGAATTAAATGCTTGTGAAATGGGTGAATTTTATAATATTTAACCTATATTTTATAAAGCTGTTTTTTTAAAGGTGATTTTAGGCAGCAGTGAATGTCAGCAACTTTGAGAGTAATTTAGTAGCAGTGGTAGAGTGGGCTTCTGGTTTTTGCTTAATAGCAGAATACATTTCTAACAGTAGCAGACACAGACAGAGAGCTTACCCCTCATACTGTCAGCAGCTCTGGGGGGAAAATGGTCACATGAGCTGTAGTCTAAGGCAGTGACAGTTTCTTGATCTGTGAAGAACAACCGTCCTCTTCCTTTAACACCTTTAGCCATTCCATCACTCTAGTCACCCGTGATCAGCTATAAATTTCCCCATCCTTTTCACATCCGCCAAAGGTACGCTGAATACCAAAGAAGATTTTTCTGTCACCCAAGCAATTTGTTGAGGAAAAGTTTGGAGTCAACACCTCTGAATCCACGCCCCAGGTAGTCCCAGTTACCACAGTTGTCAACATCTCTGGCAAGCAGCAAAAATAATTCAAAGATGGATCATACTTAGAAAGAAAATGATATGTGCTCTATGTGCAAAACATTTTTCTTTAAATCAGTAAATGGTCATTTCCGATAAAAAGATGGTTACAGTAAAACAAAGGAATGAAAGAAATGCTTCTCATTATTCTCACAAAATTTATAGATAATATCATCTTTATAAGTAATAAGTGAAATTTGAAAAATGAGAAAAAAGTATTCCAAAGAGACTTTATAGAATGTCCAAAGAATATAGAATTGAGTTGCAAAATGTCACAATATGACAAAAAAATGAAAAGCCAGTGTAGAGAATAATGCCCGTTATAGGTGGAAAAAGTTAGATGTTTATAAGTAGTTATGAGGGTGACTCAGAGAGAAAGAAAGACAGAGAGGGAGGGAGGTGGAGCAGGGAGAGAGAAAGGGGAATGTAAACATGATCACAGAAGGAACGCTAGACTTTAAAAAGGTATATCTAACATGCATTATTGATATTTTTAAGAAGAACTAAGCAAATGAAAATATAGAAAGAGTTTAAAGTATAATTTTTTCAACATTTTTCTGAAATAAAGACAAGTTGAATGTGTAGACTGAAGGGGCTCATAGATTTCCAAGAAATAATGAAACCTAACATTCATACTTACCATTCCAAATCAAAGCATATTCTGGTAAGGATGTTAAAATTCAGGTACAAAGAAAGAGTCCTAAGAGAAGGAGGGGAAAAAATCATGCCCCCTACTAGTGTGAAATATCAAGATGGATTCGACATCTTCACAGTAATATTCATGCAAGGAGACAGTTTGATCAGTATCTAAAATATACTGAGAAGAAGAATATGTGATGCAAGAATTTTATAATCAGCCAAGTAATCCTTTGATTTTAAAAAAAACTTTTGAGTAAAAAGGAAAAGGGTGCACAAAGTTATGCCATTTATGAATAACAAGGTCTGAAACTCCTAGGGGACAAGGTTAGGCAGTGATAAAGAAAGAAAAGGGAGAAAATGGAGCTGAAATCAACTGATTAGGTGATGAGAACTAAAGGATATTTTTTAAATTGACAGAGTAGACAGCCATGCCAACCCACCCCCACTCCTGCCCAAATATGTTAAGATTAATTTTTATTTAATGAAAGTGACAGAAGCGTGAGATGGTCACATGATCAGAGCAAAGGTAGCGGGAATATTCAGCCAGCCTCCTTTGAGTTGCAGAGTCTGTTAATTTTGACTCTGTTCCCATGTGAGGACTCTTGTCAATATGCAAAGCTCATTTTTTTCTAAGCTCAAAACTTTTTCAGAATCAAGTCACCTAACACCATTCAGAAAGAACTTTAAGCAGCATCCATGTCCTTCCTGTGAAATATTTATGAGCAACTTGGATTCTGACTTTCCTGCCAAACCCACCAAAGCTTAGTCTACATTCTCTTTTAAGGACATGATGGATGTTGGAAATGGAAATCCTGTTTATCCCCAGCCCACATCCATCTTTTTATTTTTTTCTATTTCTATAGATGATAGAGAATAGAGATATAGTTAATTTCTCACCAAGCTTATTAAAAAATCTATGTTCTTACAAGATGTTACTTATATTATTTCATTTGATTTCCCCAATACTGTTAATAGTTGGCATCATAATTCCCATTTTACAGCATAGAAATTTCAATTCCATTAGGTTAAATCAGTTTGTTCTAAATTACACAGAAATTCCGTTTTGTGTCTGGTATTAGAAGAATCTCTTTGTACTTCCCCACCACCCCTTACTGTAGTTGTAAAACTCACCTATTGGCAATCACATATGATAAATGATCATATGATTCCAGAGAATAAATTACAAATGTTAAACTTAAAAATAATGGCTTGTTAGTTCCCTATCCCCACATCTTTAATGACAGAAATCACAGATCTTGTCCATGAGGATAACAGTTTTTGAAGTAAAATACTGGATTTTTATTTCTATTGCTATGATGGTATTATTATAGTAATACCAAAACAAGAAAAAGACAATACACAAAAAGAAAACTACACACCAATTTCCATCATAAAATAAATGTAGAAATCCTTAGCAAAATATTAATAAATAGAATTAGCAATATATAAAAATAATTATATACCATTACCAATTGATATTCATTCTCAGCATATAAAGCCAGTTCAATATTCAAGAATTATCAATGTAATTTACCCAATCCTAAAGAAAAAAAAATTGCATGGTCATATAATTCAATGTAGAAAAAGGGTTTGACAAATTTCACAACCATTCATGTTGTAAAAACAACAAACAAACAAAAAGCTCTCAGAAAAATAGGAATAGAGAATAACTTCTTCCACTTGATAAACAGCATCTATGGAAATCAAACACAAAAAGAAAACCAAAAATCCCAAAGTTAACATTATACTTAATGATGAAAGACTGAATTATTTCCCTCCTTAAGATCAGGAACATGGCAAGGATATTCACTCTCACCGCACTCATTTAACATAGTATGAGGTGTTCTAGCAAGTTCAGTAAGGCAAGAAAAATAATTAAAAGACAGATATGTAGGTAAGAAAGAAATAAAATTGTCTCTATTCGCAGATGATATGATTATATACAAACTGAAGTCTAGGAATACACATATACTCAAAAAAATATCCTTTTAGAATTAATAAGTTAAGCAAGGATACAGGATATAAAACAAACATAAAATATTAATTGTAAACCTATTTGCTAGGAATTAAATATGGGCAGTGAGATTATAGAAATATATCCAAATAATCAAATATTTACAAGACTTGTCATCAAAAAACTATAAAATGCTCATGAAAAAAATCAAAGAGGTTCTAAATAAATGGAAGACATTCAGTGTTTATAGATTGGAAGCTTCAGCTTGGTAACTGTTAGTTTTGCAAGGGCCATCATAACAAAATATCAAAGACTGGGTAGCATAAATAAAATAAATATATTTTCTCACGATCCTGGAGGCTTATTAAAGTCTATGATCAAGATGTCAGCAGGGTTTTATTTTGCCTAAGCCTTCTCTTCTTTGCTCATAAATGGCCATCTCTTCTCTGTACCTTCAGAGTCTTCCTCTATGTGTGTCTGTGTCCTAATTGCAAATCAGGTTGGATTAGAGCCCATCCTAATTACCTCATTTTAATTTAAATACCTCTTTAAAGACCATATCCCAAATATAGTCACATTCTCATATTGTTAAGTCTGGGGGGTTAAAACTTCTACACATAAATTTTGGGGAGAGTCAATTTAGCTCATAACAGTAAGGATTTCAATTATGCCAAAATTGATATAAAATTTTAAAACAATTCTCATCAAGACATCAGCAAGAATTTTTGTATAGACCAGATTATTTAAAAATATATATGGAAAAGAACAAGGGAATTAGAAGAACAAAAAGAATTTGGAAAATGAAGAATATAGTAGAAGAAGCCAGTCTACCCAATTTTAAGCCTTATTTTTTTTTCTTTATCTTTCTTTTATTACTGCTTTATTTATTTATTTATTTATTTTGGAGTACAGTCACTTTACAATATTTTGTTAGTTTCTACTGTACAGCAAAGTGAATCAGCTATACGTATACATATATCCTCTCTTTTTTGGATTTCCTTCCCATTTAGGTCACCACAGAGCACTGAGTAGAGCTCCCTGTGCTATACAGTAGGTTCTCATTAGTTATCTATTTTATACGTAGTATCAATAGTGTATATATGTCAATCCCAATCTCCCAATTCATCCTTATACTATCTTTAGTAATCAAGACTGTGTGGTGTGAGTGGAGGAATAGACACATAGGCCAATAAAAGAGAACAGATAATTCAGAAATAAACTCACAAATATGCCCAAATGATTTTTGACAAAAGTGAAAGGAACAATTCAATGGAGAAAAGATAGACTTTTAAACCAATGGTACTAGAGCAATCTGATAGGTTAAAAAAAATTGAGCCTTGACTTGTCACACATCTTACATAAAAATTAATATTCTGGTTGTGATATTGTACTATAATCTAAGATGTCACCATTGAGAGAAACTGGGAAATGAGTACATGAGACCCCTCTGCATTATTTCTTATTACTGCTAATGAACTTACAATTACTTCAAAATGAAACTTTTTAAAAAATTTAAATACAACATTTAAATCCTAAATAAGATCAATAGTCTGAATGTTGATTCATAGTAAAGCCTTTGTCAGCTTGGTGCTTGTGCTATCAACAGCAAGGCAGACTGCTATGATCAGGTGAAAAAGAGAGATTACTGTGTGTAGCCTCTCATCCTATAATACCCCACTTGAGTACAGACCTAAATAGAAGACAGTTCTATTTACCAATCAGCTGGGAGAACACATACTGTCTATATATATGTATATGTTTCATTTTTAGGAGATTAAAGAAATTCCTAAGCTATAAAATCAACACTATAGTGCTTAGGACTCAGAAATGTTATTTGCTAACTTCATAGTTTATGAAGATCTTTCATTATGAGCTTAAGGGAAGAAAAGAAACTAATATGTAAATTAAGCAAAAGAAAGTTATAATAAAAGAAAAACAAAGAGAAAACCCACCAGAGAAGGTAATAAAATTCCAGTGGAGATCATTACAGGTACTTTTAAGAAATAAAGGTAGTAGAACATAATGATAAGCATGATTTAGAACTGAAAAATGTTGAGAATAAAAGCAGTACATGCAATTTTTAAATGGCCAATATAACCTCCAAAAATGACAGAAACTGAGGATGGAAATTATTTTCCAAGTATAATTTTAAATGATTTTTTACCAACTGAGGAAATTCTTTCAGCCTAACGTTCTCCCTCAAGGAGCATTTGGTGAACTCCTAAAGATGGGAAGATAATTGGTATTTTATTGCTCAATATGTTTGCAACCATAATGATGAAAATATTGTTTATTTACTTTCAATTTTGAGTCAATCTTCAGGCCACGGAAAGAAGATGCTATGTTTAAGGATGGAATGAAAATCCAAGAGCTATGATAAAAATGTAACTTACACAAAGCAGATTGTGAAGAAAATTGGGTAGAGAAGCAAGGGCATTAAAATTGTCATATAAAGTATGAAAACTGAATTAAAGGACTATAGAAAAATGATTGAGTTTAATTACATTGTTTATACTAAAGATAATTGACAGAAAAACCAAAACAATAACATAATTGACTAAAACAGTTAGAGAAGAGGACCTGAGTGAGTTAAATATTTATATTTGGTATTGGGTGAATAATAAATGTTATCTGATATTAATAAATTCAGAAAATATATATTGTTTGAGAAAGGAAATAACTAAAATATAAACAATTGTGAAGAATTTGTCTGGAGAGTAGACTTAGAAGTGAAGAAGTGCTCTGACTCTGTTGATATTTAATATAAAACATTCTTTAACATGTGATTTTTTTAATGAGCATATATTACTTGATAAAACCAAATGCTTTAAAACTACAACCCTACTCACTTATAAGTGATAGTGATTTATATGATAGGAAGGTGCTTATTGTTGAATTGCTATGAAAAAATTTAGAATAGAAGCAATTACCAAACTAGAATCATGCATGTAAACATTTTTTCTAGCATTTTTTACGTGTTAAAATATGTTATTTTTCTTTGCTTTATACTGTTGAATTTGAAATATCACCCACCCAAGGCTCTTTGTTTCTCCCTAGTTAGTTGGCTAGCGGCTGCTTCTATTTGGAAGGACATATCACGTGAATTACAAGGAAGTAAAATAATTGGCCTTCAACTAGACTAAATTTTCACCAAGTGGATTATTGTGCCCTGATAATGCCCACAGTCTAAATGACAACACTCAAAACTCAAATGTGTTCTTAATTTAATTAATTATAATTTCCAAGTTAGGAAAATTGTGTTTTGTATAAAATATTATTTCATTAAATTAGCCACAATAAAAAATAAGAATCACCTTTCATTGGGAATATACAAGAGTAAGTTTCAAATAATTTTATCATGGAAAGTATTATAATAATCATTTCTAATATTTACAATTAAGAATCTTAAAATCCTTCTGGCTTTACTTTCAAGAAAAGTCATCAGCAACATTTAAAAATGTATGCTTATGAAACAAATCATCCAATTACTCTATTTCTATGTTTAAATTCCCCAGTTCTTCTGGCAATAGAATATAAGTCACTGAAGCTTTGTTTCCAGTGGAAAGTGGCTGGCACCTCCAATCCTACCCCAGAAACCCACATTTATATAATCTGCAATAATTATCCAGGTATTTTTAGATCACTTCCATGGCTTTAATATTTACTTGTCATGTTACTTATTTTCACAGCTAGGCATCACATCACCCATCTTTACAAATAAATTTATTACAAATTAAAGGATATAATCCTTCTTCTCTGACTAGTTTTCTACAATTTCTTTTTCCCAGCAACAAATATAATTAAAAATAATAATTGATCATTTGTTTTAACTCGTCAGTAGAACTTACCATTTCCTGGTAAGGACATCTTTGTTAAAATTGGATAATTTTTAAGTGTGTCAAAATGATCAAGATAATAAAGGTCTTGAAATATTTGCCTTTTTGAATTTAGAAATGTAAGCTATGACAGAATACAATTTCTTTCTGTAAAACACATACAAAAATGAACAGCACGTTTCAAATAGTTAACTGTTATTTCACAAGGATCATAAAAGTTAAATAATTAGATGAGGAACTCTGTTCCATTATTCAACAGGACAATTAGTTCTATCAACATTTACAAGTTTTAAATATAGATTTATAATGCAAATATATTTATAATGTACTTTTATTTTTTATAGTGTATTTTTAAAATCTTCAATTAAAATCAGTAATCAAAAGAATTTAACATTAATGATAATAAAGCATTTATTATAATGTTTCTTTTATTCTTCAGTTATACCATTTTAATACTTTAAATACATGTTCAATTTTTTTTTTTTTTTTTTTTTTTTTTTTTTTTGCGGTACGCGGGCCTCTCACTGTTGTGGCCTCTCCCGTTGTGGAGCACGGGCTCCGGACGCGCAGGCTCAGCGGCCATGGCTCACAGGCCCAGCCGCTCCGCGGCATGTGGGATCTTCCCGGACCGGGGCACGAACCCGCGTCCCCTGCATCGGCAGGCAGACTCTCAACCACTGTGCCATCTGTTCAATTTTATTACCATATTTATGAATTAAAAATCTTAGTTTTGCTTAATGTCCTCCACTAGCAAGAAAACAAAAATTGAATGATGCATTTCCATTTACTTATAACTTGAATTCTTTATAAATAATTTTATTTATCAAATATGAATAACTATGATTATAAATATAAGGTTTCAAAAAATGAGAAAAGCGAAGATACAGTTCATGAATTTGTGCTAATGACAGTTAATTATGCTTAAAATTTATTGTCAATTTGAACAAAAAACTATCACAAAAACAAAATAGGACATTATATAATGATAAAAGGTCAAATCACCAGGAAGATATAACAATTACAAATATATATTCATGCAACGTCAGAGCACCTAAATATATAAAACAAACACTGACAGAATTGACTAGAAAAATAGACAGAAGTGTAATAATAGTAGATGATTTCAATGTCCCACTTTTAAGAATGGAGAGACAGTTACCTTATAGGGAACAATTTTTATGAGTTTTTCTTCTCTCCTTCCCTTATTTATTTTTGCAAATATATATTAAAAAAAACACAAACTGTGAAATAATAAAGAAAGAAAAGAAACAGAGATGAAAGAGAGAGAAAGGGGTGGAAGGAAGGATGGAAAGAAGGAAGGAAGGAAGGGAGGGTTTCTTACACAAAAGGTGACATACTATACACAGTTTTCTGCAACTTCCTTTTATCACTTAACAATTTATACTCCAAAATATACAATATATAATGCATTTAATCCATTTTGTAGAGCTCTTCCCAACTGCTTTGTGCAAGTACATAGTAATCCACTGTGTAGATATATTGCAGTTTATATAACTGTTGGATTTTGGTGTTAGAATTTTGGATTTTGGGGGTGATTTCAATTTTGTTACTAGTCCCAATAATGTTACATTGAAGAACATTTGATACATGTCATTTCAAACTAATGTCAGTGTACTTTTGGAACTTTGGAACAGATTCCTGGAAGAGGGATTGATAGGTCAAAGGCCAAATACAGCTATGATTTTGTTAGATATTGATAAAATCTTCTCCATGGATGTTGTCCCATTTTACATTTTGAAAAACAAAATATTAGACTGCTTTTTCCTCCTTAGCCTCACCAACAGAGTGTTACCAAACTTTTCATATATTTCAAATCTTACAGATGACTAATGGTTTTGGTTTTAATTAGCATTTTTCTCATTATAAAGATTATAATACAATATGAAATATATTTTCTAACAAACATTGTTCCATTGAAAATATGAAATCTACATTTGGATCTGAGTAGCCCAGGGAAGTATCCTGGGTTAATGACGTAAGTGGCTATTTAGTTGTAATTAATTAGATTAATTTGAAACCATCTGTTTTACTCAGGACTGCAGTTTAAAAAGATAGGAGAAAGAAAGGCAGAACAGAAGAAAGGGAAGGAAAGACAGAAAGAAGGAAGGAAGGAAGGAAGGAAGGAAGGAAGGAAGGAAGGAAGGGAGAGAGGGAGGAAAGGAGGGAGGGAGGGGTGAATTAAGCTAGGCCTGAATTAAGACAAAAAATATATATGAATAAATGGGAAAGAACTGCTTAAATCAATGTAATTACCCTTGTTTGCTTGAAATCTGTGTTATAGTTTGAAGTCTGTGCCATACCTACCTTGTTAAAAAAAACACTAAATTTACCTATTTTGCTCATATTCATGTTTCTCATAAACTCTGACCAGAAATTACAAATTTTAAAGTTTTACTGCATTTCAGCACTAAACTACGTGCATAACCTCAGAAATGCATTGATGTCTCTTGTTAATACATATTTTGTTCATCATATGCTGGGTAGGAGCTACATATTAGTATATATCCTCAAAATTTTATTGCATTTAACACACCAGAAGGGACATTATACAACTAATAAGAAGTGAAGTCCATGTTAAGTTATTTGATCAAATATGTTTCATGAAAACTGCCTAAGAACATCAAAGCAATTAGTCAAACCCAAAATTCAATATGAGTTAGCATTCATATTCAAAGATTTGAATTCAAAAGTAAGTTCAGAGACCAAATATTATATTTTGATTTGTTCTAAAGTGGCCATCTGCCCATATGAAAAAGCTACTGCAACAGTTTGGCAGGAGTTTAAAGAACCGAAATAACTACTCTGTCCAGGTCAGGTTCACAGGCATCTGGGTGTTGACTTGGAAAGCACAAAAAGTAATAATCACAGCATGTGGTACTTTACCGAGTAGCCAGCCAAAAGTGTCTGTCTAAATAGTCAAAAATTTTAGCTGTCATAAGAATCCTTTGGGGAAACTTTATAAATACCTATCAAATTTCAAATATCAGTGGCCAACATTTTTAAAAACACCATAAAGATTTAATAAAATGTTATAGAAAAGTTATAATAATCCTGAGGTACCCATAATTTATATCCTGGAACATTTAAAAATGTTCCTTTTGTTTAAAAATGGCCTTCAAAGATATCAATAGTTTTATTTGTATATTTTATAAATATTTGTATGCTATTCAATAGTCTGATTTTTAATTGTTTGAAGCAAATCCAATGCCACAAAGAGCTACTTTAGTCATGCCTTGCAGAAGTTCAAGGGGAATATCCTCTATCTTCACCCCTCTGCCCCTCCCCTACCTTCAAGTCTTCTCCTCACAGGTCTCTGCCTGGGAACTGCGGACTTTTGCTGCTTCTTTTCTCGGAAGAGTGGCTGTTGAAAGGAATTAAATATGGCTCTTGGGTAAGTAAGTCTTGGTTGGAGGGCCATGAAGAAGGGTCAGCAAGAGGACAATCTCCCTTGGTGTCCAGAACTTGTAGAATAGCCTGCAATAGAGCGGACCACCAGCTGAGCTCCTTGAAGTGAGAGCTACAGGCTGGCAGGGAGAAGGGTGACTCCAGTGTCAACCAAGAAAAGTTAGATATGGCTGCACTTCAGAGAGCTCATCAACCAGGTGATGGTCACCAATAACAGCAGGAGGATGTTCCCAGTGCTGAAGTTGAGTATGTCTGGCCGGGACCCGAACACCATGTGTTGTTTCATCTTGGATTTTGTGATGGAGAGCAACCACTTCTGGAAGTTTGTGAACAGAGAGTGGGTGCCTGGAGGGTCAGTCCAAGCCATATCTGCATATTGAACTCCTTACATAAATAAAAACTCTAAATTCATATAGTATGAGTTGAGGGTCTACAGGGGATGACTACCAGCCACGGCATTCTCAAGACTCAATGCATATCTGTCAAGGCTTACCAGAAAGAGATTACAGCTCTTAAAACTAAATACAACTGATTTGCAAGGGCTTGCTATGATGCAAAAAGAAGCAGGGATCACAAAGATAAGACGGAAGAACCCAGAGACAAACAGCAACCTGTGTATTACTAATGGAAGTAGCTTATCCCTGGACTCAGTTCCTTCTATCTGCTGTCAACCCCCATCTTCAGTTTGGAGGTCCTGTCTCACTTTTCTCCACCCATGGCTGTGAAAAATGCTCTATGCTGAGGAACCACAGTTCACCCATCCCTGTCCCTGTCCTCATAGCTGTGCCTAGGACCCCTCCCGACTTGGACAAGCTCATACTTAGCCCATACACTCATTGGAAAAATTCTCCAACCTATTCTGACAATTCATTTGCAAGTTGTCCATGATCTGATCCCATGAACTTAGCCCAGCCTCAGCATGTGTGTACATACTATCATGTTACTCCTGAGCACAACAGGACTGCATCAGTACCCCAACCTGTGGTCAGCTAGCAGAGCACCTTCACACCAGGGTCTCAGACAGCATAGCTACCTAATGGGCTGGGAGTCCATTCCCAGTGAACCCTATCTTACCCAAGTAATCTCAGGTCCCTTCTCCTCAGGATTCTCACTCTATAAGAACCATGTCGTGGCCACAGATATTCCTGACAGCCAATATCACACCTTGGCCTCATAACCTCATGGATGTCTCTGTCACCACCTTCCATGTAAACCAAAGTCTTTCCTTAAAATATACACTATTTTTTTTTATGTCTATCAGTTTTACTCAGGATTTGATCTAGGTACAAAATGACAGTCTCATAGGTCAAGAAAGAAAAAAAAAATCTTATTAACTTCACTTTAAAATATGAAAAGGAATATATGTTCTGTTGTTCATCAAAAAAATAACCCCACCCATCATCTGCAACACAAGTGTAGTCCTATGTTGTGTTTATATGCTACAGATGAATTTAAGCATGGAAACAAAACTCAGTTGGACTATTAAATCACCATTACTTGATCATAATAACATTTTGTTTGCTAAGATCCAGAAACTTATTTTTTTGTGTCTCTTACAGAATATAGAAGATTTGACACACTAGAATTAATAAACTCAACTCATCTTATTTAGTGAAATAAAAAGCATACTTTCAATTGCATTCCTTGTTGCTTCAGAGTAGTTTTCAGGTCCCTTTTGTGACAGCTATCATACTTATAGTTAAGCTGTTAGGGACAAAATAATAAATTCATAGTTGAGGACAACAGACTTTAATTGAAATGGAAATTTCACTGTTCTGCCCAATAGAATGTGTTTATTTTGAGCATATGTAATTGCCTCTTGTATTGTTAAACCTACAATGGCAATATTTTTCTTCTGAAAAAAATAGCCAAAGACAATCAGCAAAACATTTTCTGCAAAATAAAGGCAATATGCAAAAAAAAAAAAAAAAAAAGAAACAACAAAAACAAAAAACTAAATACAGTTCTAAAAAGATCTACTGAGAGGATTCAGTACTAGAAATTAGTGACAAACATAATCCACTAAAATTTTCAAAATTTGCATAGCTCAAATTCTCATCTTTTGCTAACTTACTGTGCATCTAGAAATATTTATTTTGGAAAATATTGAGCAAACTTCTTTTGCCCAGAATGAAAAACTTTAAAGTTTAAGATGGATTACACAAAAGAACACATGCTTTTCTTTTCAAAGGAGAGTGATTTTTTTTTTTTTTTTTTTTTTTTTTTTTTTTTTTGGTGGTACACAGGCCTCTCAATGTTGCGGCTTCTCCCGTTGTGGAGCAGAGGCTCCGGACATGCAGGCTCAGCAGCCATGGCTCACGGGCCTAGCCACTCCACGGCATGTGGGATCTTCCCAGACCATGGCACGAACCCATGTCCCCTGCATCGGCAGGTGGACTCTCAACCACTGTGCCACCAGGGAAACCCTAAAGGAAAGTGATTTTAAGAGCTTATAATTACTTAGTAAAGGTTTTCTGAAGATCAAATTCTTTTTAAGTGCCCCTTTTTTGGTAATCTCTACATTAATTGGAAGCATGTAAAATTGTTCTAAATTAATGATAAAAAAATCAACTTCATGTTTTTTTAACTGGCTCTTTAAGTTTTATATTAACAAACTGTAGTTCATGATATACCTTAAAATATTCTGATAAAGTATCCAGATTAAGTTCATCCAAAGAAGAGATAATGCATTTCTACATTTGTTTGTGATAATTGGAGCAAAGACTGTATTAAACTAAATAATGATACTTTGACAGTGTAAAGATGCAAATGTACATGAAAGTAATATTTTTTCAATGGTGAGAAGATGTATTTTATACTAGACCTGACTTAAGGCTTTTGCACAGGATATTTCTTTGTCTGGAAATGGCTTTCCCCACATAATCACCTGGCTTACTCCTTCAATTTCATTCCTCACAGAGGCCACACCTGACCACTCCACATCAACTGCCCCAATGTACTATGAAAACTCTTGGTCTGTTAGATTTTTTTCATAACATGAATTTTTATGTCCTTTGTTTATTCTTTTATTTTCCAAATTTTTTATTGATTGCCTCCCTTGCCCCTGCCAGAATTCAAGTTCCTCAAGTGCAAGAACTCAAGTTTTTCTTGCTAGTTGATCAGTCCCCAAGACCTAGAATCATTTTTGGAAAGTAGGAGCCCAGTACATATGTGTCAAAAAAACACTCAATGACCTAGGAGGAATTTCAGGAAAACTTCTGTTGTCATAATCACATAAAAATACATAATGTCTATAAAACAGCAACAACTAATTAGATGGGAAGAACAGGCTGGAATGAAAAAGGAATAATGAGTCAAAAATGGGTTTAGGTGAGATTAAAAAATACTGCTAAGAAAGTAAAAAACAAAATCTAAAAGTTACAGCCACACTAGAGGCCCTAAGACAACAAGAAACATTAATATGATTATAAATGTCACAGCAATAATCCTTTTTTTTGGTTAAATTCCTGAATCAAAAGCAAAGTATAAAGTCTGAGTTTTAAAGATGAGATAACTACATGTACACAGAGAGACACAAATTACCCAAATATTTGACAAAAATGTTACAAAAAACTTATATACAAAAAATATTTAAAAAGTGAAGAATGAAAGAAATGTCAATTGATATTTACAAATATACCAGTCTAAATTAGGGATATGATTAGTCTGAAACCATTGAGTGCCAGAAGGTAAAAGAGAAGTTAATAAGAAATCAATGATAGTATGAAAAAGGAAAAAATTTCAACAAAACAAGAAGATAATAGAAAAAGGAAATTGAGGTCATTTAACTACTAAACTGTAGGCTGTTCTTTCTATGTAACTATGTTCTCACTCTATCCACTTTCTGTCTCCTATTTTTCCAACATACTTTGGACATTTTAAAATAAATTGCAACACACTTGAAAACAGATAAATTATAAGGGTTTACATCACATTTTCTTACCACAATGTTATAAAACTAGTAATTATAACAAAATGTGATAAAATATTTTGAAGTTAAAACACACATTTCTGAAAGTTTGTGTAAATAGGAAAATAAAAGCTGAGTTTTTAGATTCCTTATAAATATCAAAGTAAATTATGTACCTCAAAACTCAAGCTCAGGGGAGGAGTCAAGATGGCAGTGTGGGAACACGCAGAGTTAGCTTCTCCCCACAACTAGTGTGCCTGCCAGCCACTGGTAGGGGACTCTGACCCCCAAGGAGACAGGAGGAAACCCAGAGTGAACCAGTAGGATGTAGGCAGACCAATAGGGGAGAAGTGAAGCCCAGACAGGATTGGCGTCCCTTGGGCCGGGGAGCTTGCTGAGTTCCCAAGCCAATTCCCCCTCCTCCCAAAGCCCCATCCAGGCCACATGGGTCCTGGGGACATAGGAGGGAGGCTGGGGAGATCAGGAGTGGCAGGCAGGAGGGGTCATCCAGGAGGATCAGGAGAGGAGCAGAGGGTGATTACCCTACTCACTCGGGCACAGGGAGCATGCTGAGCTCCGAGGCTGCTCCCCTGCCCTCCAAGGCCCCCTTTTCCCCCTACCATATTGGTCCTGGGGACATAGGAGAGAGGCCTGGGAAATCAGAGAGGCAGGTAGGAGGGGCCCTCCCAGACCCCAGACCAGAGGAACAGGAGAAGGGAGGAAGACATTTGCTCTGCCCCTGCTGGGCTCCCAGGTGAGGTCCCCTACCCTCTGAGACCAGGGGTGGGTGGCACGCCTGGGTCCCTACTGTTCCTTGAGTATAAGCCCCACCCCCCACAGCCCTCAGGACATTTTCCAGCCTTGTGGGTCCTGAGCATTGGCCCCATACACCACCCAAACCTCACCCTTGCTTAGGCCTCGCTCTCCACAGCCAAGGCCTTCCCTCCCCCACTTTTTTTTTTCTTTTCCCTCCTCCTCTTTTTTATTATAGGGTACTGATGTACATTCCAGTTGTTGATTCATATATATTTTTATTTTTACATTCTTTCTAATAAATCTGTTAGTTTCCTAGTCTAATTTTATTTTTACTTTGTTACTGTTCTTTTTTTTTCTTCTTCTTCTTCTTTTTGCTGCCCCACATGGCTTGCGGGATCTTGATTCATGACCTCGGGGTCGGGCAGAAACTCTTGCAATGGGAGCTCTGAGTCTGAATCACTGGACTAACAGAGAACCTCAGACTCCAGGGAATATTCTTCAGAGTGAGGTCTCCCAGAGGTCCTCATCTCAGCACAAAGACCATCTCTACTCAATAGCCTACAAACTCTAGTGTTGGAAGCCTCAGGCCAAACAACCAGTAAAACAGGAACACAACCTACTCATTAAAAAAAAAAAAAAAAGTGAGATGGCAAAAAATATGTCACAGTTGAAGGAGCAAGGTAAAAACCTACAAGACCAAGTAAATGAAAAGAAAATATGCAATCTACCTGAAAAAGAATTCAGAGTAATGATAGCAAAGATGATTCAGAATCTCAGAAATAGAATGGAAGCATGGATTGAGAAAATACAAGAAATGTTTAACAAAGACCTAGAAGAACTAAATAACAAACAAACAGAGATGAACAACCCAATAACTGAAATGAAAAATACACTAGAAGGAATCAGTAAAAGAATAGTGGAAACAGAAGAACGAAAAAGTGAGCTGGAAGGCAAAATGGTGGAAATAACTGCTGAGGAGAAAAATAAAGAAAAAAAGAATGAAAAGAATTGAAGACAATCTCAGAGACCACTGGGACAATACTAAATGCACCAACATTCAAATTATAGGAGTCCCAGAAGAAGAAGAGAAAAACAAATGATCTGAGAAAATATTTGAAGAGATTATAGTGGAAAACTTCCTTAACGTGGCAAAGGAAAGAGTCACCCAAATCCGGGAAGCAGAGAGAGTCCCAATACAGCATAAAACCTAGGAAAAATACACCAGTACACATATTCATCAAATTAACAAAAATTAAATGCAAAGAAAAATATTAAAAACAGCAAGAGAAAAACAAAAAAAATAATATACAAAGGAATCCCCGTAAGGTTATCAGCTGATTTTTCAGTGGAAACTCTGCAAGCCAGAAGGGAGTGGCAGGATATACTTAAAGTGATGAAAGAAAAAAACCTACAACCAAGATTACTGTACCCAGCAAGGATCTAATTCAGGTTTGATGGAGAAGTCAAAAGCTTTTCAGACAAACCAAAGCTAAGAGAATTCAGCACCATGAAACCAGTTTACAACAAATGCTAAAGAAACTTCCCTAAGCAGGAAACACAAAGAGAAGAAAAAGACCCACAAAACCAAATCAAAAACAATTAAGAAAATGGTAATAGGAACATACATATCGATAATAACCTTGAAAGTAAATAAACTAAATGCCGCAACCAAAGGACACAGACTGGCTGAATGGATACAAAAAAAGACCCATATATAAGATGTCTACAAGAGACCCAATTCAGTCCTAGGGACACATACAGACTGAAAGTGAAGGGATGGAAATAGATATTCCATGCAAATGGAAATCAAAAGAAAGCTGGAGTAGCAATACTTGTATCAGATAAAATAGACTTTAAAATAAAGACTGTTACAAGAGATAAGGAGGGACATTACATAATAATCAAAGGATCAGTCCAAAAAGAAGATATAACGATTATAAATGTTTATGCACCCAACATAGGAGCACTTCAATACATAAGGCAAATCCTAACAACCATAAAAGGAAAAATCAACAGTAACAAAATAATAGTAGGGGACTTTAACATCTCACTTACACCAATGGACAGATTATCCAGACAGAAAATTAATAAGGAAACACAAACTTTAAATGACATAATAGATCAGATAGATCTAATTGATATTTATAGAACATTCCACCCAAAAGTGATGGAATACACTTTATTCTCAAGTGCTCATGGAACATTCTCCAGGATAGATCACATCTTGGGTCACAAATCAAGCCTCGGTAAATTTAAGAAAATTGAAACCTATTAAGCATTTTTTCTGACCACAACACTATGAGATTGGAAATCAATTACAGAAAAAACCTGTAAAAATCACAAAAAAACATGGAAGTTAAACAGTCACTCCTAAATAACCAAGAGATCACTGAAGAAATCAAAGAAGAAATAAAAAATACATAGAAACAAATGACAATGAAAACACAATGTCCCAAAACATATGCGGCACAGCAAAAGCACTTCTTAGAGGGAAGTTTACAGCAATTCAATCTCACCTCAAGAAACAAGAAAAATCCCACATAAACAATCTAATGTTACTTTTAAGACAACTAAAGAAAGAAGAGCAAAGGAACCCAAAGTCAGAGGAAGGAAAGAAATCACAAAGATCAGAGCAGAAATAAATGAAATAGAAATGAAGAAAACAATAGCAAAGATCAATAAAACTAAAAGCTGATTCTTTGAGAAGATAAACAAAATTGATAAATCCTTAGCCAAAATCATCAAGAAAAAGAGGGAGAGGACACAAATCAATAAAATTAGAAATGAAAAAGGAGAAATCACAACTGACACTGCAGAAATACAAAGGATTATAAGAGACTACTACAAACAACCATATGCCAATAAAATGGACAACCATGAAGAAATGGACAAATTCTTTGAAAGGTACAATTTTCCAAGACTGAACCAGGAAGAATAAGAAAATATGAACAGACCTATCACAAGTAATGAAATTGAAACCATAATTAAAAATCTTCCAACAAAAAAATGTCCAGGACCAGATGGCTTCTCAGGCAAATTCTATCAAACATTTAGAGAACGGCACATTTAGAGAAGAGCAAACACCAATCCTTCTCAAACTCTTCCAAAATATACCAGAGGGAATAACACTCCCAACGAAGCCACCAACACCCTGATACCAAAACCAGCAAAAGGTATCACAAAAAATGAAAACTACAGGCCAATATCACTGATGAACAGAGATGTAAAAATCCTGAACAAAACACTAGCAAACAGAATCCAACAGCACATTAAAAGGATCACACACCATGATCAAGTGGGATTTATCCCAGGGATGCAAGGATTCTTCAATATATGTAAATCAATCAATGTGATACACCACATTAACAATTTAAGGAATAAAAACAATATGATCATCTCAGTAGATGCAGAAAAAGCTTCTGACAAAATTCAACACCAATTTATTATAAAAACCCTCCAGAAAGTGGGCATAGAGGGAACCTACCTCAACATAATAAAGTCCATATATGACAAACCCACAGCAAGCATCATACTCAATGGTGAAAAACTGAAAGCATTTCCACTAGGATCAAGAACAAGAGAAGGATGTCCACTCTCGCCACTCTTATTCAACATAGTTTTGGAAGTCCTAGCCATGGCAGTTAGAGAAAAAAAAGGAATACAAATTGGAAAAATAAGGATTAAAACCGTCACTATTTGCTGATGACATGATGCTATACATAGAAAATCCTAAAGATACCACCAGAAAACTCCTAGAACTAATCAAAGAGTTTGATAAAGTTGCAGGATACAAAATTAATGCACAGAAATCTCTGGCATTCCTACACACCAACAACAAAAAGTCAGAAAGAGAAATTAAGGAAACACTCCCATTTACCATTGCAGCAAAAAGAATAAAATACCTAGGAATAAACCTGCCTAAGGAGGCAAAAGACTTGTTCTCAGAAAACTATAAAACACTGATGAAAGAAACCAAAGATGACATAAAACAGATGGAGAAATATACCATGTTCTTGGATTGGAAGAATCAATATTGTGAAAATGACTATATAGCCTAAAGCAATCTACAGATTCAGTGTAATCCCTATCAAACTACCAATGGCATTCTTCACAGAATTGGAACAAAAAATCTTACAATTCACATGGAAACACAAAAGACCCCGAATAGCCAAAGCAATCTTGATAAAAAAAAAAAAAAATGGAGTTGGAGGAATTAGGTTCCCCAACTTCAAACTATACCACAAAGATACAGTAATCAAGACAGTAAGGTACTGGCACAAAAACAAATAGAGATCAATGGTACAGGACAGAATGACCAGAGATAAATCCATACACATATGAACACCTGTTTTATGACAAAGGAGGCAAGAATATACAATGGAGAAAAGACAGCCTCTTCAATAAGTGGTGCTGGGAAAACTGGCGAACTACATGTAAAAGAATGAAATTAGAACACTACCTAACACCATACACAAAAATAAGCTCCAAATGGATTAATGACTTAAATGTAAGACCAGACACTATAAAACTTTTGGAGGAAAACATAGGAAAAATACTCTTTGACCTAAACCACAGGAAGAACTTTTTTGACCCACCTCCTAGAGTAACAGAAATAAAAATAAACAAATGGGGCTTAATTAAACTTAAAAGCTTTTGCACAGCAAAGGAAACCATAAACAAGACAAAAAGACAACCCTCCAAATGGGATAAAATATTTGTAAATGAAACAACAGACAAAGGATTAATCTCCAAAATATACAAATAGCTCATGCAGCTCAATATCAAACAAACAAACAATCCAGTTAAAAAATGGGCAGAAGACCTAAATAGACATTTCACCAAGGAAGACATACAGTTGGCCAAAAAGCACATGAAAAGATGCTCAACATCACTAATTATTAGAGAAATGCAAATCAAAACTACAATGAGTAGTAGTTTTCTCACGCCAGTCAGAATGGCCATTATCAAAAAATCTAGAAACAATAAATGCTGGAAAGTGTGTGGTGAAAAGGGAGCCCTCCTGCACTGTTTGTGGGAATGTAAATTGATCCAACCACTATGGAAAACAGTATGGAGGTTCCTTAAAAAACTAAAAAAAGAACTACCATATGACCTAGCAATCCCACTACTGGGCATATACCCTGAGAGAACCATAATTCAAAAAGAGACATGCACCCCAATGTTCATTGCAGCACCATTTACAATAGCCAGGACATGGAACTAACCTAAGTGTCCATCGACAGAGGAATGGATAAAGAAGATGTGGCACATATATACAATGGAATATTACTCGCCATAAAAAGAAACGAAATTGAGTTATTTGTAGTGAGGTGGGTGGACCTAGAGTCTGTCATACAGAGTGAAGTATGTCACCATATGTTAATGCATATATATGGAATCTAAAAAAAAAAATGGTACTGATGAATCTAGTTGCAGGGCAGGAATAAAGAGGTAGACATAGAAAATGGACTTGAGGACATGGGGTGGGAGGGGGAAGCTGGGGCAAAGTGAGAGTAGCATTGATGTATATACACTACCGAATGTAAAATAGTTGGCTGGTGGGAAGAAGCAGCATAGCACAGGGAGATCAGCTCAGTGCTTTGAGGTGACCTAGAGGGATGGGATAGGGAGGATGGGAGGGAGGCTTAAGAGGGAGGGGATATGGGGACATGTGTATGCATACGGCTGATTTGCTTTGTTGTGCAACAGAAACTAACATGGTATTGTGAAGCAATTATACTCCAATAAAGATGTACTAAAAAAAAATGGTATCAGTAAAAGAAAAAAAACCTCAAGCATAAGGGCAGTTCGGAAAACTGCAGTATTTACAAAAGCTGAAGATACACAGTTCCAAAGATAATCAGCTCCACTCCTATATATATACCTAAACCCAACAGGAGTGCATTCATAAGTTCACTGAAAGGCATGCACTAGAATATTCATTATAGCATTATTTGTAGGCCCAAACTGGATGCTACCCACATAAATATCCACTCATAGGAGAAGCCATAAAAATTATGGAATACTCACACAATGGGAATTGGTCGTCTATAATGTGCATAATGCATAATTTATCAATACTAAGTACAAAAAAAGACAGGACGAATCTCTGGTTTTAGAAGTCATGAGAGCAGTTAACTGGAACAGTTTATACTGAGATGAGAATGTACTAGGTTACTGGTATTCTGTTTTTGATCTGAGTCTGACTAAGCAGGTATCTTCTGACATGTGAAATCAATCCATTGAGCTGAACTCTTTTGATGTGGTCACTAGTCTTACTGATACTATGTTCAATAAACACGTAAACGTACATAGAAATTAAAAATATCATTCCCATGATATTTTTTATTTATTAATTCATTAAAATAAGTAGAAACACATTTTAATCATGACATGCTTTGCAAAACAAAAGAAAAAAAAGACCCCTAACTTTCAAAGACTTTTATGATCACTCAAGAAAGCAAAATTACAGAGACAAAGAAGCATCAGGAAATCAGTAAAGAAAAATAAATGACAAATTTAAAAAAAAGTGATTTAAACATCAGGAAGTGTTATTTATACTGGTTCTGTGGGCTCCATGACTATGAATTCTTCTGTGAAGTGGATGAAGACTCCATCCAGGACAAATTTAATCTCAGTCAACTCAATGAGCAGGTGCCTCACTGTAGACAAGCTCTAGACATGGTCTTGGACCTGGAGCCTGATGAAGAGCTGGAAGACAACCCCAACCAGAGAACCCTGATTAAGCAGTCAGCCAAGATGCTGTATGGGTTCACCCAGACCACCTATATCCTCACAAACCATGGCACCACCCGGATGTTGGAAAAGTACCAGCAGGGAGAGTTTGGCTACTGCCCCATGTGCACTGTGAGAACAAGCCAATGATTTCCAATAACCTTTCTGACACCCCAGGTGAGGCCTTGGTGAAGCTCTACTGCCCCAAGTGCATGGACAATTCCACACCTAAGACACCATCAAGGCAGCACCACACAGAAGGCCCCTACTTGGGTACCAGTTTCCCTCACATTGCTCTTCATGGTGCACACTGAATGCCGGCCCAAGCAGCTCACTAACCAGTTTATGTCCAAAGTGTACAGTTGCAAGATCCGTCCACTGTCCTACCAGGTGCAGTTCCAAGCTGCCAGCAACTTTGAGTCTGTCAAGACTGTTCACTTATTCCCAACCCCACCTGTCACTCTGTCTTTGACAGTTCCAGTCCTCCCCTGCCACCTTTAAGGAAACCTCTATGGTTTATATTTTAAATTAGAAGAGTCATTATTTTGGTGTGAATATGAAATAAAGTAGAAAAAAGGCAAAAATAAGCATTTACTCAAAATTTATATAAACTCTTGCCGGATCTCTTCAGGAAAAATATTTTAGGGCTTGATGGCTCCTAATATAAATGTTGTTAAATCATAAGGTATTTTTAAAATAATTCTATGGTAATTTATTTAATTACTAAATAAAATTGATTATTTATATTGATACATTAGCATCATTGATTAATGTATGAGAAGAATACTGAATAGTACCATAATAATGAAGAAATTTTTTAAAAGATCTACAAAAACTACCATGTTGAAAGGTACAAGAATCACAGGTCTTTAGAAAGGAAATTTTCATATACCTAAAATCAACTAATTCTCATATTATTTAAATAGTTCTGGGCTATAAGTTGAAATGGACTTTGCTGTGTCAAACCACAGACTGACTCGCATTATTTTAAAAAAAGTAAATCTCAAATATCACTAGTAAATAGCAATTAAATCTTAAGAGAGAATATATTTTTATACTTGATAAAATCAATTCAATGTTTAATAAAATTCAAAGAAAGCATAAGTACCAACAGACATATCAAAACATGACAAGAATGTGTATCTCAATCCACCTATATTTCAAAATGTTCTGGAAATTAATTTAATAGATTTATGATTATAAATGTGAAAAGAAGCTAAAATTTACGTATTTGATCTAGCAACTACTATAATGTACTATTAAACCTTTTATTTTTCCCTTGGAATAGAGAGTCAAGTCAAAAATAATGAATAATCCAATGAAATCAGAGTGTATACAAAATTTATGAACATCAGTGGGGAGAGATTGGATGACACATTAAATTGAGAATTGGCTAATTATGTCAAGTTGGGTTGATATAAGACATCTCTTAGTTGGAGAACTGAAATTCCAATCCCATCTCAGTGGAAAAAATCAAGATGCCTATTTGGAGAGTGTTCTTAGCCATCAAAATCTAGCTAGGCTAATTCAATGACTAATGATAACACCATACTTCTATGTGAGTGACAACAAATATAGACATTGTAATATTCATATTCTTTTCAGTATATCGTTTGCTAAGCACTGCATGTTGTTCTAGTTTTTTTTTTTTTTTCATATTATAAGTGTTAGTTTTTGTTAACTTGATCTTTCTACACATATCTATCCTTGAGGTGCTTGGATTTATCTTGTAGATACTATGTTGGAATCATGTTAGCCACCTCAGGGTCAGATATTATGAAACATTTTTGTAATCCACAATGGAGACTTTGTAACAAGCTACAGCATTGGGGAGTAGCAATTTATTTAAATATAAGGTATAAATGGGGCGGCAAAATAATAACACTAAAATTCAAACAAGGCCCTTTCAAATAAGCATATTTGTTGAAAATATTTAATCTAAGAGGCAAGTAGACAGATGAGTAAGGACAAAGAGCAGAAAACTATGGTGTCTTGGAAAACCATATCCATGTGAAAATTGAATACTGTCAGCACCAAGTTCTTTCATGTAGTCTTGAATTCAACTGTAATTGAAGCACAGATCATAAATCAGAAAGGTTTTTCAATCTGACACCCTTAGAGGAAAAAAGTGACAAATGTAATTTTCAGATTGCAAAGCATTAGTTTATCATTGCACTTTGTTGTGAAGATATAGAGCAAAGTTGGAGAATATTTATATACCACATCCTAATGACACATGGAATAAGAAAGTTGTGCTCATCATTCTGAAACTTAATATCTCCTTTGTTTACTAAAAAAAGCAAAAAGCAAAACTGTGATAATCAGATATTTTTTGCTTATATCTAGGGATAGTTATATTAAGCATGGTGTTTGTAATAAGAAGCTGCTGTTGCTCAAATGGATATTGCAACATATTTTTCTTGTCCACTCAAATTTATAATCTGTGTTAGACAGAATATTTAGCTTACCAACTTACTCTAATTATCCATACGTATACCCCAGTTACCATGTTTTAATTAATGTGAACATTATATAAATTGTATAAATCATCTTGAATTATGAAAAACTTTTTAAACTATCTTTCTAGCATATTGTTAAGATAAAATTAAAATTTTATTTATAGTCAATTCACTTAAAAACATTTTATCTGAAGCTTTTGGGTGGAAAGAAAAAGCGTTTACCGTTACCTGTACCCTCAGAAGGATTGACTGAGTCCCTTAGTATCAAATAACATATACATAAAGTATGAGATAACTTGTTTCTTAATCATATGCATTAGGAAGTATATACTGCCTTGTTAAATAAGGGTTTGAAAACTCTTATTCTGATGCTTTCTAGTTTCATAATCTTGAGAAAAGATACCTAATCTGTATTAAACTCAATTTATTAATCTGTGACGTTGACAAATATTGAGTGACTCCTCATAGATTAATTGAAGAGATTAAATAATATAAGCCACATAAAGTATACTACTATACATAGAAAATGATCAAAGTGTATTGACTACTATTGATATTAATTTAATGTAAATAAGTGTATTTGGTAATTCCACCCAAACAATCTCTCTATAGTGCTCCTGGCTTCTGGGATATTATGGAGCTGTTTTCACTAAAGATGGGAGATGATTCCACTTCAAATACAGCATATTTCTTTCAAATATATCTTCAATCCTATTTCTATTTAGCATCCTTTGAAGTACAAATAAATTTCCAAAGGGAGCCAACCCTCTTTTGTTGAATGTTGTAAACAGACTTCTTTTCTTATTTATTTTTTGTAAACAGATTTTAATCTCAGTACCTGACAGGACAACACAGCTCTTCTCTTCAGCACACCATGTATTTGTCACTCTACTCAGTGTATCCAGTTTTCTGTGCACTGTAGATCAGTAGCTGTATCTCCATCTCCAGGCATATTTATTTCTGCACTTTTTGTATCAGCAAATAATCCTAAGTATGCATTGATTGTTTCCTGAATTTTATATTTCAAAGGCACTAGTTACTGATTGGACAGCTCCAGAAACCTAGATTTGTGTCCTTGTCTCCAGTCCCCATTCAGGGACAGCTAGAGCAGTGGCCCATATGCCATTCTTCTCAAAAGCCTAATTGCTTCAGGTGACTATCCCTACTATTTTCTGAAACCTCTGAGACTGAATCCAGAGAGTTGAATTCCATTCTTTTTTGACATGTTCTAACTACATTCATGGAAGGAAACTTGTACACATGTTCAATTTTAAAAATTACCTAAAATAGTAAAACTTTAACTCCCCCTGGATGCCATGCCTCACAATCATGGTTTTTTCTTTGGGACATCAGTCTGGGCAGGAATCTCCTCCTCCTTCTTTGTCAGGAGGTAAAGTCATATCTTTGTGCTTGCGTTTGTTCAGTTTCTCCACACTAAGTTTGGAAAGGCTGTTTTGATTATTTTACAATCCTGACATTCAATTGTGATCATGACTAACTTATTGCAACCAAAACTATTAAGAATCCAGGAATAAATCATCATCTTTCTGTTTTCAGAAGGACAAAGAGTGCCACACTCGAAAGGAAAATTGTTTTTAGTAGACCTACTCAATTTTTCTGAAAGGATGCAATTAAAATGTAGACTACAAACACACATTGTACATATTTTACTGCATTGTGTAAGGAAACAAAAACACAGGTAAATAAAAGTAAAATTTCCTTCAGAGTTTGGCAGTTCACTAAAATAGCACTATAAAATTTCTTCGTAAAAGAAGATAATAGGTCTGTTGTTGGTTTCAAAACAGTTCTAGTAAGGTAAAAGTATCTTGAACTGTCAACAAATGTGGCATCCATCTTATCTATTAATGGTCTTGGGAAGACCGTTTTCAGAATGCAAAAGTTTAAAACTGAAATTCACTTCATGGGGTTAGAGCTTTTAATGGACTGTCACTGATAAGGAAATGATGGAGAGCACAATGTTTCTGCAATCTCATTAGCTGGATGTGTTGTGTGAAGTTGAATTTCCCAATCTCCAGAATACGAACATATACTACTAGTGAGGAGAGAAGAAAAGCAATTCAAAGTTCTATATTTAACTTTTATTCTTTTGAATACAGCATTAAAATAACAATTTCCATGGCATTGTATTTTCCTTATTTCTTTAGTGGGCAATAAAAATAAATCTCATATTATTTTAGCATAATATCATCCTTCCAAAGGAAATCTATTTTGAAATGACATCTCATGTGGTCAGAGAACTTCCCTTAGTTCATATAAAGTTGGCAACTACACTGTTTTCTTCATTAGAAAGAGACAAGATAATATATTCAATCATCAGTGTCACAGGGGCATGCTTCACAAGTATTTGCTTAAAACTTTTAACGCTGTGCAAATGTGACATTTAAGAAATATTTATTTAGAGTAAGCCAAATAAATTTGTTGACTCATTCATGATGCCCATGGAATATGATTTTCTATTGTTCATTTATATTAAAATGTCAATGTGTAAAACTAGATCTCAAAATGCAGGAATATCTGTATATGAATGCAAACTATGTCAATCATGTAGAATTGGTTGACAGGTACACAGATGTTTGGCATACTGCAGCTTAACTGACAAAATTTCCCTATAAAAATAATAGTTTTCTCTTGTTAATGTAGCCTTTTCTTTCCAATTTAATGGAGAAAGTCTATGAATTAAGGCATTCAAATTTTTTTAATATTTATAATTTCAACTTAAATATATTTCGATAGAAATATATAATGAAAGCAAAAGAAAGAAACACAATTTTAGTCCCAGTTCTGCCACTTTCTTATTTATTTATTTATTTATCCCAGGCAAATCACTCAGTCTCTCTGAGTTCCCATGTATTGATACTTTTGTGTCTAGTAACTAGATAATTGTCAAAGACACTTATAATTTTATGATAACTTTATAAAGACCAGAAACGGGGTAGAGTGATCTCAAACACACATTAAATATGTGCAACAGTGAATAAGAATTCTGTTTTCCTCTATGAAGATGGTTGCTACAAATGTGCAATGTTTCAGGTGGGAGAAAAATGTGTCTTCTGACATCTGCAGCAGTATTTCCATGTAAACCAGGAAGAAAGAATGACTTCAAAGGACATAATGTTAACTAAGATGTATGGAACACTTTCTATCACTGATAGCTTTAAAGATCTCCTTACAAAATCCTCATAGTAAGCCTCTGAAGTTGATCCCAAAATGACCATTATTTTCTAGATGAGGAACCTGAGACTCAAGAAATTTGGGTAAGACACACAAGGTGAAGTAGCTAGTAACATCAGAACTGGATTCAGAATATGAGAGTCTGGCTATAGAGGTGATATAATTTAACCATGCTTAACAGCAACAATTTTGAAAAAATGTGAGAATTCGTTCAGAGATTTGGAAGAGACCATCTATTTTAGGCAAAAAATGTATTGAAAGCAATATCCCTTTGTTTCAAAAAATACCTGTATTGCTGTAATTTAAAAATAACTTTTAAATACTCTTCCCCTTTATCAACTGAGAACAAGTATTTGATTATTGGGAAATATATAAGCAATCATATTAGCCAAATGTTTAGAGTTGCTTGGTCTTCAACCAATGGCTTTTGGAAGGAAATAAATTTTTCCCTTGATGCTCCTCAAGGAAAAATTGGCATAAGAAATAATTGTCACTTAAATATTTTCTAAATGTTTTTAAGGACTTTGATTAAAATTGGGGAGGGGCAAGACCAAGGTCAAGTACATAATCTTTTTCATTTAACAAGGAGGAACTTCCTGACTTATTTGATTCAGCTCACAAGGACTTTTTTTTGTTAACATCAACACTCAAAAATTTAGAGAGCTCACATTAAAATATGAATTTCTTTCTTTTCCACAAACACTGGAATATCTGCCAAACCTGGTTCTGAATTCCAATGTGGCAATGATCCATGGTTGCTGGGTAGCAGCTGCCACCTTTAGGCGGGCCATGCACTTTGCAATGCTTCTAACCACCCGGGGCCTGCTTCACTCAATTACATTTCCAATCTGGCATTAAAAAAAAAGAATGTTCAGTGCTTTACAGTCTCCTCCTTAATGCCACCATTTAATACTTTTTTTTTCCTTCCCAATACTCATTAGGGTCTTGTGAAATGCCCTGAGTCCAAAGCAGTGAATAATTTTTGTTACCAGTGGAAAGAAGGATGGATTAATTTGATTAATTTCCTCTGAATGCTTTGAAGTAAGCCATCAAAGAATCACTGTTTACCTCTTGAAATGCTCAGATTTGATTCTATAGTAAAGAAAATGTGATTCAACTTTCATCCAAAGGATAATTGGAGAGCTTTGGAACTTTGTGCTTAAACAAAGACATATCATAGTCCATTTTATTATTTTCTTAAAAGGTATTCATTTAGCATTAATATTATTTACCCCCTGGCATGTATCAGTAAAAATAGTTTCCCTTTAATATGATTTTTAAGTGTAGATTTATAATTAAAATACATTTGCACTGTAAAAGAAGCTTTTGTCCAAGGAAAATAAAATTTGAAACTATTTTAACATACTCAAATTTGTGCTTTCAGAAAACTTCCTGAATTATTGCATTACAATTAGTTGCTATGAAATCATCTAGTGGTTGCTGTTCTGAAAAGAACCTTGCATAGTAGCCCTATAATTATATGTGCATTCTCAATATATGTGAATTGAGAACAATAAAAATAATAAATTATATTAAGTTTATGAAATTATAATTTGTATCATTTAGGGCATAATTTTGATTTTTCAGAATATAATTAGTACTTTGATTCTTTATATAGCTAAAAACTGAAAATGAGATAGAGTTGTGCCGCCTTTACAATCCTTAGTATCTCTGTCTTTGTCTCTGTCTCTCTTGCTCTCACAAGCACAGAAAACACACACACACACAGACACACACACACACACAACTGCAATATCTTTTCTACTCAAAGTCTGAAAGATTATACTTACATGATGTTTTGAAACAACAAAAAAGAAAAATTAATGCTAAGGCATAATCTCTTAGAGTTAGTCTGTAGTATACTCACACATACTGATGGTTAAAATGGAAAATATTTTTAAATGATACACAAGACAGCAATTTTCTATGAGCTTTGATAATGCATGACTTTTGCCTCTCAGTTCAACTTTATAGACACTATATTGAAGAATCTTAAAAACAGTTCAGATCACCTTTATGCATAGAACTGTTCATCATAGTTCTACAAAATGAAAACCTGGAAACAGAATTTTCAAAACTAGGAATTAGTAATTTTCTATTTCACAAAGTATATTATTCTAATGCCATTAAAGTAATATATAAGGAGTGTGTAAAAAAACAAAGTCCATCAAATGTATTTCCTTTAATGTTAAATGACCAAAAAGTGCCAGACATTTCAAAATCCAGTTGTGTGTGTGTGTTGGTATGTGTGAAAACTGACAAGTAGAATATAATATTTATATTAAAAATCAAGTAGCTGAACATAGCCAAGACTACCTTATTAAATAGAAAAAAATGGAATGACTTACATTATTGAATATAAACATGTATCGTGTTACCATCCTCTAAAATACAATTTTTGGACAATCTATACAATCTACATGTAGGATATATATACTCTGTAAAAGTTACTTTTAAATGCTTTTGAGGGCTGTGGTTTTCCCTATTTTATCCTATTCTGATTCCATATTTTTCCAATATCGACCTCATATTGCATTTGTAATCAGAAATAAATTTTTAAATAATAAAGTTGGAGTGAGCCTTACTGCATCCTGCAGGCAGTTTCCCAGCAAGTACTGTGGGACCTCAGTTAAGCAACATCCCAATGGGTGTTCCAGCCACTTCCCTGCGAGTTCAGGACCCACCCCACCTACCCCAAATGTAGTTCTCCATGAGTTTCCTCTACATATAGGAGGCAGTTCTCTGCTTGCTGGCATCCTCCTGTGGAACTTCAGTGAACTTCTCCACTATCTGCTGGGCTACAGCCATGTGCCACCAGGGGGTTCTTAGCCTCAGTTTGGGGTGGGGGGTGGTGTTTTGGGGGTGGGAGTGAGGGAGGAACTTTTGCACTGGTATCACCCCTAAGAGTAGTGGCTGCTTTCTCTATTAGGTATTACTGCATTCTTTACTCCATTCACCTGTTACTAGGTATGAATTCTTTTGATAAACTGCACCCATTCCACGTACCACATGGTTTATCTCCTGACTGAACCGCAACTGAAAAATCAGCAATATTTACAGAAGAAGACAGATTGAAAGAATCCAACTGGTAAAATGTAAGGGTAATATTTAGGTCAAATGTGAGACACAGGGTAACATGAAAAAACTGTAAATGAAACCTTCCTCATTTGAGAAGAAGAGAGTGAAAAAAATGTGACTTTGGATCTAATGACTAAGCTTTTAAAGAGGAAGAAAAAAATTATCTTACTGAACTAATTATACAAATCATTGCAACAGTTAGGAATAAAGGTAGTTTTTTCTTTTATTTTGGAGTATAGTTGATTTACAATATTGTGTCAGTTTAGTTTCAGGTATACAGCAAAGTGATTCAGTTATACATATACACATATCTACTAATTTTCATATTCTTTTCCCATATAGCTTATTAGAGAATATTGAGTAGAGTTCCCTGTGCAATACAGTAGGTCCTTGTTGATTATCCATTTTATATATAGTAGTGTGTATATGTTAATCCCTACCTTAAAGGCAGTTTTTGAATCTACTTTCTTTTTTTAATGTTTTTCTTTTTTAACATCTTTACTGGAGTATAATTGTTTACAGTGTTGTGTTAGTTTCTGCTGTATAACAAAGTGAATCAGCTATATACATACATATATCCCCATATCCCCTCCCTCTTGCATCTCCCTCCCAACCTCCTTATTCCACTCCTCTAGGTGGTCGCAAAGCACCAAGCTGATCTGCCTGTGCCATGCAGCTGCTTCACACTAGCTATCTATTTTACATTTGGTAGTGTATATATGTCAGTGCTACTCTCTCACTTCGTCCCAGTTTACCCTTCCCCCACACCATGTCCTCAAGACCATACTCTACGTCTGTATCTTGATTCCTGGCCTGCCCCTAGGTTCATCAGAACCTTTTTTTTTTTTTTTTTTAGATTCCATATATATGTGTTAGCATATGGTCCTTGTTTTTCTCTTTCTGACTTACTTTGCTCTGTATGACAGACTCTAGGTCCATCCACCTCACTACAAATAACTCAATTTTGTTTCTTTTTATGGCTGAGTAATATTCCATTGTAAATATGTGTCACATCTTTTTTATCCATTCATCTGTCTATGGACACTTAGGTTGCTTCCACGTCCTGGCTATTGTAAATAGTGCTGCAATGAACATTGTGGTACATGACTCTTTTTGAATTATGGTTTTCTCAGGGTATATGCCCAGTAGTGGGATTGCTGGGTCATATGATAGTTCTATTTTTAGCTTTTTAAGGAACCTCCACAGTGTTCTCCATAGTGGCTGTATCAATTCACATTCCCACCAACAGTGCAAGAGGGTTCCTTTTTCTCCACACCCTCTCCAGCATTTATTTGTTTGTAGATATTTTGATGATGGCCATTCTGACCAGGGTGGGGTGATACCTCACTGTAGTTTTGACTTGCATTTCTCTGATGATTAGTGATGTTGAGCATCCTTTCATGTGTTTGTTGGCAACCTGTATAACTTCTTTGGAGAAATGTTTGTTTAGATCTTCTGCCCATTTTTGGATTCAGTTGTTTGTTTTTTTTGATATTCAGCTACATGAGTTGCTTGTATATTTTGGAGATTAATCCTTTGTCAGTTGCTTCATTGGCATATATTTTCTCCCATTCTGAACGTTGTCTTTTCATCTTGTTTATGGTTTCCTTTGCTGTTCAAAAGCTTTGAAGTTTCACTAGGTCCCATTTGTTTAGTTTTTGTTTTTTCTTCTTTTTTTTTTTTGCAGTACGTGGGCGTCCTACTGTTGTGGCCTCTGCCGTTGCGGAGCACAGGCTCCAGACGTGCAGGCCCAGCGGCCACAGCTCACGGGCCCAACCGCTCCGTGGCATGTGGGATCTTCCCGGACCGGGGCACAAACCTGCGTCCCCTGCATCGGCAGGCGGACTCTCAGCCACTGCGCCACCAGGGAAGCCCCCATTTGTTTAGTTTTGTTTTTATTTCCATTTCTCTAGAGGGTGGATCAAAAAGAATCTTGCTGTGATTTATGTCATAGAGTGTTCTTCCTATGTTTTCCTTTAAGAGTTTTATAGTGTCTGGCCTTACATTTATGTCTTTAATCCATTTAGAGTTTATTTTTGTGTATGGTGTTTGGGAGGGTTCTAATTTCATTCTTTTACATGTAGCTGTCCAGTTTTCCCAGCACCACTTATTGAAGAGGCACTCTTTTCCCCATTGCCTATTCTTGCCTCCTTTATCAAAGATAAGGTGACCATAGGTGCGTGGGTTTGTCTCAGGGCTCTCTATCTTGTTCCATTGATCTATATTTCTGTTTTTGTGCCAGTACCATACTGTCTTGATTACTGCAGCTTTGTAGTATAGTCTGAAGTCAGGAAACCTGATTCCTCCAGCTCCATTTATCTTTCTCAAGATTGCTTTTGCTATTCGGGGTCTTTTGTGTTGCCATACAAATTGTGAATTTTTTGTTCTAGTTCTGTGAAGAATACCATTGGTAGTTTCATAGGGATTGCATTGAATCTGTAGTATCATCTTTCTTTCATCGGTGTCTTATAGTTTTCTGCATACAGGTCCTTTGTCTCCTTAGGTAGCTTTATTCCTAGGTAATTTATTCTTTTTGTTGCAGTGGTAAATGGGAGTGTTTCCTTAATTTATCTCTCGATTTTTTGTCATTAGTGTATAGGAATGCAAGAGATTTCTGTGCATTAATTTTGTATCCTACTACTCTACCAAATTCATCGATTAGCTCTAGTAGTTTTCTGGTAGCGTCTTTAGGATTCTCTATGCATAGTATCATGTCATCTGCAAATAGTGACAGCTTTACTTCTTTTACAATTTGTATTCCTTTTATTTCTTTTTTTTTCTCTGATTGCTGTGGCTAAAACTTCTAAAACTATGTTGAATAATAGTGGTGAGAGTGGGCAACCTTGTCTTGTTCCTGATCTTAGTGGAAATGGTTTCAGTTTTTCACCATTGAGAATGATGTTGGCTGTGGGTTTTTCATATTTGGCCTTTATTATTTTGAGGTAGGTTCCCTCTATATCCACTTTATGGAGAGTTTTTATCATAAATAGGTGTTGAATTTTGTCAAAAGCTTTGTCTGCATCTACTGAGATGATCATATGGTTTTTATTATTCAATTTGGTAACATGGTTTATCACGTTGATTGATTTGCATATATTGAAGAATCCTTGAATTCCTGGGATAAATACCACGTGATCATGGTGTATGATACTTGTAATGTGCTGTTGGATTCTGTTTGCTAGTATTTTGTTGAAGATTTTTGCATCTATGTTCATCCGTGATATTGGCCTGTAGTTTTCTTTTTTTGTAACATCTTTGTCTGGCTTTGGTATCAGGGTGATGGTGGCCTCATAGAATCAGTTTGGGAGTGTTATTCCCTCTGGTATATTTTGGAAGAGTTTGAGAAGGATAGGTGTTAACTCTTCTCTAATTGTTTGATAGAATTCATCTCTGCAGCCATCTGGTACTGGGATTTTGTTTGTTGGAAGATTTTAAATCACAGTTTCAATTTCAGTGCTTGTGATTTGTCTGTTTATATTTTCTATTTCTTCCTGGTTCAGTCTCAGAAGGTTGTGCTTTTTTAAGAATTTGTCCACTTCTTCTAGGTTGTCCATTTTATTGGTATGTCGTTGCTTGTAGTAATCTCTCATGATCCTTTGTATTTCTGCAGTGTCATTTGTTACTTCTTCTTTTTCATTTCTAATTCTGTTGATTTGAGTCCTCTGCCTTTTTTCTTGATGAGTCTGGCTAATGGTTTATCAATTTGTTTATCTTCTCAAACAACAAACTTTTAGTTTTATTGATCTTTGCTATTGTTTCCTTCATTTCTTTTTCATTTATTTCTGATCTGATCTGTATGATTTCTTTCTTTCTGCTAACTTTGGGACTTTTTGTGTGTTTGTTCTTTCTCTAATTGCTTTAGGTGTAAGATTTGGTTGTTTACTTGAGATTTTTCTTGTTTCCTGAGGTAGGACTCTATTGCTATAAACTTTCCTCTTAGAACTGCTTTTGCTGCATCCCATAGGTTTTGGGTCATTGTGTTTCCATTGTCATTTGTTTTTAGGTATTTTTTGATTTCCTCTTTGATATCTTCAGTGATCCCTTGGTTATTTAGTAGTGTATTGTTTAGCCTCTGTGTGCTTGTATTTTTTACAGTTTTTCTACTATAATTGATATATTGTCTTATAGGGTTGTGGTAGGAAAAGATACTTGATATGATTTCAATTTTCGTAAATTTAGGAACACTTGATTTGTCACTCTCTATATGGTCTATCCTGGAGAATGTTCCATGAGCACTTGAGAAGAAAGTGTGTTCTGTTGTTTTGGGATGGAATGTGCTATAAATATGAACTAAATCCATCTTGTCTAATGTGTCATTTAAAGCTTGTGTTTCCTTATTTATTTTCATTTTGGATGACCTGTTCACTGGTGAAAGTGGGGTGTTAAAGTCCCCAACTATTTTTGTGTTACTGTCAATTTCCCATTTTATGGCTGTTAGCATGTGCCTTATGTATTGGATTGATCCCTTGATCATTATGTAGTGTCCTTCTTTGTCTCTTGTAATAGTCTTTATTTTAAAGTCTATTTTGTGTGATATGAGAATTGCTACTCCAGCTTTCTTTTGAATTCCATTTGCATGGAATATCTTTTTCCATCCCCTCACTTTCCGTCTGTATGTTTCCCTAGGTCTGAGGTGGGTCTCTTGTAGATAGCATATGTACAGGCCTTGTTTTTTTATCCCTTCAGCCAGTATAGGTCTTTAGGTTGGAGCATGTAATCAATTTATTTAAGGTAATTTTCAATATGTATGTTCCTATTACCCTTTTCTTAATTGTTTTGTTTTTGTTTTTGTGGGTCTTTACTTTTTCTAGTGTTTCCTGCCTAGAGAAGTTCCTTTAGCATTTGTTGTAAAGCTGGTTTGGTGTTGCTGAATTCTATTAACTTTTGCTTATCTGTAAAGATTTTTATTTCTCCATAGAATCTGAATGAGATCCTTGCTGCGTAGAGTAATCTTGGTTGTAGGTTTTTCCCTTTCATCACTTTAAATATGTCCTGCCACTTCCTTCTGGTTTGCAGAGTTTCTGCTGAAAAATTTGTTGTTTCTGTTGAAAAATTTCTTTGTTTCTGCTGAAAATTTGTTGCTTTTCCCTTGCTGCTTTTAATATTTTTTCTGTGTATTTAATTTTTGATAATTTGATTAATATATGTCTCGGTGAGTTTCTCTTTGGGTTTATCCTGTATGGTACTCTCTGTGCTTCCTCGATTTAATTGACTATTTCCTTTCCCATGTTAGGGAAGTTTCGATTACAATCTCTTCAAAGTTTTTCTCAGACCCTTTCCTTTTTTCTCTTCTTCTTCTGGGACCCATATAATTCGGTCTGTTTAATGTTGTCCCAGAGGTCTCTGAGACTGTCCTCAATTCTTTTCATTCTTTTTTCTTTATTCTGCTCTGTAGCAGTTATTTCCGCCATTTTATCTTCCAGCTCACTTTTCCAGCTTCTGCCTCAGTTATTCTGTTATTGATTCCTTCTAGAGTATTTGTAATTTCAGTAACTGTGTTGATCATCCGTGTTTGTTTGCTCTTTAGTTCTTCTAGGTCCTCATTATATGTTTCTTGTATTTTCTCCCTTCTGTTTCCTGGATTTTGGATCACCTTTACTATCATTAATCTGAATTCTTTTCAGGTAGGTTGCCTATTTCATCTTCATTTATTTGGTCTTGTAGGTTTTTACCTTGCTCCTTCATCTGTAACATATTTTTTTGTTGTTTCTGTTTTTTGGGGGGTGGGGGTTTGTATTCCTGTCTTACAGGTTGTTTGTCATGAGTCGTGCAGCACTGGAGTTTGTAGGCACTTGGATAGAGCTGGGTCTTGGTGCTGAGATGAGGACTTCCAGGAGGCCTCACTCTGATTGATATTCCCTGAGCTCTGAGGTTCTCTGTTAGTCCAGCGGTTTTGACTCAGAGCTCCCACCACTGGAGCTCGGGCCTGACATCCAGCCGGGGAACCAAGATCCTGCAAGCTTCATGGCATAGTAAAAAAAAAAAAAAAAAAAAAAAGGAAGAAAGAAAGAAAATAAGGAGCAGTACAATATCAAAGAATAAAAAACAAAATAAAATTAGAAAGATAAAAAATCTATTAGGATAAATAAAACTATAATTGAAACAATTGCAGCAAGGTAAAATAAATACACAACAGAAAAAAGAAAAAAATATTGGAGGGGAGAACAAGCCAAAAGGAAAGATCACTAACAAAGTATAAAGAATAAAATAAAATTAGAAAAATAAAAGATTTATTATGAAAAATAAAAATATAAAAGAATCAACAATAATGAATCAACAAGGTAAAACATAACCCCAATCTGACGGAGCAAAAAGGAATAGAAGAAAATAAAAGAAAAACAGCCTTGGTTATGTGGGCGGAGTTTGGGGGGGAACTTAGGCTGGGACGGTGTTTAGGGTAGGGGGGTGACTTTTGAGCGTGGGGCGGGACCTACATAGGGCGATGTCCAAGTGTGGGATGGGGCCTAGGTGCGTGGGTGGGGGGTGACTTTCAAGTGTGGGGCGGGGCCTCTGCTTAGGACCTGAGCAGAAGGGGAGAGGCAGCACGTGGAAAGGAGGGCCTCTGGACTGTGGGTTTCCGGAGTTTGGAGGTAGGACCCTGAGTGAGGGTGTGTGGGTGGGGTTTAGGCCAAGCTCATTGGAGGGGGTCTCTGAGTGTAGAGGTATGGCTCTGGGTGGGGGCTTGGGCTCTGCGCCGCAGGAGGGAGGCTCCGAATGCAGAGGATTAGGCCTGGGAGCCCAACAGGCTTCCTGGTGCTTAAGTGTACAGGGAAAGCACCAGCCGTGTTCCCTTCCCTTCCTTCGCACCCCTCCCCCATGGTCTCCCCCAGGGTCTCCCCCCATCACTGCTGGACCCCTAACTGTGAGTGGGTCTCGCTGGGTGTAGGAACTCTTCCCCTCCACCAGCCGCCCCTCAGGGGTGCCAGTCCCAGAGGTCCGGCCTTTACTTTTTTTTTTTTTTTTACGGTACACGGGCATCTCACTGCTGTAGCCTGTCCCGCCGCGTAGCACAGGCTCCGGACCCGCAGGCCCAGCGGCCATGGCCCACGGGCCCAGCTGCTCTGTGGCATGTGGGATCCTCCCGGACCAGGGCACGAACCCGTGTCCCCTGCATCGGCAGGCAGACTCTCAACCACTGCGCCACCAGGGAAGCCCTGGCCTTTACTTTTGATCGCCCTTCCCTCCCTCCCATTCCCTCAGGACCTGTGTGGCTGGAGGGGCCCAGGTGGTGGGCAGGGGAAACCTAGCCGTGCTCCCTTTTGATCTTCTTCCCTCCCAATGGTCCTCCAATTTCCCCCTTCTGGCATGGGATCCCTTCCCCTCCCCCAGCCACCCCTCAGGGGGGCCAGTCCTGACTCGCCTCCACTTCTCCTCCTCCCTCACTCCCCCCATGCCCCACATCCTACCCAGTCACTGGGGGTTCCTCCCATCCCCTTAGGTGTCTGTGCCCCCCCCATTGCCTGGTAGGTGCCCTAGTTGTGAGGAGATGCAAATTTTGTGTCCTCCTAGTACACCATCTTGACTCCGCCCTTCTCTCATATCTACTTGATCAATCTGTCCTGCATGAAAAAAAATCACAACTCCATAAAAATCAAACTAACAGAAGAATAAATTTATTAATATTGAATTAGAATAAAATGGTTGAAACACCAGCTCCAGTTCCAGGGGTCAGGGATCACCAAGGTACGTGATGCTCTGGTGTTGAGACCACGTGTGCATTTACTTGACAACCAACAGCTTTCAAGATCTTTCTGAACATCCCTTCCTCACCGTTCATCCCTAAGTCTACCAAACAACCAATTCCACTGCCCTACATGGGGCCAAAACTGTCTCTTCACACATTACATTTTAAAGCACAAATTATTCATTATAAACTGGAAGCCACTTTAAGAAATCTATCAAAAGATGGATTTTATGGTTGAAAATATGTCTGTAAATTTATATCAGGTCTCCAAAGTAATCAAAAAGAAAGAGGATGTCAAGTGAGTTCTCAAAGAAACAATTTTTCTTGTCATTCAAATTTTCAAAATTCATGTGTGTGTTCTTCTGAGCCAATAAAATAAGTAAAATGAATTCTCCTGTTTCATTTATGAAATCTCTTCCTCAAATTTTGACATAATGAATTAATTTAATTCATCCTCAAGGCAATTTCAAGGTTTTCACTGTAAATTCCTTAAAGCAGAACTCAAATGTAAAAATTTCATGGATATCTATAAAACAAGGACATTTTTGGATCAAAATACTCCTAGAGCTATATACTAGTACAAAGCATTACACATTATTTGTTTATATACACCTTCTATACAGTGTCACTAAAGAACTTTGAAATCGTGGTTTCCATATTTCCCATTTTATTTAATTTTTCCACACAGTTTCACTGTTTGTTTTTTTCCTGAGTGTGAATTTTACATAAATTTTATTGAAAAATTATTTAAAAAGGAATTTAGAAAGAATTCAATCATGAATCTCCCACTCCCAAACGTACAAAGAAAAATTTTTTTTCTCTTGATTTGATTCTAAGAAATGGAATGATAATCTTAAACTTTTCCTTTCAAATCCAGTCCTTGTGCAAATTCAAGCTCAATATATTTACAACATGAAGCAAGATATGAACTAACTTCACATTTTCAAAACAGATAATCTTTTCTGCATGGTTTTTTTCTCTGTAAGGATTTAGAGTTAGTACCCATGATCATTAAAAAATATATATATATATTTGTGTATATATATACAAATTTTGTATATATATATGCAAAAATATATATATATTTGTATATATATTTGTATATATATATATTTGTATGTGTATATATATATATATATGAAACTCAGCATTCTTATTCAAAAAAAGTGTTCATACAAAAACCTGCCACTCAACTAGATGACAGTTTTATAAGTCGCTTCTTTTTTTTTTTGACAACCTATTTATCCTACTATATAAAATCCTTGAAGGAAGGCTTGCCATAAATGATAGTGTATTTCAAAGGTCATGTAATTTGCAATTTGTCATTCTTCATTTTGCAGGAAATGGTTCATGATGTAAACAACACATGAGCAATATATTAACTTGTTTTGCTGTCTTTCAGTGTGAATAGATTTTTCTCTTAATTTTCATGACAGTCAAGGCAAACTATACATTGTTCTGGTCAACTATGGGTTGTAAAGAAGAAGATATGTATTAAATTGTATATGTTGTTATGCTGTGGTATCTCTAATTGTTGTGCCTTGTTTGTTTGGTAGAGGTAGATTCTAAACTTCTAGAAAGAAACATACTTTTGATTATTCATTTATTCATTCATTCATTCTTTTAAATGCTCATCAATTGTCAAAGTGCTTATATTAAATGCCTAATAAATTCAAGAAAGAAATGATTTGGGTAACGGATGATGAAAACTGTGGAATAGTTTCCACTTTTGTGAAACTCATGGAAAAGCAAGAGAAGCAAACAAGCAATCATGTGAATGTGAGCTTTATTTTGTATGTGTGCTGTCAGGGTGGCCTGCTTGCAAGACACTCCTCTATTACCCTGTTTGTGGTGCTGACAGAGGAGGATTCCCATGCCCATTATATATTCCTCACCTTAGTGCCTCATATGAAGTAGAGAGGGCAGATCCTTCTTTGCGGGCTATGGTCAGACATGTGACTCAAGCTTAACCAATTGCACATTCACCCTTTCTATGTGGCTTTTCAAAGTGGGACATTTGGCTCAAGAATTGGGAGAGTTTTGTTTTGTTGTGTCATTACTATCATGACAGCAGTAATTGCCCTGGTAGCTCTAGCATGGCACCTGTGATCTTGACAGAGGGACTGCTGGTGACATCTTGAATAGTATAAAGCTGTTGCATGTCCTTACCCTTAATTTCTGCTTTCCAGCATCCATGGACATGTGCCTTGTTATAATTTCAGTATTGCTGTCTCTCATTGATTCTATGCGGCTTCAATTTATATCTACTCTTAATGTATCTCCCTCTCCCACCTGCCAAAACACAAACAAACAAACAAACACAGCTAGGGTCAGAAAGAACAGCTCAAATGTCCTTCACAGTTTAAAATAAAACTTATTGAACAATAGTTTATGCCCCCAAAGAGTGAAATTAAGATAAAAAGAACAGAATTTCTGTCCATGTGGGTACAGCATAACAGTCAAATGCACTTTGATTTCATATTTTTTTGACCTATTTTATCTTTCATTAAAACATGTAAAACACTCAGAGTAGGGCTTGGTGAGTAGTAATCAAATGTCAGTATGAGCTATTTTATTATACAAAGGGGTGGAGCATAGAGGTTAAGAGCCCAGGTTATGGTTCTACACTGACTTTATTCATAAACTAGCTCTTCCATTTATACATCTGTGTGACCTTGGGCAAGTTACTTGGGCAAGTTACTTAACATCTCTGTGCCTGAGTTTCTTCATAGGTGAAATGAGGCTCATAATAGTATCATTCAAGACTGAGATTGATAATTCCAGCAATATTTATAGAAAAGTCTTGTCATATATTAAGCTCTCATGGAGTGTTATCTATTTCTAGCTTCATCTAATTTCATGTCCATTTTTCCAATAAATGCACTGAAATTTAATAATTATGTTTATATATATATATATATACTCTCTCTTCTTAATAATGAAAGGATTTACAGCTTTTCATGTTCTCTTTGAGTAAAGGTTTAGTATATTTTATATACTTTGTTATGTTTGGTTCTGTAAGTACTTAATTTCTAAATAAGCATTGTAATTTTGCTTTCATTCAGAGTAATTGGAGCTATTTAAATGAGTTCTATGTTATAATTTCCTACTTGTTATTGTGTTATTAAGCTTATTAATTTCTCAAGTTATTGCACTGAGGCCAGAAACTGTGGTTTTTTTCTATTTTTAATAACTGATTAAAGTTTATTGCTTTGAGAACATAAATTTTGAACGTTTTTCAGATATTTGGGAGCTCTTTGCATGTCTATTTAGTCTAATTTTAATTTCAGTATAAACCTATTAATTCAGACTTGTACTTATACTCTTCAAAATCGATATCTTTTTTTTTTTTTTTTTTTTTTTTTTTGCGGTATGCGGGCCTCTCACTGTTGTGGCCTCTCCCGTTGCGGAGCACAGGCTCCAGATGTGCAGGCTCAGCGGCCATGGCTCACGGGCCCAGCCGCTCCGCGGCATGTGGGATCTTCCCGGACCAGGGCACGAATCCGTGTCCCCTGCATCGGCAGGCGGACTCTCAACCACTGCGCCACCAGGGAAGCCCAAAATCGATATCATTTTTAAATTTTTCTATGGATTTGCTTAAAATCATTTTGAGAGATGAGTCAAAAATTTCCACTTACATTATAAGACCAATATTAATCATCTTCTCATTATTCTAAAAGTGTTTGCTATTCATATTATTATATATTCTTTGTGGATCATGAATTTGTCCATTTTAATAGTGATATTGCCCATCCTCCTTTTTTTTGGTTATTGTTGGTATTTATTTGTTTGCTTTTATCAAGTAAAGAAGGGTCTCTTCACTATTTGCCAGTCAAAATCTCTTCAGCACAGAAAAGCTGTACTGGAAAGGAATAAAACCCAGGGTCATAGGCTTATTCCAAGTTTCAGAGAATAGTCATGTTCTCTCCAAGTATTCTTTTCTTTAATTGAAGTATATTTGATTTACAATATTGTGTTAGTTTCAGGTGTACAGCAAAGTGATTCGGTTATACATTTGTATGAATAAATTAATATATATTCTTTTTTCTCAGTTCTTTTCCATTATAGGTTACTATATGATACTGAATATATTTCTCTATGCTAGACAGTAAATCCTTGTTGTTTATCTATTTTATATATGGTCTCTCCAAGTATTCATTTAAGCACATGCCTGGCAGCCATGCCCAGTCAGTCTCTCCTTGACCCAGATAGGAGTTTTCCAGATTGACATCACCAACAGGTTTGACTTTATTTATGGCTATGCATACTCAGTGCAAAATGAAAATGCAGTGCTCCTTATTCAAAATTTCTTCAGAATTTCAAGACGGCAACAATAGAGCATTAAACCAAGTGTGTTGTCCTTCTGTCTGGGTCTGAGTGGATGCACTAGGTGCATGCCCATAAATCTGGCTCTTCTTGTACCTTCTTTTTCAATGGTAATGTTTCCATCTCCTACTTCAGCCACTTTGTGAGAAACATGGGGGAAAAAACGGGAATTAATTTTTTTTCTTGCAATCACTGATTTTCAATTTTAACATACAATGGAATAAAATCCATGGAGCTAAAGACACAGTTGAAGTTGAATAGTCATAATAAACCACTAAGGCATTATATACTTCTGATTTTATAGTGTATACAGGATTATTTTTTGTAACGTATCTCCAGATTAAGGAATTTAAATAATTTAATAGTCAAAATTATGTTTGGGATTTAAAGAATATATTTAAGAATGCATAAAATTTGCCTTTTATCCTTATCTATAATTTTATTCTATTTTTACTCTCAATATTAACTTACAAGGTTTTTTCTTAGTTATATAATTTTTTACATTTTAGTAATGTGATATTCCTTATTGTTATTCATTTGAGTTTTATTCCAAAAACTCTGTTGTATCGATGACAATGATGATGATTGATGATGGGGGAATAAAATGTACATTATCCATGAATTATTTGTCTTAAGATTATCTATAACTCTAAGAGTTAGTTATGAAGTTCATAAATTAATCATTTACCATTTACTCATTATGTTATTTTTGTTGATATAATTCTATTGATAAATGAATCTGTTGCGATTTCAAAGCTAGAAAAAATGTATTGCCACTTCTTCTCAATGTAAGTGTATTACTTAATTTTTAAATCCAAATGCATCATAATTCAAAGTTAATTGCAGAGACTTTTTGTTAAATTATCCCAACTTATCTTGCTCTTTTTATTTATAAGCTCTTTAACATTGCATGTATTCAAGATATCAAAGTAGCCTTAAAAGCTTATTACAAATGATAGCTTTTTTACTTAGATTAATCTGCTACTATGATACAAAGGGTGTTTTATTAAATATTCATTTTCTTCTATCAGCACTGATACTAGTAATTTAAGTTTGGCCATAGAGTAATCAATTAAAGTAAAGCATGCTGTGTGAACACTAAACCTAACACATTAATTTAGTCTATTTTGACTACTCCTGCTGTCTTGCAAATCATTCCTATGGTTACAACACATTTATCAAAGTTTCTAATAGAAAAAACATTCCATGATGGCAAGGTCTATACTAAATAAATATAAGATTTATGGATAATAAAAATATTTAGATTTAATTTCATAAATTAAGTGACATTTTCCTGATATCACAGAACACATACAATAAAAATGAGCTAAATACACTAAAATTTTGTTTAAATTATTGTGGAAAAATGACTGTGTAAGGTTAATCATAGAAGGTGTACAAATGATTATACAAGAAGAACATAAAATTTAATTAACTCTGTGATAAATTAAGGGTAGTGAACAGGCAAGTGACATCTTAGAGCTGGCATATAAGTGAAATTGTGTCCAAGTGTCACCTTGGTTGGAGCTTTTTCATATTCCTAGTAAGCAGGTGTCATTATTTCAACAGAATAAAAGGACAAGAAACTTTACAATGTTGTCTGAACTTTGGAATCACTATTTCAGATCCTTAAAATGATAGCATAAATGTGACTTTGATAAATGTACTTGTAGGGAATTTAACTTTACCCTAAAGAGGTCTGGCCTTTGCCTTTGCTCTCAGGGAGATATATCCTTTGGAAGGTCATGCCTGACAGGAGCATCTTTGTATAGGGGTCTGACCACACCAGATTAAGGTAGGGGTTGACCAGGATAGAAAGACCAACAATGTGATACAGAGTAGGGCTTTGGGTCATACAATATCACTTGAAATGGAGACTGAGATCAACCAGGGGGCAAGTGGAACCCCAGTAGTGACTGAATACTGAAGCTGAATACTGGGGTGAGCTTCCCTGGTTCATAGTGCTGAAACCTTAGGGTACTGTTGCACAAGGATACCAGGAAAGCAGCACCTCCTGATTCCTCAGAGAGAGGATTTTGGAAGCTCTGCATTTAGTACTTCTCCAGACGCAGCCCTATGTGATTTTTCCGTTGGCTGATTTTAATCTGTATCCATTCTTTGTGATGAACCATAAGCAGCCTCTAGTGAGTTCTGAGTCCTTCTAGGAAATCCTGAACTTGCAATTAGTGTCAGAAGGAAGGATGGTCTTGTTTTATTTAGGACTGTGTTTCCTCTAACTTAGTAGTTTTCCTAAATACAAGAATTAATTGAAAAAGTTGGTTAAAAAAAGGTATAGTATGTTATTTTTCTGACCCTTGACAAAAAAGAAACTTAAATCTATTAATATAAAATGGTCCATGAAAAATTGGACAAAGAATCATATTCATAAAAATAAGTGGTATATTAAACGTGACAGATATTTCAAGTGGTTTTAATCATGTCATCTAAACCTATTTAAACCTGAATATTCACCGCTGGAAAACTAGGAGGTTGGGTTTTAAAACTCTTGTTGTCTTATTAAAGAATTTAATGTCTTTATGTATAACAGTTGTAATGCTCTCAGTTCCTAGTTCTTGGTTTCCTTTATATCTATTTCATTAAAATTTTGTAACTTTAGTTGAACTCTCCATGGCCAAGTCATAAATCAGAATTTCTATTAATATTTCACTTTCAACTGTAGCCAAAGTCTTTCAATTGTACTGTCCTCTCACTAGATTTTGAAAAAACTTAGTGTCTTTGAGCAGCTGACAGCAAGTTTTGTTTCCTGCCATGATTACCTTGTATATATAGAAAATAATTTAGTACACCTTTTCATTAACATTCTTAATTCTGTCTCCCCTTCATCCTTTGCCCCAGCATAAAAATCTCTTATAAATAAATGTATATTTCCAGAAATCTCCTTCTGCTTTTTTAAATTCAAGCCTATTGTTCTTTAAACTATAAAGCATAATTGTTCATGTCCTTTGGTTTGAGTGTTTTGGTGGGCACAATGCTAACCACAATGGACATAAACTCTGTCTTCTGCAGAAGTCTTTTTGGGGGAAAAATCAGCAGAAAATTACAGAGGTTTGTAATAATTTCTATGATGGATTAAATAGAGAGAACATGTATGCATGATCTAGCCAAATCAAGGACAGTGGAAAGGTCAGTAACTACTTCCCAGAAAAAAATGCCATCTAAGCAACATTCGTTGGCAGCCTGTAAAACAAGTTGTAAAACACAGCCCTAGTCAATTAGGTAAGCTTTGAGTAACATTTGCCTTTGATTTTACACCTATGGTTCCCTTATTCCATATTTCACATTCATATGAGATATTCCATATCTCATATTCTAAGAGTTTCCATAATAAACTATATTCTTTTCTAACCCCCATTCACTTCCCAAACAATTACATCCTTTATTTCCCTTTCTAGTTCACCACTAAAACTATTTTGATAAAGATAATTTTCTATTTTCAATATTCTGACTATATTAATTCTTGGAAATATTTTAGGTATGCATTTATTCTTTCATGGTTTGCATATCTAGAGATAAATATATAGTCTTTCAATAAAAGAATTTGAAGTTGACCCCTAAGTCCTACTATTCTTGAAAACATATTCATTATTAACTTTTTTTTAAATTATCCCAACTTATCTTGCTCTTTTTATTTATAAGCTCTTTAACATTGCATGTATTCAAGATATCAAAGTAGCCTTAAAAGCTACTGTTTTTTGTATTGTTTTACAATGTTGTGTTAGTTTCTACTGTACAGCGAAGTTAACTTCTTAATAACACATTTAATATTGATTTCCACAATATCACTTTCCTAATTCTTTTATTTCTGTTGAAGAGTTCTTATTTTTAATAATGGTAAAATACAAATAAAATTTACCATTTTAACCATTAAGTGTCCAGTTCAGTAGTGTTATGTATATTCACATATGTCACCAATCTTCAGAATTCTTTCCATTTCAAAAAATTGAAACTCTATAACCATTAAGCAACGACTCCCCATTCCAACTTCTCCCAGACCCTGGCAACCACCATTCTTCCTTCTGTCTGTATGAACTTGATTAGTCTAATTACTTCATGTAAGTGGAATAACACAGTATTTGTCTTTTAGGGACTGGCTTATTTCACTTATCATAATGTTCTCAATGATCATCCAAGCTGTACCATGAGTCAGAATTCCCTTCCATTCTAAGGCTGAATAATATTCCATTATATGTACAACGTTTAGTTTATCTACTCATGAATTGTTGGACAGTTGGGTTGTTTCTACTTTTTAGCTATTGTGAAGAATGCTGCTCTGAACATGGGTACACATGCCTGAGTCCCTGCTTTCAATTACTTTGGATATATATCCAGAGTGGGATTGCTGGATTATATGGTAAAGCTATTTTCATTTCGTTGAGAAACCACCATACTACTTCCGATACCGGCTGCACCACTTTATATTCCCATCAGCAGCATAAAGGGGTTCCAGTTTCTATACATTCTCAGTAACACTTGTTATTTGTTGTTTTTATGATAGTAGCAATCCTAATGGGTATGAGGTAACATCTCATTGTGTGTTTAGTTTGCATTTCCTTAATGATTAGTGATGTTGAGCACCTTTTCACCTGCTTCATGGACACTTGTACATCTTCTTTGGAGAAATATATATTAAAGTCCTTTGCTCATTTTTTAACTGGATATTTTTTCATCCTTTAGTTTTAGTCTCAACTTTTCAGGAGTTCTTTACATATTCTGGATATTAACCTCTTATTATATATGATTTGAAAATATTTTCTCCCAGTCCATTGGCAGCCTTTTCATTCTGCTGATTGTATCCTTTGATGTGCAGTTTTAAATTTTGATATAGTTCAATTTATCTGTTATTATTTTTATTGCCAGTGCTTTTGGTGTCCAGTACATGAAATCACTGCCAAATCCAATATCAAGAAACTTTTATCCATGTTTTCTTCTAAGGTTTTTGTAGTTTTAGCTTTTACATTTAGACATTTGATCCATTTTGAATTAGTATTTTTTATATGGTTTAAAGTAAGGTTCTAACTTTTTTTTTCTTGTGGTTATATAGTTTTCCCAACACTATTTGTTGAAAAGACTGTCCTTTTCCCTGTAAATGCTCTTGGTCAAAATTCACTTGGCCATGCATGTGAGGGTTTACTTCTGGGTTCTTTATTCTATTTCATTGGTCTTTATGCCAATACCACATTGTTTTGATTACTGTAGCTTTGTAATTACTTGAAATTAGGAAGTGTAAAACTTCCAACTTTATTCTTCTTTTTCAAAGTTCTGATTCTTTGGGGTCCATTGAGATTTTATATAAATTTTAGGATTTTTTTCTATTTCTACAAAAAATATCATTGGAATTTTGGGAAGGATTGTATTGAATCTGTAGATTGATCACTTTGGGTGATATTGATATCTAATAACATTAAGTTTTACAATCCATAAACATGGAATATTTTTCTATTAATTTGTCTTCTTTAATTTATTTCAGCAAGGTTCTGTAGTTTTCAGTGCACAATTCTTTTGCCACCTTGGTTAAGTTTATTCCTAAGTATTTTATTCTCTTTTATGCTATTGTAAATGGTATTATTTTCTTTATTCCTTTTTTAGATTGTTCATTCTTATTGTATAGAAACACAACGATTCTAGTGTTAATTTTTTATCCTGCAACTTTGCTGAATTCACTTATTAGTTCTGACAGATATTTTTGTGGAATTTTTAATGTTTTCTACAAATAAGACCATGCCATCTGTGAAGAGTTATAATTTTACTTCTTTCCTTTCAATTTGGATGCCTCCTTTAATTCTTTTAATTCACTGATCCATTTAGCTTCCTTCCCTTTTCTTTTTTCAAGTATTGCTCTCCCTTACTTCTGACTTTAGTCTTCCATTGTTTTTATTCTAAATAAGCAGAGCTTTCAATTACTTATTTATGATATTGAATCCCTTATCAATGCCCTGACTTTGTTCCAGCAATACATTTCCAACTGACTGCTAGATCTCTCCAAATTGATGTTTACTAGAAACCACATATTTAGCATGATAAAATATATATATATATATATATATATATATATATATATATATATATATATATATATATTGATCATAGCAGCCCTAAACTCACCACTGGACAGTTAGCTGTGGTTCTAGAAATGTGGTAGCTCTACAGTTGTGATGTATTTCTATTGGTTTTTCCTCAACCTTCCCTTCATCTCCCCACTTCAGCAGGGGGATGGACATGGTTTCCCAGATTCCCCTTCAATTTCTGACTTATCTACCTATACTTCTATTTCAGGAGTCTTCTTACTGATTTTTTTCCTGATTCTCCACATTTCCCAGATTCTGAAACAGTTATATAAGGTTTTATATTAAATTCCATATCCCATAATACTCATATATGTTCTGCTTCCCTGAATGAACTTTATCTAATACAAAAATCTAAGAAATTAAAAAAAAACAAAAACAAAAATACAGGGCTTCCCTGGTGGTGCAGTGGTTGAGAGTCGGCCTGCCGATGCAGGGGACACAGGTTCGTGTCCCGGTCCGGGAAGATCCCACGTGCCGCGGAGCAGCTGGGCCCGTGAGCCATGGCCGTTGATCCTGCTCGTCCGGAGCCTGTGCTCCGCAACGGGAGAGGCCACAACAGTGAGAGGCCCGCGTACCGCAAAAAAAACAAAAACAAAAACAAAAATCTAAGAAATTTTACATTGCATTGCCTGTGAAGAAACAAAGGATGTTGGAAAGGCAATAAGAATATTGTTTTGGGAAGCTGAAAATAAGGTGGTTTATGTTACGTATGCAGGAATGTTGGCAAGACTATGTCTATTTATTGTGAATGGTAGAAAATGTATCTAATTCAGTGCTTGTGATGTTGCAAAATAAAGCTATTTCTCACACTCAGCTTTGCTAGCAGGATAGGAAAATAATTTTCAAAGTAAAGCAAGGCCTTAGGGGAAAAAAAAAGATCTAATCCAGGGCACTGCCAGCAAAATATCAAGGTAAAGTTAAGGGTGTTTTAATAAAGCATTTTATTAAAAAATAAAGTTAAAGTCTTGCATTATAGACCCACTCAGCTATTTAGAAAGACTGCAAAGATTATAAACAAAAATAACACAGTGCCCTGACCCATAGCCCAAAGTGGCCTGTCTCAGAAGGATTTGTTGGTCTGGTTTTTATCTAATGTAGAGAATGCCATTAAGATATCCCAGAGTTCTATTTTTAGTTTTTTAAGGAACCTCCATACTGTTCTCCATAGTGGCTGTATCAATTTACACTCCCACCAACAGTGCATGAGGGTTCCCTTTTCTCCACATCTTCTCTAGCATTTATTGTTTGTAGATTTTTTGATGATGGCCATTCTGACTTATGTGAGGTGATACCTCATTGTAGTTTTGACTTGCATTTCTCTAATAATTAGTGATGTTGAGCAGCTTTTCATGTGCTTCTTGGCCATCTGTATTTCATCTTTGGAGCAATGTCTATTTAGGACTTCCATCCATTTTTTGATTGGGTTGTTTGTTTTTTTGATATTGAGCTGCATGAGCTGCTTGTATATTTTAGAGATTAATCCTTTGTCAGTTGCTTCATTTGCAAATATTTTCTTCCATTCGGAGGGCTGTCTTTTCTACCATATGACCCAGTAATCCCACTACTGGGCATATACCCAGAGAAAACCATAATTCAAAAAGATACTTGCACTCCAATGTTCATAGCATCACTATTTACAATAGCCAGGACATGGAAGCAATCTAAATGTCCATTAACAGAGGAATGGATAAAGAAGATGTGGTACATATATACAATGGAATATTACTCAACGATAAAAAGGAATGAAATTGGGTTATTTGTAGAGACATGGATGGACCTAGAGACTGTCATACAGAGTGAAGTAAGTCAGAAAAAGAAAAAACAAATATTGTATATTAATGCATACCTGTGAAATCTAGAAAAATGGTATAGATGATCCTATTTGCAAAGCAGAAATAGAGACACAGACATAGAGAACAAATGTATGGATACCAAGGAGGAAAGAGTGGAATGGGAGGAATTGGGAGATTGGGATTGAAACATATACACTACTGATACTATGTATAAAATTGGTAACTAATGAGAACATACTGTATAGCACAGGGAACACTACTTAATGCACTGTGGTTACCTGAATGGGAAGGAAGTCCAAAAGGGAGGTGATATATATATATATATATATGTATGGCTGATTCATTTTGCTGTACAGTAGAGACTAACACAACATTGTAAAGTAACTATACTCCAATAAATATTAATTTTAAAAATTATAAAACATGCTGAACATATTTTTGAAATAAAATATATTTATTATAACTACAAAAAGAAAAAATAAGATATCCACAGAGTTTTTAGGAGAATTGTGTAGACAGAAGTACCATCAGTTTATACTAAAAGAGATAGAGGCAATTTAAAATGAAAAGGAGCATCAGGGTTTCCAAAGGATGAGAAAACTAATCAGCCCAAAGTATAGGACTTTCTTTGTGGAAAAAATAATAATAAAAGCAAACAAGAATAGATAATAAAACAGAAGTAAGAGTCCAAGGTTGGTGCAAAGTACCTACAACAACTATTCTGAAGGATCAGAACAGCACCCTAAGCAATGTTTACTACCTTCCTTCAGAGCAGGGGGTATTGGTAGCATGTGCCAGGCTCAATTTCAAAGTTACTATGAAACAATGCCAGTTATATGCTTTTTGTTCCAATTTTTTTTTTAATGAGTATTTACTGCAGCTCTCCCTTTCCTATATGTAGTGGGATGAATGGTCTCCCCCACCCCAAAGATATATCCACATTCTAATCCCCAGATTGTGAACATCATCTTATACAGCCAAAGGTAATATTTGTCTTTTTGGGCAAAGGTTTTGAATAAGTTAGGGATGTTGAGAGGGGAAGCTTGTCCTGTGTTATCTGGGTATGCTGTAAATGTCATCACAGGTATTCCCATAAGACAGAGACAGAGGGGGATGAGAGAGAGAGCCACGTGGAAGGGGGAGGTGATGAAAAGTTAGGCAGAAAGAGATATAGACCGAGGCAAGGAATGTCAGCAGCCACAAAAAGCTGGGAGAGACAGAGAGACCGTGGAAGGACCACAGCCCTGCCAAAATTCAGATTTCCAACATCCACAACTATGAAAGAAAATATCTCCATTGTTTTAAGCCCCCAAGTTTGTGGAATTGGGGGGTTTTTTGGTTTGATTTTTGGTTTTTTTAATTTTAATTTTACTTATTTTTTATATAGCAGGTTCTTATTAGTTATTTATTTTATACATATTAGTGTATACATGTCAATCTCAAGTGGAACTTGTTACAGCAGCCACAGGATACTAATTTACTATCTCACCTTGTATATTGTGTGGGGATGGTTTCAAGATCACTTGGTTTTTTAGGTCACAGATCTCTGTTTCTGAAGATTTGTATCAAAAGCCCTGTTCACGAAGTCTTAATTAGATGATTTGACTTTGTACATAAATCCTGAGCTTGTGCCATGGCTGGATGAGATTTTTGAGGTTTAGATTATAATTTGCACTTGGATTATGAAAGCTTTAGGCAGAGGCCATTCCACAGTGAAATACAGAAAGCCCCAAATCTTTGCCACTCCTCCAATCTAGAGTCGGAGTCCATTTCCTCTTGACATACAACGTTGTCATTATAATTGCTGGTCTCCTATAAAGTTATTCCATTCTGTGCTACCCAATTTCATGCATTTTAAGATTGTTTTCTTTGTCACTGTCCCTCCTATTCAACTTCTCTGTTGGGGAAACCACATTAAGGAAAATAAAGATCCTGAATTTGCAGTTCAGTTAGGGGACAGTAAGTACGTGATCACACTCACACACACACAAACACACACACAGTGAAATGACATATGTGATATTTGAAAGAAGGTACCTGATATTAAACCATGAGGAAGATTAAACCTGGTTACAGAGATCAGAAAGGTTTTGTTTGTTTGTTTGTTTGTTTAACTAATAATATGACCCTTTGGCTAATGATTCAATTTTATCTTGGTAGACATAAGAGTAAAGAATTGTCTGAAGAGGGAGCATTATGTAGAAAGGCCAAGGGGTGAATGGATCTAAGAATCTGAAAGAGGACCCCTGGAGCTACAATTAAGAAAGCAAGAGATAACTTGTTAGAGGAGGAGAAAGAAGTAAGTAGGGTCCAGACACAGGGGTCTTCGGAGAACATGTTAAGATTTTTTTTAAAGCCTAAGAAACCGTGAAAGGATTTTAAATTAAAAGTGAAGCACAGGGAGATCAGCTCCGTGCTTTGTGACCAGCTAGAAGGGTGGGATAGGGAGGGAGGAGGGAGGGAGACACCAGAGGGAAGAGATATGGGGATATATGTATATGTATAACGGATTCACTTTGTTATAAAGCAGACACTAACACACCATTGTAAAGCAATTATACTCCAATAAAAATGTTAAAACAAAAAGTGAAGCACATAATATGATTTGTTTTATGGAATGATTTTATTTTTAATTTTGGTAAAAAATTATGTTTCAAACAAACCAAAGTCTGTTGGTTTAGAGAGTTCCTTCTATTAGCTTAGATGAAAGCTGAAGGTAGTTTAGGCTAAAGTGTTGGATACAGGGAGAAGTCCATATTGTAGAAATATTTAAATATTAAGAGGGAATGCTCTATCCATATAATTTTAATAGTTTCAGGAAGATTAAGATCACAAGAATAGTTCTCTCAGTTGGCATGGTTACTATTGTGACAAAATCAATCCCCCTTAATTAAAATGGCCAGAATATATTGCCACAAGTTATGACTTGAATTCTCTTTTAACTTAGTCAACTCTTAAAGGTATATCTCCCAAAACACAAGCTCATGCACGCACACACACACACACACACACACACACACACACACACCCCTAAAATGTAATATTTTAAAAAGAGAAATAATCTAATGATTTGAAAATACACATTAAAATTAAACATTTATTCCAGGGGTAAACAGAAAAATATAATTTATTAAACTGAAAATATTCTTGAATTTTACTAATAAATATAATGTTATTCCACCAGTAATCAGAATGATTTTAAATAACAAATTTTAGAAAATTTTACTGCCTATCTTAACATGAGTATTTGAAAAATGAATGCATTCATGATTACACTATAAAGTCTAGTGATATTTTAAGCATTTTTATGATAATAAGTGATTCAGTCTCAATTTTCTCTTATTTTAGAGAGGATGTAAATTTAGTCTCCTAGGTTTTCTAAGGACAAAATTATTAAAAACACAGAGACACTATTTATATGCCATGTTTACAAATTCTAACCTTTGTAAATTTTGCATATAAAAGACAATTTTCTCTAGTTTTTCAGACATTGAGCTCAAACACTACACATTTTAAAGTTTTTGAAATCTTTCAAAATGACTGAATAGTGATGCCCACATGGAATTGTGTAAATATTCCTAGAGGTTAAGTTCTGTCTCCATATTGTTGTTTTAGACAAATTACTGAAGAAAAGATTGTGTAACTAAACTTTTTATATTATTAAAAATTGGAAAGCTTAAAAAAAAACTAGTAATTTGCGCTCTTTTTTAAAGTTTCAACAAATGAGCACACATAATTGTTGAACTTTAAATAGGACTTTCCTTGAGACTGTTTTCAGGCACACCATTTGTGAATCTCATATGAGTGAAAAAGTAATGCCATTTTTTACCAGATGAAGAATGAGAGCAAGATTTAGCAAAGATTCATTTACGCCTTTCTTAATGTTTAAAAATCAGTAAATGTTTCTACTAAACACTAACCATTTGCTTTATTAGCAGAGACACAGTCACCACAACACATGGACACACATCCAAAACAAACTACTTTTAGGTGGAAGATTTACTTTTCACATTAAAGTATCAATTATTTGACCTGCTTACACACAAGAAAATAGATAATTATGAATTGAGGCATGGAAGATATTAAACATATTAAATTTAATATGTCTTAAAGGATCATTTATATATAACATATAATTTATAATATTAATATAAATTATATAATGTATACAAATTTATTTCATACAGTTATAATATTAATATAAATTAGATATACAATATTTATTTTGTATATAATTTGGTTGATCAAAATTGTTTTAAATAAAAATGTTGGGATATAATTATGAGATCAATTTGACAGCAAAAATAATTCAAATATTATTTCCTCTCAAGTTATTTTGTATAATAAGAATGCTTTTAGATTACTAGGTTATGTTTATCAACTATGAGTGAAAAGTTTGAGAAGTTCTTCATAGTATTTTTGTTTCTGCAACATTAAAAATTAAAAAAAACTGATACTATACCATGTTTTAAAATTTAGCCATTGTCATAATAACAAATTCAAAATGTACTGTCACATTTTCCGTAAAAATCAAGTAACTTAAATTTTATTTTAAACAAAATGAAATATTTATATAATGGGCATGTGGCTGTAGCACATTCATGAAAAAATAAACAATAATTATTAAAACATTTATATATAAATACTATATTTTCAGATTCCATTTGTAGAACATTTTAACACGTTTGGTTTTTAATTTCATAAGGTATTTCACCATTTTTTAATGAAGGAAATGCAACTCCCTTGGCTTTCCCTTATTTGTGTGTATTAGCATCAATATAAGTCAGATCATTGCAATCAACCTAATTTACCCACAGAAGCAAGCTTCCCACTGGTAGTTGTTTCTTCATTGGACATGTAGCCAGGCATACAGATTGGGTGGCCTATACTTGTCCCCAGTTATGTCCTCTCACTTACTTATCCCACTATTGGAAATTTGGGAGAAAAAAAGCAAATCTTGATAATCTCTTTACTTTCCTGGGAAAATATATATACACTTTATTTAGTCTCAAATAATGCTTTTGCCCTCTTTTCTTGAAATTATGAGTTAATTCTAATTCAGAACAAAAGGAAAGGACTCTCTGGAAGAATTTTAATTATTTCCAAATGCCTCTAGCATATAAATGCTAAACTGTGTGACTTTTCCATTTATGGGCTGTGAGAAATAAACAGCTGGGATAAACAGCAGGCATTTCAAGATATTTTATTTATTTCTCAGCAGAAGTTTAAGCATATGTCATAATGATGGCATTCACATCATAATATATGTTGCTTCATACAGCTCTGCAAACCCATTAAAATCTGCACAAATGACTGTGGAGTGGTAGAATAAGAAGAGTCTATCAAACAAACTTCCATCTGCTTCAATTCCAAAAGTTCAACTTTTATTATAAACTAAGCAACCAAAAATCAAAGATCTGAAAACTTAATTGCTTTCCTTAAATCTTAGTTTTAGTTTAACTTTTAGAATGATCTAATATGCCATGACATAGGCATTTACATTTTCTGTGTATTTTTCCTTTCCTCAAAATCCTGTTACATTGGCTTCCTAATAGTTAATCAATGACATATATCAGTTTATGGGAAAAAAATACTTATGTTTAAGATCAGTCAATATCCTGTTAACTCCATAATAACATTGTCCTTTTGAGATTTATTAAGAAAAGGAAGAAGAGAGATTTTTGAATAAATGTAGCTCTTGTTAGCATATGGAGGACAGGTCATATGGATAATTGATCATGTAATAATATTTTATTAGATCATAAGCCAGGGACAACTTAGGGTAGAATGTGACTGTAATCATACTTTGCCACAGAGGAAGAGAAAATGGAAAGTCGGTTCCTTCCAGTTCAGAGAATTGTAGGAAGGAAGAAATTGATAATGATTTTTACAGATATTTGGGTTCTGTGTGACCTGAATGCCTCATTCCTGAAAAATATTTAGTAAGGGTTAAGGTAAGATGCTAGGTAGATATGGCTCTAAAAGTAGAGGGCCTTTGCCATGTTCTGTTTGGACCCCTAGAATACTGCCATTTGGGATAGGATGGTCCTGAAACATCATTCAGCCTGCCATGTTAACATTATTTCCATGAATTCTCATGAGAATATTTTCATAGACTAAACATTTCCCTTTGTTCACAAAGTGGCTACAAGATACAAATGTCAGTTCCAATGCTATAACACAGGTGATCCTGGAGTAGAGGCGGGTTTGCTACTTGTATATCTTAAATAATCCATAATGTTTCAATATTTTTTAGGTAAACTTATCTGCTCAACACTTAAGGGAATTACCTCAGTAGGGCATATTTTTTGCAATTTGTTTTTTATATCATAATGTTCACTGTATGATAGAACAGAGCTTCTCAACTGTGCTGGTCTTAGGAATTCCTTGTTAAAATGAAGATTCTGATTAAGTGTATCTGCCTGGTTGGAAGCTGAGATTCTGCATTTTTAATAAGATACTGGTGATGCTGAGACTGTTCTGAAGACCACACTTTAAGTGGCAAGGTGTAAAACATTATACTAAATACTGAGAAGCTACCATATTTGATAAGACCTGTTGTCCAATTTCAGAAAATTCATAAGCTAGAAGTAAATTAGACATAATTAGTCATGGTAGTTTCTCTGAAATAAAAGTCACCTGCATATTAAATGTAAAACAATCTCAATGATGAGAAGTGCAATCAGAGGCTACCAAAATTAATTCAATTTCTTCACAGCTTAAGAACATGTGCCTTTTCAAATCTCAAAATAATTGTTTAAATAATCTATCTCTATCTCTTTAAATAAAATACCTGCTTATACATCTAACAAGAAACAACAACAAGGACAAAACCCATTCCCTCTTATGGTAGGTGATGGGGAGTGGTAGTGGTTTCATTCATGCAGACGAGGGTCTGCAATCTAGGATCTGCTGGCCAAATCCTGGCAACCATAGTTTTTGTAAGCACTTCAAACTAAGAATAGTTTTTACATTTTTTAATGATTGAATGCAGTTAAATTTTCCTGATGAGTTGAAATTATATGAAATTCAAAATTAAGTGTCATAAATGTATTATTAGCACACAGCCACACTCATTCATATAGGCACTGTCCCTGGCTACCTTCATGCTCCTGAGACAGAATTGAATAGTAAAGACAGAAACTATGTGGTCCACAAGACATAAAAGTCGTATCATCTGTAAATTTCATAAAAGTATGGAGAACAACCAGTGAAAAAATTTGTGCCTGCATTTATCTTTTTCTAGTGTAGTGTCATGTAAATGTACATCTTCTGTTTCCTAAAAGAAGGTACCTTTGAGTTAGGAAAAGCCAACCGGACTTGGAGCTAGAAGTCATGTCTTTAAGGTCCCGAAGACTCCATCCAGCTTCTCTAGACCAGTGGCTCCAACTCTGTTAAATGAGAAGTTTATATCACGTGCTGCTGTGCTCTTTTCCTGGCCAAGCATACATTTACATATTAAGCTTTTATTTATCTCTTTCTGCTAATTTGCCAACTCTGTGGTGTTTCCATAAAAAAAGAATACTAGTACTATTTAAACTGCTTTACACATAACTTTCCTTTCTACCAACCTTGAATTTTTTTCCTGTTTAGAAGTGTTTCATTATCTTGGCACTGTAAGCTTGCTTCTTTTGCATACTTTGGAAGTCTCAGATAGGTTATTTGTGTAGTTATCTGATCAAAGCTAATGAAGTTTTATTGCTATAATAAAATAACATTTAACACAAACTCCAAATTTTAATAAAAACCCCATATATACACAGATATAAAATGCAGTGTGCAGCTGAGTTATAATATTTCCCTAAAATACGTGCTAAAGATTCATGAAGGGAACCTAAATAAATGAAATATTTAAATAGCCACATTAGAGAGAGAATTACTTATGCTTAAGGACATTCTCTAGGAAAAGTAAAATAAATGAAAATGTTTAGCAGTTTTGAAAACTGCATTTGGCATTTAATATGAAGAAAGCAAAACAATATGAATCCAAAGAACAGTAAAAAGCATCCATGTGTTATTGGAAAATGTGTTATATAGAAAGGAATCCATAGTGTATTTCATACTGTATTAAATAAATAATCCAATGAAAAAAGTTCTCCAACAATTCCTAGTCTTTAGGCAAGTGTTGTATGCATTTCCTTAACTTATAATTCCCAACACTTACTGGCTGGAATATTTAGCCTGAAGAATTTATGTCTTTAAGCCTCAGTCTCCATATATATATTTTTTGGTTAATTATCAAAATAATTTTGTGTGTATTTAATGAAATAATTTATAAAATGTAGTTATGTTTATATAATCAACAATAAATATTTGATAAACATTAACTATTATTATCAATTTTGCAAGCAGGTACTTTCCAGGGAAGGAAGGGATCAGATTTAGGAAAGATTTTCTAACGTATATTTTTAATTAAATTTATAAACATATTTTAGCCATTATAATGCTTGATATTATTTGATATTTTATAAAATGTACCCAAGCATACAGAAATTAACCGCCCTGAAAAGAAATAGTCCTGCAAAGGATGTTTCCTATTTTTTATACTTTGTTGATATATAATTGTATACCAAAAAATGCACATGTTTAATGTATAAAATATTAGTAAGATTTCTAGAAGACATGGTCACTGAGTTACCATTTCTGAGAAGTGGAGAAAGATTTCAAAGGCATGAAAGTTCTGGAAATTTTGTATATGGCAGTTTGAGCAAAGAGGTGGAGTCAGAATCTGAATGTTTTGAGAAGAGAATTAGAAACGAGGGTATGAGACAACAAACCTAAAGAACTCTCAAGAATTTTTACTGTGAAAAGGATAAAGAAATGGGCATTGCTGTGAAGAAATGTAGTTTAAGGAGGATATCTTACGATAAAGAAGAAATACCATATTCATCCATATTAATATATTAATGAGTTGTTGACTAACAATTGATGATCCAGTAAAAAGACATACTTCCGGTAACAAAGTTCCTGAGAAACTACAAAGAATGGGGTTTTAAATACAAGTTGAGAGATTGACTTTTGGTACAATGTAATAAGACAGAAAATGAGTATGGATTGATATATACTTGGATATATTTGTTCGAGGAAATAATTCCTGTCTGAATGCACCTATTTATTTTTATTACTTAAAATATTTTCACACTTATGAGGCAAGAGAAGGTAAGAGCAAACACTAGGGTATATTGAAGTATGTGAAGAACACCTGATGACAATACCAGAAAAATGAGAAAACATTTTTAGGACCGTTGTGAGTATGCATTTGAGATTTTTCATCATGAATTTAATGTTAACCCACCACTGTGCACAGTTGTATGCTTCTCTAGTAAGATTCAGGCAAATGAAATCGGTGAGGATCATATAGCAAAAATTATATAAAGGTTTTAACTGACACTTTCTGGCACTTCTCTTGTGTATAAACAGGAGTTAACTCCTGAGTGTAACAATGTTCACATCTTAAAGATTTTCACAGTGTGTGCTTAATTGCTTCTTCTAAAATAAGGGAAAAGTGAAAAACACAATACCAAGTATAACTCTTGACCTCTCGTGAGAAAGTTGAGCACTTATTCCAGGACCTCTTTCACCTTCAAATGAACCAACCCTTCAGGAGGATGTTCATAGCAGAGACTGGGCTTCCTGACCTACAATTGTGTCGATTCAGTAGCGACAATAATGCAACTTAAGTCAATATGGACACTTTCCTCACCATGACAAAGAAGGATATTATTCTGGAATTAATTTTCTGCCTTTATCCTTCATCGTCATATTGTCTGTGCTTGAAATGTCCTCATGTTGATTCAGTAGCAATTATAATTTGATGAAAAAAAAAAAGCTTTGTAGAAAGATTCCAATAAAACTGAGAGAAAACTTGTAGGAATAAATGATTCCAGACATATTCTTAAGGAAATTATGCAGTTAGATGCTCTATAATATATTCTTTATTGGAAGTTAAAATGACCTATTATTAATTGTATAAACATATATTCATATATTTGGCTTAAAAAAGCATATTGATGTGGGAGATTATGACATTTCTGGTTATGTAAAAACAAAACAAAATGAAATATATTTTCCAGAGATGATGGAATAAAAAGCAATTGCTGGGACTTCCCTGGTGGCACAAGGGTTAAGAATCCGCCTGCCAATGCAGGGAACATGCGTTCGAGGCTTTGTCCAGGAAGATCCCACATGCCGCGGAGCAACTAAGCCAGTGTGCCACAACTACTGAGCCTGCGCTCTAGAGCCCATGAGCCACAACTACTGAGCCCATGCGCCACAACTACTGAAGCCCTCGTGCCTAGAGCCTGTGCTCTGCAGCAAGAGAAGCCACACAATGAGATGCCTGTGCACCACGACGAAGAGTAGCCTCCGCTCTCTGCATCTAGAGAAAGCCCGCGTGCAGCAGCGAAGAACCAATGCAGCCAAAAATAAATAAATAAATTTTTAAAAATCAAAAAAAAAAAAAAAAGCAATTGCTAGGGAACAAATATGCATTAACCAAAATGATAAAAAGACAGGTCATGGATTTATAACACCTAACCAGGAAGAGGTTTAAAAAACAAAACTTTGAATTTTCTATTTGCTCCAGTCATATAATAATATTAGAAAGATAAACCAATTTTGTTTCCTCAGATGGTTAGACACTAAGTTAGAATAAGCCCTCTAAAAGAGCTGAAAATATGTAAAATTTATTGCAACATTTTATCAACCTGAATTCATTATCTTGTCATCTGTTTTCCCAATTTCTTTTACTTGGGTGTCCTAGAATTTATGAATTACACCACTTTATAAACTAATTCAAACTCAAGTTAAACAGTATTTAAACAGGTTCAGATTAGTACTCAGTCAGGATTGTATCATCCTATTTTTTATTTTAAATGCTTTGGAAATAAACAGTTCTAGTAAGTAAACACTAATTTATTCCACTTCTTAATGCAATAATTGCGTTGCATCATTGCATAACGTATGTTATGCTTGGTACCCCAATCCAAAGAATGGGATAGACCATTTAATCTGCATTTGGAATCTCAAAACCAACAAATCCTCAGGCAGTTATCCAAGTTACTTTTCCACTTATTGAACTCCCAAATATGACAATTTTTAATTACCTGCTTCCTTATTCTACATATCTGCTGACAGAATCCTCTCCTGTTTTGGGTTCCACTACTTAATTTTTATTAAAACATGTATTTTACTTGTCAGGTGAAGCTTTCTTTTCTTCCTTGCTGGGTGGTTTATGCGAGGTCCTGAACCCCTTCCCCTTAATTACTGCATGTCATTATAAGTAGATTACAAGCCTTAGATATATAATGCAGCATTCAGTAATTTCAACAGGTAAGTCCTCTGAACTATCACTCAGGAGAAATGTGCCTTCTTTTAACAATATGCTCTGCATTCTAGAGTTATATTAAAATTAGCGAATCATTTTTTTTCTAGAAAAGATTAAGTTCATTCTAAGTTGCATATCATTCCAAACTATAAGAGCTCCCCATACTGTTATCAGCAAAATTGAAATTTGAACGATGATGTGCTTTGACATATTAAAAGCAGAAGTTTGGAAGAAATAAGGTTAAAACAAAACATCATGATGACAATGACATTCTTTCAAAACAAAGATAACAACTTGATTTTTATTCAGCCTCTCACCTGGTCAAGGTCTTATGGGACAGGTACCCACAAGTTGGCATTATCTTGGTGAAATTACCTTTAAGGTTGAAAATCCAGGCCTTCAGCTAAAACTTTGATCTCATCAGGGGCCCAGGATTGAGCAGATTCAGGGTATGCACTTATGTTATTTGGAGAAAATAATTTATAAAATTGCAAAAAACAAAACAGTTTGCAATAAAAATATGTGTCCGGCACAGTCAGCATATTGGTATCTGTCACTGCCAGCTGTTGGTGAATGGGCAATCAAAATACTGACAGTTGCTTCAAGCAAGTGTGCAATGGCATCAAGTTGCCATGGCATTTGTTATCTACCACAAGTTAAGCAACATACCTACCAGGTGGGCCAGCACTGCCCTATCTACTTTGGGTGGTGCTCGGGTAGATCCTGCCAAACAGCCATCGCTCCCCACTTTTTTTCATACTGATTTGAACCTCTCTCTGGCTATTCACCACTATCCCTCGTGTTTAAACCATAAACTCCTTTGTAGTGATACTAACTATTTTTCCTCTGACAAAGGATCTTCTGCCCTGCCTCATTTTCTTCTCAGATTTATTCATATTTATATTTCCAGTTTTTCATGGGCAATTCTCTACATTTGTGTCCCCAAAGCAATGCTTGGATTAGAAACTGATACAGTTCTGTGACTTGTACATAGCTCAACACGTGGTTTCCAGCTAACTTTTAGAATTTCTCAGTATATATTTTTATCACATTTAAAGTGTGTTTAAATTTATTTTGCTTTCTCAACTTTGATGCATTGTTTTCACTTTCAAATAGCACCCCTTTTTTTTCTTCTTTTAAAGTTTTTATAATTTCTCCATTGGCTACTTACAAAATAAAACTTCAATTATTCTAAACTCCACATCTAAGAATTTTCTAACTCTAAATACTTGTTATTATTAATGTATTATGTACAGTCCGATTTTTTTAATGTATGCTATACTCAGCTTTAAATATGTAGATATAATGCTTTATTCAGATATATCATGAGTGTTTTGGTTGAATCATTTGTTTGTTAACTGTGAAATAATTAATACCTATCATTTCATGAACTTCTATATCATTGATATTTTACATATTCAACACAATCATTTGTGATATAAAAATATAAACCTCCAATAATTTTATATTCAACATGCAGAGTTTTAGAAAAGTTTACTTTGGGTTTTTAAAATTCTTTTCAATCCTTCTCTTTTTTCTATTTTAAATACTCAAGAGATTAAATCTGTTAAAATGAAGTTCATCTTCAATTAGCAAGAAGAACATATGTATGCTCTTCATTAAAATCCCCAGGTATCATGAGTAACAGTTCATTTCGGGTTTTCAGATAATGAAAACCTTATACACATTTTTTGATATTCCATCTGGCTTTAGAGTGTATTCAACTACAGACCACTTGAGTTACCAGATAGCTGAAAAGCTTAATAACAAACATTAATATTGCGAATACCTCCTTTTGATCTTGTACAGATAAGTGCATTATTATAACCTCAAATATCCTCAAACAAGAAAAAAATAAAAGATGGTGGATCTTGTCTTCTTTGATAACCTTGCTAGACAGAAACAGAAGTCTCTTGAAAGTTTCAGTTTAAATAGATCTTATGTGGCTGCTAAAATGGAAATGCAGATACGAAATAAGGTTTGAATATTTAAAGAAATACTGTTTCTATTCCACCCTCCAACTAAAATGCCCCTCACCCTCATAGCCATTGAAATATGTATGTCATAAAAGTAGTGATCTTGTTACACTTATTCACTGAGTAAAATCTAGTACATAGTTTGTGCCCAATAAATACTGGTAAAATATTGTCTATTCTTAAACATTGTGAAATGTAGGACCTTTAGATTATGAGACTCATGTGCTACCCACTGTGCTAAGGAAATTGAAGGTAATTTTGTTTGTTACGTGACCCATTTTCTAATTTGTATTATTAAATATATTATAAAATGTTTCCTATAATTAAAATTGTATTTAATAATTACAAAGTGTCCCAGGAAATAGGAATCTTGATTTTCAAGCTGAGTCAGAATTTCCCTTGATGATCAGGTTATTTTCATATAATGGATATCTGTTATATATTTTAAAAAACAGTAACTCTTTCAAAAAAAATCACCTAACATTGAATAATCTTTCATCCAGTGTTATGTACCAACATCTGATGAATCATCCAAAACCTATGGCTAAAACATCCTTCTCTTTAAGTGGAAGATGAAGACCTTAATAGTAATGGATGTCCAGATAAAGCCTCAAGGGAAAAAAATGATAAACTTTTAATGTACACTTGTCTTAAGACAACAGTCATTTTACTGGATATATTTACATGAGTTAGCTGCATTCACCTCAAAGATTTAGAGGTTAATTCTAGAGCCTGTTTTTGCACTGCAATCAGCAGGTTTCACTCACTACTGCTCAGCAAGGATAGGGTTTCAGGGTGGACCTCTTGATATTCTTTCTCCTCCATCATTTTAGTTGGGAAATGTGCACTTGCCATGGGAAATTGAGAAGGTCTGAATTACAGAGAGAGAGAGTTAACTGGTTCAATAGTGAAGTGTGACCTAATATGTCAAATGTAATTGCATAAACTGAAGTTTCTACCTGGATCAAAGTCAATACAGTTATTGTAGTTACTATAAGGGTCTGATGTATTGCTGGTGTTTTGGAAATTAGTGTTTTGAAATATGGAGAAATGAAGGATGTAAACTAACTTCCATGGAAAGTTAGAGTTGGCATTGACCACTGTCATAAAGATGATTAATACTCTGTGGTCCAAAATAGCAGCTCCTACAAATATCATGAATGCAAGTGATGTTTGTTTGTTTATTTAAAAGTGGCTAGATGGTATGTCAATACAGGGATGTGTGGGTGAGTAAGACAGAATGAGAATAGGATAAAAATAGAATGATGAAATAAATAGATAACTTTTTTTTTTTTCTACCAGAGTGAACAGGCAAATTGGAAACAGGCAAATACTGGATAACATAGGTGATGTCCAAATATGGTATCATGGAGTTAATGCAATTGTTACATCAAATTTTCAGGTTAGTCAAGGCAATCTGATCAATGGTATCAATGGGAATAAACAGAATTTAGAATGAAGACTGGAAGGGTAAAATTATCCTCAGGCTCTGCTACAGATTGAAAGAATATCAAGAGAGGAGAGATGATTTTGTTTTTAAGAATATGTGTAAGAAATTTAGGGAGATTTTCTTTTCTTTCAGATAATTTTTACTTAAAGTACCAAACAAAATAGTACTTCTCTTAACTTTAAGCCATTATTAATTCACAGAGATAAATGTATATGAACATTTTTCATTACTATTGATAATATATTTTGGTACTATATTTTTCTTGGAAAATGAGACATTTTCAAATTAAACTAGCATTAAAATAAGCAACTATATATGGAAAGGTTTATACTTAATACAAAATAAAATTCATGTTTAAAATTTTTATCTGCAAAAAACAACTGCATGGAGTAAAATTAGTTCTGAGTTTTAAGAAGCGTACTTAAAAATTTCAAGTAATGAACTTATGAAAAATTGGTAACAGGAAGAGATCATAACACTATTTAAAATAATCTTTATTTTCTAATAAAGTAGAGATAAATATCTCTTTAAAATATGTAACAAAATATGTGTTTCAATCAGGGATATTGAATTGAGGTAAAGATGAAATCTGTTCAGTTTTAGTTTAGCTTGATAAAGTGAATTTGTATATTGGGACCCACCAAATGGAGGCCGCTGTAGTGGTCTGGCCCAAGTCACAGATCTAAACATATATCAGCCTGCACTTATGGGAAATAGCACATTGTCAAGGAAACCTAAGAGCAATCACAATCCTTCAACTCAGCTTTAGCTAGTTTAGCTTACCCTAGAAAATAGGACCTGTTAGCCTTATAAGAAAATCCCTGACTTCCTAACCAATCATGCCCTGTTTCTGCATTACCTTTTCTAATGCTCTCTATATACTCGCTCTTGCCAAAGTCCCTTGGGAAGAGTGCTCCAGTCCTGTAAGGCACTGTGCTCCCTCATCTATGGATTGTTTTCTCTTGAATAAAGGACATAAAACTCTTTCCTAAATTGTATTATTTTTGTCATTTGACAAGCTATATTTGCGTAAGAATACTGATGGCATTGATCATTTACCAAATACTTACAATGAACTAAACGCTAACTTAAAAACTATATATTCTATTTCATTATAATTTCACAATCTGTCAAGAAATATGTCATCGTCTTCACTTTTCAGATGAAGGCATAAAGGCTGTGAACTTTTAAAGTGACAATGGACTGAATAAGGATTTAAACAAAGTTATTTCTGACATTAACGGATGTACATTTAACTACCACTGATACACAGAATACAATAGAAAATGTAGTGTGTGTGTGTGTGTGTGTGTGTGTGTGTATGTGTGTGTGTGTTTTCTGCTGTGTTCCTGGGCTTTTTGATCAGTATGCTTTGCCCAGAAATGTCTCACTTACGACATTTTGCTCCTGGAATGAATCAGGCCATGCCTAGCATGCTATAATCCATTTTATCAGCTTCATGTAGACAGGTTTAGAGTGTAATTCTTGTTCTTCCCTCTTTCCCATATGTCTTTAGAACCTCAAGGTCTCCAGCAGTGGAATTTACCTTTCTCTTCTGCAGCAAACCATGGGGGCTGGTGAAAAATTGGTTCTTTTCCCGTTGCCTGATTGAAAGGGGTATGAATTCAAATCACTTCCAAGTTTAAATTGGCTTTTCATTGATGAAATTCTTCCTCACATATCTGTCCTGGCCAATGGCTGAGATTTTTCACTGCTAGAGACTTTGGCTTTCTTCAGAGGAAAAGCACTACCTAAGTGCAAAATGTTACAATTAATATTAAAATGAGATTCCACTGGGTTTAAAAAGACTCAATTTAAAAGAAGCACAAGAAATTGCAGAAGAAAAGCAGCATATGGCTCTTTGTATTTTATAGATATGCTTTTTTTCACAAAGTGGACATGGTTTTTCAACATATGTAATTTTTAGAAGAGAACTATAAAAAACTACATATGCAAACAGATACAATATTAAGAATTCTGAAATATTAAAAAGGAACTCTGTAGTTAAGATATTTTTCATATTACTACTTACATTTAAATTTAAACTGACACAGAAATTTCACTTTGCTCTTTTTTATGGCTTTTATAACTGATCATACACTTGACTGTAACTATTGCATTAACAGTTTTGAATAGTAAGCAAGTATCTCATTGTTTCTTAAATACAGTAATGATACTGAATGAGGCAGTGAGAAAAACATCAACATAACAGCAACTGTTTTCACAATCCTCTAAGAATAGTAAAAATGTGCTCATCTCATTCTGAGTTCCGTCTTTGTTCAATATGAAAATAAAGTCCCACTTGATGAATACAAAAGAAATGTGTTTGCAATAATTCAATGTCTATATAATGTAATTATTTTTATTCAAACTTATGTGTGTAGATTTTAAATTTTGTCAACTCGCACAATAATAACATGGTTCTTTAGAAGAAGACATGAATAAACCATGCCCACTACAACGTGTTTTCCTAAAGGAATTATAGTTTATGATTTCATGATATAAATATTGGTAAAGTGTATCTTACTTTAAAATATAATGCAAATAGAGTTTCAATACACATCTTTCTTTCCTTATCTATTTATGTATCTTTCCACATGTGTATAAATAAATATTGCTATTACATTTATCTGTTCCTTCAAACAACATAGATTTCAAACCACTGAATCACATGATATGGCATCTGACAAGCAATTGTATCTTTTCATAGAGAAAATGCCAAACAAAACTGTAGGTACTATAACATAACAATTTAGTGTGGTAGTTTAAATTTTAATTTTAATCAAACCATGTTCATAAGCACTATAATAAGCATTAAAAAATTAGAGAATTTAAATGAAATTCCATCCATTGGATTGATGTAATTTAGTAATAGATTTTATTTATTCAAGAATATTTTATTATTTTGATGTAGTATGAATTTCATTATTAAAAAAAACTCCTAAAACACAAAAGCTTTAGAATGCATTTATTATCCACAAAATGTAAATGTGTGAATCAACACAGAAAATTAATGGAAGAAAAGGATTTGAAACTGGATCTATTTCCTCTTCCTGGATTGAATATTTATGAGGTTATGGAGATAGATCTCCAGATGCAGATTTTCAACAGGAAATTCAACTTAAAATATTATTAACTCATTTGACAGGTGACGGAAATCACTTACCGTCATTATGCTTCCCTTAAACGTCGTTAAAATAAATAAGAACTGCTAAGGGAAAGAAGAAAAGTCTTTGATAGTTTTAAATGGTAAAAAGTAAGAATAATTATAAAATGTGATCTTCAGTATTTGGGGCTAGCTGGTTTTTGAAAAGGAAGCATGACTGTTTGTTTTACTTTATTGATCCCTTCAGCTCTCAGTGTTGTATGACTAGTTGATGATCAGAGTAGCTCAATTGTTATCTCCATTGATGAGAGTGAGAGTGAGAGCAGGTAGCTCACTTTCCAATTAGATGATCTGATTTTTCATTAGTTTTATCTGGTTTCTGTTCCTCTGCAGAAGTATATGTCTAAAAGTACATCTTCCCAATATCAGTGAAGGTAGTTCATCCACAGGTTTAAAAAGTGATGTTTCATATATACACATATATATATTACATATATATATAATATTATTTCAGAGTAAAATAATTCCCTACATTCTGTTTTCAAGCAAAATTTTCAGGAATGAGTTGTATCATTTTTAAGAAAAATGACTATTTAATAAAACTGATTATATTTGAATATTTTATTTTGAGAATGTTACACATGTGTGTACACATGCAAATTCATAGAAGAAAATTTATCACAAATTAGTTTGTGATGCTTTTGTTTTTCGCTTTGTGTGATATATTTCAAATATGTAATAAGTATTTAAATTTTTATTATAAAAAGATGATTTGAACAGCCATCCCCCCATTTTGAGAAGTATATATTCACTATTTTTCATCCATGTTTTAATATCCAAGATCTCCCTTAAGTTTAGCATTTATTTTTCAAGTCAATATCAACATTTTGATTGCTTAAACAATATGCAGAAAATCTTTTTGACAGCTGTATCATCTATTTAAAATGTTGCTATATCATGTATGTATGTATCCACATTTATTTACTTATTAATGGATACACAAAACTTTTTCTTCCAGTAATGTTATCCACATGAAGGAAGAGGAACAGTGAACCAGAACATGTTTCCATATTGTAGCTCATAAAAGTTAGTTACAGTGGAGACTCTATGTCATAAAAATTCTAATGTCTTTCCCTTGTAAATTTGCCAGATGTTAAGTCATACCGTTTGGAAGGTTTGGAAATAATTATTTAAGTCATTTCTCTGTTATTATATTCTGTGGTGTGATACAAAGTTGAAGTTGATAAATACGAAGTTTTAACCATCTCTTTCTGAGTATAGACTTAAGAGCTTTGTTTTAATGAGTAGAAGGAAAAATGAAAAAAACAATATGTGTGCTCTAAATAATTTATTCAGACAGTATTCTTATATCCTGTATAATATTTATCAATGGTAAGTAACAACTATTTATAAGCTCTTAAACTCACTTCTATGTGTCACAATACAATTAATTATGGTAACAGGCCAGGAAAATAGCAGAATTATTTGTGTCACATTTAGATGGCAGTGCTAATTTGACTTAGAAATTACTATATAATATTATAGCCTAAACAGTCATTGACATTAATTTCAGATTATACTTCAAATTAAGAATAGAAAAATTAAATAGTTATAAAATAATAATTAGAAAACAGCTTAGCACATCATTTAAGACATGTTTTTTTTTCCAGTTTTACCTATGCCATATAAAAGTACTCAGATGAAGATTTTTAAGTAACTTATCTCCTATATGTAGTTTCTTTCTTACTTTGAATTTCTATCATATTGTTTTAACATTCATGTGTAATTGTTATACAGATTAAAATGAGTCCATAGGTGTCCTTCTTCACACATCACTTCACTTAAAACTCTCTTTCTCATTGTTTCTCTCCTCTTAACATATAAATCAAAGAGAGGTAGCTAACCTGACTTCATCTGATTCATTCATTTTCTTAAGTGCATAAAATGTTGAGTAGTTCTTCAATGAATGAGAGATGCAACAGATGTCAAACTTGGCAGACTGAAGAGGTACTAACTATCAAAATATGGGTGATTGAAAATAAATGCTAGAATTACTTATGCTTTAAAAGCAGTTGGCAGAGCAGTCACTGACTGAGTCTACATGAACATAACTCCAGATATGTCCTATGAAACATACTTCACGTCAAGGCAAGATCATACATTGAACGAGCACTTAAAAAATTAAGGTTAGGATGAAACCGATATTCTCATCCAGTCTATAGGCAATTATTTGTGGGTACAAACAAGTGCTGGCAAATATTAAATTTCAGCACATTTTGAGGCTACAGTTGTGATAATGGAAGATTGGTGTTTTAACACCAGATAGATTAAGGCCACTTCCTTTAGGAAGAGCTTTATTTATCTGCAGAATAAATGTTACTAAGATGTCATTTGTTACTCTAATTATAGCAATATGTCTTCCACTTGGCTAGAGTAAAAAGTTTACTTTAATTAATAACTCAGTCTTATGATTAAAACATCAAACACTACATATGCTAAATTCTCACACCACTTACAGCACACACACATGGATTGCTTGAAAATTTTAGCTACAGATGCTGCTCTGGTCATCAGGTTTATTGAAAATCTCTTGAAAAATAATTGTTTAATCTCTTATGTGCAAATGTTCAGCTGTCATTTATAGTTGATAGTATTTGAAAATATATGTTAAAATATATGTTAAAAATATAAATTCAATATATTGAATTTGGGATTTAGCATTAACACACTTTGAAATCCCACAGTGTTAAATGGTTATTTCAAAAGAATGACTCCTGCATAAATAGTTAGCATAAAATGTAGATTATTTTATTATTTTTAGTAAACTATTTGCAGTTTGTCTGAGGATTACACCATTAGTATTTACATTACAGTCATGAGAAAAGAGAGTTAGATAAAATCTAAATCATTAGCCTAGTTTTGAATTTCAAGACAATCAACAAAAACTGTATGAATAATTAAAGATAGCAGAATTCTGAGGGCATGCTTATAATATTTTTCCTATTTCACCCAAATGCACCAAGCATGAACAATTGAAGGAATTTAGCAAAGGGAGCAGAGAAGATGGGAATCTTGTTGACCATATGTAAAAATGTTTCCCTAAAAATTATAGGTTTCATAAAGTCAGGGATAATATTGGGAGAATACAGATAATTAGTGTGCTAGGTTTCTTGTCTTCCTGAAGCTTCAGTATTTACTGTTACCTAAGAGAAAAATCATCAGACTAGAATGAAATTCTATATATTTATAGGTGATATTTGTGATATTCTCCTCCTCTCTCTTTCTTTCTCTCTCTTTCGTTCTCCTAATTTTTTTCTTGAGTTATTTATAATATCATCATCATCTTTTGACAGCATCTGCAGAACTGGTTGAGATCTCTTTATTTCTCTATCTCTATTATGAGTAACAAAATTTTATATTTCAGTTAATATATTATCGAAGTCATGAAAAAGTTATCAAGATTTCAGTAATGGTTAATATCAAAACAATCATTTTAGTTCAAGCAATAATACTGTTAGGCATTTCGTATGGGTCTAAAGCAGTAGTCCAGTGGTCTTAGTAGCTTCTTCATGGGTTTATATTTTTAATCATATAAGAAGACATAACTTTAGTGAGACACATAGATTTTGACTGTATATTGACAGTACTTATGACTGCTTCTGGTCCCCTAATTACTTCCAAAATCCATACAGAAGAAAAGGAAAAGAAGTATTAATGATATTAAATACATTGACAATGTTGTCAACCATTACCAACATCCATCTCCATAACTCTTTTTATTTTGTGAAACTGAAGCTCTACAGCCATTACACATTAATGCCCCATTTTCCTCCTCCCCCAGCTCTTGGCAACCACCGTTATATTTTCTGTATCTGTGATTTAGACTATTCTATGTACCTCACAGAGGTGGAATCATACAGTATTTGTCTTTTTGTGACTGGCTTATTTCACTTAGCATAATGCCCTTAAGGTCATACATGTTGTGGCATATGTCAGAACTTTCTTCCTTTTTAAGACTGATTACTACTCATAAAACTCAACAACAAAAAATAAATAACACAACTCAAAAATGGGCAAAGGACTTAAGTAGATATTTCTCCAAAGAAGATATACAAATGCCTAGTAAGCACATTAAAAGATGCTCAATATCACTAATCACTAAGGAAATGTAAATCAAAACTACAATGAGATATTACATCACACCCCTTAAGACAGCTACCATAAAAAACAGAAAATAAAAAAAGTCAGTGAAGGTGTGGAGAAACTGGGGACCTTAGTGCACTGCTGAAAGCAATGTATAATGCTACAACCGTGTGGAAAATAGTTTGGTGATTCTTTAAAAAATTGAAAATAGACTTACCATGTAATCCAGCAATTCTACTTGTAGACATATACCCAAAGAACTGAATGTAATATCTCAAGAAATATTTTTACACCTGTGTTCATAGCAGCATTATTCTCAGTAGCTAAAAGGTAGAGACAACCACAGTGTTCACTGATGAATGAATGGATAAGCAAAATGTGGTTTACACTATATTTTAAACAAATTCAACAAATATATGAATTTCATTCAACTAAAATAGCTGCTCTTTTGCCTCCTGAAAATTCTCCATTTCATTGAGACTGATTTTTCTGTTAATCCAACCTTGTGTTTTTTTCTATACTGAATTGTAAATTTTCTTACAATTAATAAATAATGTAGAAAACACACTATAATAAAAAGTAATATAAAACAACTATGTAATCATCATACACAGTTAACAACATTGACATTTTATAACATCCTGTCACATTTTTAATGAATAAAATCATTAGTAATAACACGATTTCTTAATAGTGATATATTTCACTTTTTGTAACTACTTTGAATATATTTTAATTTTAATACAAATAAATTCACACTATCTATAAGAATTACTGTTTCCCTAATATTTTGACAACTCAACCAAGACCTGAAAATAATATTTTATTGTTGTTTGAATTTGTTTAATATTTTATTGTTCTTTTAAATTTTCTTTGTAAGAAAGTAAGCACATTTGCATATATTTATCAGCCCACTATAGCTCCCTCTCTATAAATTGTCAGTTCACATCCATTGTTTGTTAGATTGTTGGTCCTATTCTAATTCACTTATAGCAATTCATACTTGTTAGAATTAATTCTTTATCCATGTTCTCTACTACAAATATTTCCATCCATTTTGCCATGTGATATTTAGCCATGGTTTTCTTTTTGGTGTGTGTGCAGGCATCTTTGATTTTTGTGTGTAGTCAAAATGTTCAGTCTCATATGACTATTTGGTTTTCTGTCATAAGAGTAAATACATGTATAGCTATTATTCTAATATTCTAATTGATTCACTTTTGTATTTTATCTTCAACACAGTAAAATTTTGTCAGGGAAGAAATAATTATACCTGACAGATGACAGCTGGTAGCTGGCCAAATTCTCCCAGATAGGTTCCCTTACTGACATTAGTGATTTCACAGAAAATAAATATCTGACTAGAACTCTCTGTGACATGGATGCAACAACAACAGAAATGATAATTCATAATCATTTATAATTAGAGACTAGAAACAAAGGTACTACACAGATACAAAAATGACCAGACATTCCCTTGGTTTCTTACATGGGGTGGTGTCCTTTACTTCAGCAAGTGATAAACCCAACCTCATTTGTGTGTTCCTATGCGTTCATGTGTGTCCCTGGGGTCTTTGGCTTGCAGACATCAACTGGAGTAAAATATGAATCTAAAGTTATTTTTTCCCAGATGGCTGCCTATTTTATCAACATCTTACTATAATTTCTTTGCCAACCTCAGAAGACAAACTGATATATATGTGAACATTTACATATTAAAGGTAAATGGAATTAGGAAATTAACATAAATATACTATATAAACATAAAACTGAGTAATTGATAAATAATCTATAAATAGTTGGATGCTTTTAAAAGGAAAAACAAGCTGTGGTAATAATACAGAGTTTTAATACACCATTATCCTTTAGCATTATAATATAGTTATAAAATAACAAAATGTCCAAATGTCTTTGAAAATGGTGTTGTATATTTATTTTGCCACTTTAAATTTTATAAATGACCTAAGATGTCCCTTTATATTATAAAAGGAAGAATAAAAGAAATAATTAGGTTTGTCTTGACATTCTCCAAAAAGTATTTAACTCAAAACTGTTTTAAGAGCTGTATTGTTAATTATATTTACAATCAAAAGAGAAATTCAGTCTTCTTTAAATTGAATGCATTAAATTAAAACATATATGTTGTAATGATTTTATAATTTTCTGAATTAATAACAAACTTACTCAAGATCAATCACAAAGATTAGTAGAACAATTATCCCTCTCTTTCTTCCTTCCTCCCTTCCTTTCTTCCTTCCTTCCTCCCTTTCTCCCTTTCTCTCTTTCTTTCTTTCTTTCTCTTTTTCTCCTTCTCTCCTTCTCTCTTTCTCCCTTTCTTTCTTCTAGTTCAGCATCCTCATCAATCAGGGACAATATGGTGAAATTTTGTGACAATTGTCTGAAGATGTATTATGTCAAGAGATAATGCCCTTATTGTTCATAATCTGTTTTTGATCCAGGAACGTACCTAAGTGCATAACTACTTATTATGTGTTAAAACTCAATTGGGAATTTTACTTTCTTCCATTTTTGCTTATGGTCATGAACATAATTTATTAGCCAGAGTCATTTAGTTTTTTTACCACAACAAATACAAATTGGCCACTATTTTCAATTAATATTTATGTGGAAATGTTACTGAAATTTTAGGAAGTATAGATTTTATCTGTCACTTTCGTAATTCTGATAAAACTGTAAAAACAAGACATTGTCAAGAACCAAACATTGGGGTCCCTTTGAACATCTTCTACTGCATTTCATGCAGCTAACTTGCAATATATTTTATTTATTTACTCTTTTCCGTTATGTTTTATTACAAGATATTGAATACAGTTCCCTGTGCTGTACAATAGGACCTTGTTGTTTATCTATTTTATATAAAATAATTTGTATTTGCTAATCCCAGCTCTTTATTTATCCTTCCCTGCCCCTTTCTTCTTTGGTAACCATAAATTTATCTTTTAAATATGTTCCTCTCATTGTGTGCTTATTCTTGGGATGAGCTGGAGTTTTTCTTTGCTGGAGCACTATGGCTCTAACAGTAATAAACTACTGGATTTTGTCTTCTCAACCTGGGAAATTCCAAAATAACTCTAATGACAGAAACACAGGGACTATTATAAATATCTTTGTAAAGATATTAATTGCCTTAGCAATTTAGCAATTAAAAAGACATCTAACTGCCCCTATCATCTCCAATCTTTGGAAAAGGTAGAAATGGAAATGGAATTCTGGAACTAAAATCAGCAAACTTTTCAGAGACTCTTATGACCTAAGGTATTGTTACTGCCTTTAATGACAGTGAGGTTGACACCTTCTGGGTTAATTTCTCCCTTTAAAAATTACTAGAAGGATGTCCTATATTTCTGAAAATAGCACCTCCATTTCTAATTTTCATATTCTGTCAAACAAACATGAACACGTATCACATGGGACTCATGTTTTTCCAGCAGGTGTGGACAACCTTTCCTCTACATCCTCCTAAACAATCTCTGCATGAACAGAATCTACAGAACTGGTCTCTGAAGCAACATCAGAGAAAGACATAATTTGAACCCTGATAGAAAGGACCTTATTAGATACTGTTAACAACTATCACATCAGTGAAGAGGAAAAATTTCATTCTTGTGTCAGTGTTTGCCTTGTAGAGACACAGTAATTCTCAAATCACTTGAAGACTGGCAAACTGAAGTCTCTTAGAAATCTTCTAGAGCAAATAGTTTTCAGGACGTAGATAGGTTCCACATAAGATCCAGATAGGGAGAGCCACATGTTGACAGGCTTAAATATGCAAGCACACTTTTTTCCTAGCTACTTTCTTTTCTTTTTAGTGGTTTAAAATTTTGGACAATTAATAGACATCTATTACCTATAAGTCACACATTTAAAAAATTGCATTCTGCCTTCTTATTCATTTCCTGGCACAAGTCAATAACTGCTTGCAATTTTTTCATGATTTGGCCCAAGTGAATTGTGAAACTCACTTGTTTGATTTGGGCACCTTTTGCTTTTGGAGTCACCAAGCTTCCCTTGTTACTATATTCTTTTAACAATCAGTTGATTTCCTGTATAATTTGAAAACTGCTCAACCACTAAGTGATTTTTTCCATGGCAAACACCGTAGTGTGCCAGACATCCAGGAATCTTAAATGCTAATAATTTAAGGTGAATTCTAAATTTTTTCCCTCAAGCTTCTTGAAATGTTGCATTAGAAGAGGCCTGCACAGTAGGGAGAATACTCCTTGCCAGAGTACAGAGAATAGCAAGAAAAGTAGGTAAAGCTGCCAAGGCTACAGAACTCCTTGCCCAAGAGGTTCATTAAATTGAACATCAGTGAGTTTGGAATAGGCCTCCATAGATAATATTGGCTTCTCAAGAAGGTATTTAGTATGTATGAAATTTTTTAAAGTGTGTAAAATATTGAATAAGGGCTGTGCCTACGGAATCACAACATAAATAGAATAAGTCCTCCTGAAATGTAATTAGTATACACATCAACCTGGTGGTAATTTGTGGTGGAAAATGCAGGAACACCACCTGAGAGTGGGTTCGGAGCTCTGAACTTGTGCAAGGATGAAGGCTGTGCTCCAGGGGCAATATCCATGCTTATGCCACCTTCTCTGGAAAGTCTGTTAGGCAAATGCAAAGGTGCAAGCAGGACGTGTTCAAGGAACAACTACCTGGGGCAGGGGCGCTTAATCCACCCCCCTCAAAACCTTGAGCATTTCCCACAGACTTGAGAAGCTCTTCTTATAAACAATATTCTAAAAAAAAAAATCTAAGAAGCACGCAAGTATCATAAATGTAGATATTTTAGATAGTAATGCTGTATGTGTCGGGCTTTTCCAGTTGGAGTTAAGATTCTGTTCTTTGACTTAACGTAGGCACTTCTGAGCCTTGGCTTAAAAACTGATTCACAGGCTCTGACCTCAATCCTTCTCTTAGTATTTTCTGTGTTGCAATGTTCAAGTGTGTGATCTCCAGAATTTAAATGTTCCTGTGCAGCTGCTGTCCTGTCAAATGATCCAGCATGTGACCCTCCAAGTAAAAGAACAGGGAAATCTGACTTCCATGGAGTTTGAAACAAACACCCTCTAATACCTAATATATGATTATAACACTTCACAAGAAATGAAGAAATGGATTGCCACTTCTCCAGATGCTAAATGTTCTATTCTTTAGCTTAAGCTGAACAATGACAATTAAAGGCAATACTGAGAATCAAATCTATGTACACCCACACACCTTGATGTCTTTATTAACACAACTTACTATGCAATTATTCACATTAATTAACATGATCTTATTATTCCAGAAAACATTTGTTCAGGAAGATGAATGTGTACATAATATTTATTACTTGTTTCAAAAACTTTTGGAAAGTATTCAGCTACTAAAAATGAATAGCTCAAATAGGCTTAATTACTCTACAAAAGTTGCCTCTAAGCCCTGTCCTTGACTCTTAATCCTCTGTGTCCACCAATCCTAAATTATTACATCATGAATTTTTTCCCAGTCTAATCAAGACTTCATATTGAAAGACTCGTCTTAAATCAGACTCCCCAACAAACCTCTAATATATTTCACCTATGCCCATCCCCTTCTGAGAAGCTTCTAAAATTCTGTCAAGAAAGGACCTCCACTATTGTGGTAAATAATAAACTGCACTTTGCTTTGTCAACAGATTGTTCTGGGTAGCCAACATTTGACATTTTGAATGCTTTTCTGGGAGAAAAATAGAGGCAAGGAGGCCAATTAGGACTCTGATATCAGAAGTTTGCTTTGACGAATGTGGGACAAGGTTAGTAAATTGAAAAAATACACTTTCGTTTGGCAGGTGAAACTTAAACCTGATCAGAAATTATCTATATATTAGAAAAGAAATGTCTTTTCAAATGCTGTAATTTAGAATATACAGTGTGTTGATATAAATTATATACATATACTCATATACATATGTTTATTTTTATAGATACAATATATCTTCATGAGATTCAAAGTGCCTGACTGAACAATCTAGGGGGCAGGAATGGCCTGATTGAACTGCCTATGCAAATTTTGTTACGTTATCACTGCTCACTTCTATCTACCTTTAAAAGCAAAAAATGATATAGTATTTCATGGTTGCATTAATAAAATACTTTGAAAGTCTGCATATATTCTGTTTAGTTCTTCACTTTCATTTCCAAGGCAATAAAATCCAGAAGGATAAATGGTCCATCCAAATCAAATGAAGAATCATTTACAATTTTCTTTTATTTTTTGCATCATATCTTAAAAAACAGAGCACTTGTGAAGACAGGCATACCTTTGATTAAGCTTTGGGGAAATTTGAAATGAAGTGCAATATATCTAACAGAATTTTTAGTAGAAAAGCATAAGTAAACTCAGTGTCTGAAATTTTAGAAGACAGATCTTTTACTATGCATTTTAGGCTTGCAAACTTATAATTCATAAATCATTTTTTATTGGAATAGATTATGAAATTCATACAATTTGTAAAAATTCTTCATGATGTACACTTGAATTTTTATGTGTTATGCTGCAATGTAAATGATAAAAGAAAATGTTAGCTGAATATGAAAAGCATAAACTTTTTCCCATTTTGCAAATTAACTTGATTTCTTTCAGAATCCTGTAACGAGAGGATTCTTATACTAGGAGGTTTTCCCTGATTTATTATATATCTTCTTAGATGTCCCAGCAAGGTGAAAGAGCAAGAAAAGCAGATGGAAAACAGCAGGTACACACTTTCTGATGCGAGAAACTCATTCATGATGATGACACTATTACTGTTCAAGATGGAAACAATGAAATGTAATTTAAGGTGAATAAGCAATAGAAGGGCAATAAATCAAAGAAAATGAATACTAGCTCTGTCTAAAGAATAAAAATAGTGGTGGTATATTTCATTCAGATATAACTACCCTATTAAAACTAAAATGAAACTTAATAACCTCCTTAATAATAATTACATATGTTTCCTTACTAACAGGAGTTTCTCCATTACCATCTTAAAGATGCAAGCAAAGAAAAGAATTCCACTCAAAAAGCAATATCACATTTCAAAAGTTTTAGAATCATGGCTTTGAAAAAGCTGTTAAATTGTGTTATTCTTAATCTAAAAGCAACATTCTGATATCAACATTGAGATATAAGAAAAAAAATTCTGTTCTTACCTAACCAATTCTCCTAACCAAGATATTTGCTATGTTTCACTATATTCCATTTGGATATGTAAATAGTATTTATATCTTTGTAACTTCATTCTGTGTGACCATAGATCTATTATTTCCTCTTATCTTTCCTTACAGTAAATGAAGAGCACTTCTTCACTGTCTTGCTATCATGTTCCGTAATGTATTTGTGCCCCCAAAGGGTGTTAAGTCATTTCCTTTCACCTTACTTACTTCATTTGGATTTCCAGTGTTTTAATTACAGCTCTATCATCTGAATTGCATTTCTCTTCAATTTGAGAGCACGGAATTTTCCATAATGCCTTAGTCAGAGTTTACTCTTTGTTGAGTACAAGCAAAAAAATTGTCTGATTCATTCTGCCATATGTCTCATTGCATTTCAACATATTTATTTTTTAACAAAATAATACCTGCTCAAAGTTTTAAAACTTCGGTCTTTAATTCTTAACCACATGTGGCAAATTCTTTCTACCTAGAATGTTAAGATAGTGAGTGAAGGTAAATGGCAGTACCAAATAAAGACAAATCAAACAGGAAAAAAATGTCATTTTTTTAATAGAGAGAGAGATCAGCATGGCTAGCAGGAACTTTTATTTGGTGAGTGGTGGAATTGAGCAGACATGATCAAGACAGTTTAACAGGAAATATTTATTTCTACAGTCAGAATGAGCTATTAAAGGAAGATGTTTTCTTGATTAAGCTTAAGGATTGAGGCACAGTTCAGGGAACTTTGGAGAGGAGAGAAGCCTGACTAACTCTTGGTCAAGACAAGTAACAGGCAATTCTGAGCACTTGGTGAGCAGAAATACACTGCTTAAATTTAAGCCCAGTAATTATGGAATCTATATAGGAAATCAGGGTATGAGAATTTTTCAGATAGTTATATTAGACTTCACAGAATTAAGTCACAGCTGCATGTATAGATGACATCCATCTATACTTTTTATTTATGATACATGAAACACTTCATATACTCAATATAATATTTTATTTTGGGAACATTTTATTACTGTCTTAGTCAGCTCAGCAAAGTACCATAAACAGGGTGGCTTAAACAACAAATATTTATTTCTCACAGTGCTGGAGGCTGGAAGTTGGAGATGAGGTGCAACACAGTCCGGTTCTGGTGAGGACCCTCTTCTAAGGTTGCAGACTGCCTACTTTTCACTTTATCCTTACAAGGTGGAAAGAGAGAGCACCCTGGTCCCTTCATTGCCTAAAAAGAACACCAATCCCATTTATGAGGGCTCCACACAACTGACCGAATTATCTCCCCAAAGCCCTACTTCCAAATACCATCACATTGGATATTTAAGTTTCAGTGTAAAAATTTGGGGAAGACAAACATTCAGATCATAATTACCATATTATATTATGTATATATTATACTATTTTGGTAATATCCTGTCAGAAAACTTATGAAACAAAACATGGATAATGAAAAGACACAAATATGTAGAGTTCTTATTAAGCTCTTTTCACATATTAACTCTATTCTTAGAAAGAAGGCACACTTTGAAAAAGTTACATTTTAACTTAGAATAAAATATAGATGATTTTTACATAAAGAGGACATCATAGTGAAAAAATGGTCTATCCTCACTTTAGTAATTTCTTAGGTGTGCATTTTGACTAGTAGAAATCTTTCTTTTTCAGATAGAATAATATGCAAGTCTATAAAATAGACTGCTCTTACAAAATAACAGACATATTAGTTTACTACTCCTATAATAATTAAAATATGCTATGTTTATCATTAAATTATTAAATTTCAAAAGGTAGAATAAATCAGTAACACAAATCAGTCATTTCATTTTCTTGGCTTGAGGTCAGTTAAAGAAAATTTCAAGACAATTAAGGAGAAATATATGCCTCTAATAAAAATTGTGTGTAAGATAAATGCTTAGAGTCAGAGATTTTGGACTGTGTCATTTTAATAAAATAATTTTAATACTTGCCCACTATGTTGAAAGATCTGTCAGAAACCATCACATCTTTTGAGTACTTGAAGAGTATGAAGCATGTTTAAATTGTTATATTTAGAAACATTATTTAGTTTTATTTAAATAATTATTATTTTATATCAAATCAAAAGGATTTGTCTGCATGATAGTTTGAAGATGGACAAAGAATGTAATGTTTGCAATATTAAATATCCCCAAAATAACAGTTAATGCCAACTCATCATAAAACATGATGTTCATAATTAAAAGTTCATATAATGACAAATATTACTTTATTACTCCATGATAGCACTATATCATCATGTTATTTCTCATTATACATCTAATATAGTTTGATTTTCTAAAAGCTGTCAAACAGAAAAATATAACTCCCCAGAATATTTGAACATAGAATTACCTTCAGAGATTCATTTTATTTATTTTAAAGTACTCTTTCCATTTCTCTTACTCTCTTTCCAACTATGCACACACACAATTCACATTGTTATATCATGTTATTGGCCTATGATAAAATGACAGTTTAATATTTAAATTATCTTCTCTTGTGCCTATAGTCAATAATAATGTACTGCACACTTTAAAATGTGTTATAGTGTAGAACTCATGTTACATGTTCTTACTGAAATAAGATAAAATAAAAAGGAAAAACAAAACACATACAACAATTAAATAAAATAGGATTTTATTTCTTTTTATAGATTTGGAAAAGATGTACTACTAAAATAAGCACATGTGAAGCCCTGATAAAAGCCTTTTTTCGTTTTTTACCCCAAGCATGTTTTATTTTTAAAATACCATTTAAATATATTTTCTTTTCCTATGACAAAGATCAAATACTATGTGCTTTCACCAGTGACTTTCTTTCCCATCCCTTTGTTCTTATGCCAAGCTGTTACTTAGTGAGCTATGAAGAGAAGAATATAAAGAGTGGCATGAATTAGGTTTATCTATAAAATTTTGTCATAGTTTTCCTTTATCCATTAATTTATAGTGGCTTAGCATAGCTCTTTACTGGTCAGGAAGGGGAAAAATAAAGCAGGCAGGAGATGAGTCTGCATTCCTAGGTGCTGGTGAAAATATGTCTTTGTGTCAGCCTTATAAAAAATAATGTCCAACCTTCAAGGAGCAATAAGTGATAGTTCCAGATGAATGACAATACCTCACTTAAGTGAGCTGCTGTCACTGTCCCCATGATTCTTATTCATAACATCTATAACAGTATGAGAAGAAAGCAAGGCAAAATTGTAGCCACTGGAATGCAGCAAAATCTCAACTATCTAAAATCAAAAGAATTTTTTTAATATCTAGGAGGAGGAATAAAGGAAATGCAATCTTTGTCTAGTATAAATATACTTGCTTGGGAGTTCTTCAATCAGGGATAGTATGAAAACTTGTCAAGTATCATTAAGGACTGACAAAGGGCCGGGGTAAGAAATGAACACTCAAATCCTACAATTTTAACCACATATGCTGTTGTAAAAGCCAACTTTTTAGTAACATGCTTTTGTTACATAGAGGATGCATAGATTCTTCTGAACTTTTCTTCCTTTTAAAAGGATATCCATTAGCTGACATGTGCCTTGAAAAATAAGATGAGATGAAGTGATGATACAATAGAATGACTCCTTGACTGGAATTCAGGAATCATAGGATCATAGAATGGTCCCTGTCACTAATGAATTGAGGGACCTTGATCAATAGTTGTTCATAGGTCAAAGCGATTAGTGTAAATCAAGATCAGGATCACATTCTGGATATTTGGAAAACAAAGCCTCGACCAATCAAGAAAGACAGTATCTCTTATGCAGTGTTAACCATTTCTCTGTATAAAAGTGTTCAGAGAGTGGGGTAATTCTATACCTCTACATCTCCATAGGATGTGGTTTCAAGGTCACAATTGTCACCTTATTTTTGTGTCTGGGCCAATCAAATAAAGTTAGAATAAATCAAACGTTGTATCAAAGAGTAGTGTGAAATTACAAAGTAAATTAGTTTTAAAGGATCACAGTCATTAAGTTTAACCTCAAAAACTATTTGATATTAACTTTCTGATTATCTCATTTCATCCCTTTTATGATCTCATTCTAAATCATTGCCTCTCAAAAAAGAGCATTATGTACTTGCATAAAAGTCAAATTAATGTGTCAATAATACTATAAGTGATGTAATGGATAAGTGTGTCATGACTTAATTTTACCTTTACAAACATAATATGAAATGTTTTCTAAATAGTGGTTTTATTAATAATACCAAGAAAGTTTACTAAAAAAAGAATAAAAGATTTAATAAATTTTAGTAGTCAACTTGGCTTAATACTTAAATTTGGATAAACTTGAAAAGCTTAGTATTAAGATCTAGTAAAAATAGCATGTTTAGGAAATTTCTGTTTTTCAGATGCTTAGCAAATTTTTGTAGTGACATGTTCACCTCAATGTTTGTATTTAATTTGTATTATATCAGATTTTGGAATTTTATAAGCTCTCTAAGGGTTTTACATACCTAAGAGTAGCAAATCAATTGGACTCCCTTACTTTTCCAAAAGTGGCCATACATTTGTAGAAATAATGTAAACTAAATTAAATCCAGGAGAACAATTACCATTGCCTATATCATGTGTGTAATCACAACTAGATGAATTTGAAAACTGATTCAAAAGTAATTTGTGAAGATTCTCTCATTCTATGATATTTTATAAGACAGATACTTTTAAAGTATAATTTAAACAAGACAAACTTCAAGTGATTGACACTCAGAAGACTGTGCTAATTCTTGGAAATTGATGTAAACTTATATGAGAGCAGGATTTGTATCTCAATTCGTAATGAATATAGTCACCTGACACAAATATTTTCACATATTTGTAATAAATAATGAAATTAATAGAGCTATTATCTCCACTTATTCAACAAAGAATCTATTTAGGAAAAATTGTCTGATATATTAAGTAGGAAACCACATTGATGACCCTTTCCTTTGTAAAGCCTATTGTTCATGGGGATGAAGAAGCAAAGGAGTGAGTACCCACAAATTGTTACGTTATCAGATTAGCAGATTGTCAAACAAGCAGGGAAATCAAAAGCACATGAGATGGTGAAGATCATAGGGTATAACAAGAAAGGAGCAGAAGACTATACAAAACAGAACATAAAACATCTTTCCAAATAACTTAAAGGACTGTTGTAGATCACCTCTAAACCAACTTTCAGTCTATGTTTCCAAGAGCCTTCTATCCAGGAAATTCCTAGAGAATGTTATTATATATTGTGACTCTTGTGATTTATGGGAGCTATACTCTATAATATAGCTTAAGTAGAGTAGTAAATTGTTTTTGGCAATTTCAATTTAGGTCACCATACTATTTCTGCTATATTTAAAAATTAATTGCTTTATTATCTATTTCTTTACATGTATGCTAGAAGGAAAAATAGTATCCTAAAATGGACCCTAGAAGGAAAATATTATCTAAGAAAATTACCAAATCCACATGAAGAATGCAAAAAAACCTAAATAAATAAACAAAATGGTATCATTTCAATATAAGTAAATCATCTTTAATATTTCCTTATATATAATGACAGGATTATTCATATTCTGAATAGGATAATATGTATGTTATAAAGATTATTTAATCTATCAAGTGACAGGAAAGCAGTACAGACAATTTTCATTTCTGTACCTTTATTTTATTTTTACTTTAGGGCCTTGGGTAAAAATATCTATATTCACCAGTCTTTACAAAGAATTTTATTTACCAATATATAAACAAGAGAGAAGGAAACCTTTGATTCTAATGAAGATTTCTTTAAGAAAGCTTGTTATAGCACTGAAAGTATTTCAATATATCAATATTGAAGAAATAAGCTGAAACTAAGTCAATAAGTTTTACAATAACAATTTGTTTGCAAACAAACTCCAAATCAGTGAAAAGTGCATGCAAATGACTCCATTAAGCTTAATCTAGATCAAAAAGAAAGTATGCTTAAGGATGTAATGAAAATTGAAGCACTTCTTTAATTATCTGCATAAATTACTTAGGCATCAGTATAAAAAAAACACACAGTAATGTTTTTTGGTTAATAAGTATTTAAGCAAGACAACATGACTAAGCTTCAACAAAAAGTCTAAGAAAAAAATATTACCATATCAAAATTTGATGAGGCAATTACATAGAAGATAAATTGCAATGATATTTCACTCTTGATAACTAGTTGAAGATGATCAAATATTGAATACCACTAGGAGTTTAATGTTACTGTAATATATTTTACTATAAATTCTCAAAACAGTATTTAAAATCCAATGTAAATACAATTTTCAACGTTCTGAAAATTCTACACAAAATTGAATAATTTACAATATTATACATCTTCTCAAGTCAAAAGTAATATAATACAAGTCCATCCTTAGATTTTGCATCAGGTCTTTCAAGATCATAGAGGCTCAAGGATTATTAGATTAATTATATTATGGGATATAAGAAAAAAAGAATTTCAGTGAAAACATTTGATTCTTTCAAATTTAAATTAATTCAAATTACTGTAACTTATGCTTTCATAAATATGCTTTCAGTGAGTTCATATATACTGACAGCATTAAATAATTTTATAACATTTTAAAATGGTATTCTCCAGGCAGTTGAATTGAGGCAGGAAAAATAACTAACCTCAGAGGAAATTCAGGGTCTTTGAAGTATTTGAAATATTTATATATAATTTTTTTAAAAAGATCAAATAAAGTTTGAGAACTTTTTGGAAGTGAGATAGGAATAGATAGTAGCAAGGGAAATAACTTTATTTTGTCTTACCACCTTTTTACATAAATTTAATTCATTCAATTAAATCTATTTAAATAGTTTAATAAAGGAATTTATGACAAGGTGAACGTGTTAAAAGATGCCTACATTCAAGAGAATGCAGATAATTTCTGACTATAAGATCTGACTAGGCAGCTTTTAACCTTAAGTTAATTCAAATCCAAACTCTTTTTCTGTATTTTACTCCCCAAAACCTAAAGACAAAAGTGACCACTAAGGCATGTGGCCCCTGTCACCTGATAATTCTCATTTATGCATTTCATGTACTAGCTAATTTTAAAAAGATGGAGCCTCTTGTTTTGAGGAAAACATGATTTCTTTCCATTTTATTTGTAAAATCTATGCTTCATAGAATAATAGAACTTTTTAAAAATAAGCAACAGGGTCAGACACTTTAATTCAGTCCACTTCCTGAGGAAACCAAATTCTCAAGTAGGTGAGAAAGACATACCAGAGAAAAGCATAGCCTTCCCACAAGAGCATTCATAGATTTGAAATAAAGCTCTCCTACCAACCACCTCTACATTTCCTTGTATGCATCTCAACTTCTTTTTTACTTAATTACCAGATTTGTATAATTAAAATCATAATTCATATATCTCGTAAATCGTAGCATAGTGCTAATCAATGTTAAATCTCAATAAATTACTATGTTATTTTCATTTGGAAATCCCTCCAATGTGTAGCCAAGGTTGTTTTCCAAAAGCAATAAGGCAGGCTGGAATCCTGGAGGTTCCTCTCTTTTCCTGCTGTGGTAATGACAAAAGCTCAAGACCCACAGTTGTGAAGATGGCTAGGGGAACAGATTTTGACATGAATGAAAGATTCAAGGGTGGCCACTATTGGGGTGGAAAGAAAGTGAGTAGCATATGAATTGAGATTGACTCTTCTGAAAAAGCACAGAGTAGAGTTAGGTAAATGTAACTGGCTTTGGCAGCAGACAGCCCTGAAAAGGAAAAAAGAGAATAAATGACAAGGAAAACTAGTGAGACACCCGTAAAGATGAAGGACTATGGAAAAAAAAAAAAATCAGATACAAACAAATTCATGGATAAGCAGAATTAATGGGAAAAAAGTGCTCAAATTTAAACAATATCTTCAGACTGATAAAAAGATATTAGAAATATATAAAATATAATTGTTGAGCTAAAGAATCCAGTGTTAGAAGTGAATGACAGAATAATATAGCAGCAAGATTGTGAGTGTGCTGGAAATCAGGATCAAAAAGTTCACCCAGGGGGCTTCTCTGGTGGCGCAGTGGTTGAGAGTCTGCCTGCCGATGCAGGGGACACGGGTTCGTGCCCCTGTCTGGGAGGATCCCACATGCCGCGGAGCGGCTGGGCCTGTGAGCCATGGCCGCTGAGCCTGCGCGTCCGGAGCCTCCACAACGGGAGAGGTCGCAACAGTGAGAGGCCTGCGTACCCCCCAAAAAAAAAAAAAAAATTTCACCCAGGAGGTATAAAGAAGATGGATAAGATGAGGGAGAAAATGAGAAAAACATATTAGAATTACCAACAACCATTAAGGAACCTAGAAGATAAGAATGATATAAATAGAAGGGGATTAATATCCATACAAATAACAAGCAATAACTTCTTAGAATTATTAAAAACAGATTGAAAGGGCTCATAAAGCTCTGAACAAGATAGGATAGACTAACAATAAACACAAACTGGAAGAGCCATATCAAGAATTTGAGACACACACTGTGAAATTTGAGATGATTTTTTTAAAAGGAGAAAAATCTAAGATTTCTTGGAGAAAAGAGGATACCACTTACAGAAAAACGATAGATAAAATAAAATTTATTTCTCAAATACATCACCAGGTGAAGAAAGACAATGTAGTAACATGCATTTAGAACAATAAGAAAAGTAAACCCAGCACTTTGTATAAATCCAAGGCAAAAGTCATAAACTATGGCCTTCAGGGCAAATCCAGCCTGCTACCTGTTTTGTACATACAGTTGTATTATTGGAACACAGCCTTGCCCATTCATTTATATTTTGTCTATGGATGTTCTCCAGCTACAATGACAGAGTTGATACTTGAGAGAAAAACTACATAGTCTGCAAGGCCTCAAATATTTACTATCTCACATTTTACAGAAAAACATTTATTGACCTCTGATCTAAGCTATCATTTAAATACCAGAGTGAATTACAGATGTTCTCAGGCATACATAATCTCAGGAATAGTGCCACAAAAAGACAGTCTTTGAAATAACTTTGGGGATATTCACAGCAGGAGGAGTAAATAATCCAGTTGGAAGCAATAAGACATGAAAAATTAGATAAATAAAATCTTAATAAAAATCTACCAATGGCTGAATTTCTTTAAATGATCAAATAATAAAAGTATAAATGTTGAAATCAACATATCTTATTCCAGGTGAAACCAATATTGGACTAATGTAAGAAGGGCAGGAATAGCATGAGAGACCAGAGGGGTTGACAACTTTCCTGTTCTAGGAAAGATACAGATGTTGGTAAATTTCAACATGAGAGGAAAATTGAGTTTAAGTCTTAATAAGCTAGTTTGTCAATATATTGACAAAGATACATTGCAATCAAAAGTATTGAATAGTTTGGGAAATAAATACGTGAGAAATATGCATACTTAAAAAACAAACTTGGGGGGCATATTATATGAGGTGTTGTAAAATTTAAGGAAAAACCATTAAAGAATATTTATTTATGTAAATAGATTAACATCTCAAGAAAATATTATAGTCATATATTTAATCAATAGTATACAGTGATGTAGATATGTTAATAATTATAATTTGATATTTTATAATAGTCTTTGTTTTATTAATGTAGAAAAATATAAGAACATTTATAAAAGATTAGAATTATTAGGCTTTATATATATGTAGCCCTCTTTAAAAGAACTCTGGGTAAAAGAGCCAGTTTAAAGAAAACTGTATATAGGATTATATACTTGTATCATGTGAAAATAAACCTAAATTACATGCATTTAAAAGAAAAATGTTATGGTAATTAACAGGAACAAAAATTAGTTTCAGGCAGATATGGACTATTGGTACAATTGACAGCTTAACAGCCAACAAAATCTGAGTACATTTTAATGAATGAATATTGTTAAATATGTCTGATTAATCTTGCTAAACACCACCTAAAGATCTAGGAAAAAAGAGAAAATTTTTGTAAAAAAATCATGAGATTACATAATTTAAAATGTATTGAAAAATTTCAACATATGATAAAACTGGCAAGATACAGGTGATGTACTATTTAGAGGGAAATTTTAGTTCTTAATAAATCTGTCAGAAAACAAGAAATTAAGTGTTCAGGTAAAGAAAGCACTTAAATATCACAGATAAATATAAAATTGATTTTATGATATCCATAAAGTCACTCCTTCACCAGAAGTAAATACTGATTCTTTTATGTATGTTTTAAAATTATCAAGCAAAAAATCTTTTTTTACTAGATTTTTTAAAAGTATGTATTAGCAAACCAAAATAGATTAATACTAGACATGAAAAGAAAATTTAAAAAAAACATTATGAATTAGAATCCATGGCCTAGATTTCCCTTCATGTGGATTCTATCAGCCATTCAATAAATGTATATTTTCTGAACTAGTTAATGGTTCAAAACATAGAAAAAGATGGAAGATTTCCTAAATTCATTTATACAGCTAAATTAACTCTGGAAAAAAAGAAACTACAAAATGCAACTGTATAGCCATTATTGATGTGAAAGTTATGAATAATCAGTGGGAATAATCCAGATACTATGTGTTAAAAACTGAAAGGTCGTAGGTAGGTGTTACCTAAGGAATAAAAATATAGATAAATATTACAAATTACAATACAGAAATGTCAAATATATGAACTAAATTGGAAAATGAACATCAACATATGGGCACCTTAATGGTTGCCAAAGATCATTTCATAAAATTAAACCTATATTCCTAAGTAAAAAATGTAAAAATATCTTACATGTATATATTTCCCCTCCACCTGTATCTAGGGGGAGTTAATAAGGAAAAACCAAAAGCTGTAGATGGAAACAAGAAATTCTTTTTTCATTCAACAGCCTGTAGTGTGAGTAATTCTGTGACTGTCACAAAATTATGAAACTATCCTCTAATTCACCCATTTTTCACTAATGTGTTGCTAAAATATCATTATACTTATCTGTTTTCTTCCATATGAAAGAAAAAAAGAAATAACCCTTTTACTCTGAATTATTTATTTCTATAATAAAATCTTTCAAGCAACTTAAAACACTCATGAAGTTATGTCATATTCATGCAGAGCTTTTAAATTAGAAATGTGTGAAAACATTAATGTAGAATAAGAGAAAATGCAAAATAGTTGATATTTGAGCATGTTTTGTCAGAATTTAATAGTTAAGTGTCTTTGAACTACATCAGCTTTCTTAAGATTTTATCTGTTAGTATGACATATATTCAGAAAGTACCCTTGAAGAATAGAAAATAAAGAATATCTTTGCTTTTAGCAATAAATTATTATCTATTGATTAAATATTTCTTTTCAATTAATTAGTCAGCAAATATTCAAAGAATTTCAAATTGTTCTTACTCCTTAAGGAATGTTTTTGGGTATGCAAATTAAGAGATCAAAACTGAACAATCTCTTTTGTATAAATACTAATTTGTAAAATTTTCCAAGTTATGAAGTTGTTTCATATGATTCTCATAACAATCCTGAGAGAGGGATATTACAATGTTTCTCCTTTTAAAATGAGGAAAATGATGTTAAGAAATTAAGTCATACAGTGAAGTTGAGTAGAAAAAATTTGCTTTAGGTATACAAATACAAATCTCTCAAATATTTCTTTAACAAATGATTTAATGAAAGAGATTATTGCCTTAATTTCATCTTGGTTGTATTGCTTGGCTGATATGTATATGCTGCTCTGGAGTAGAGCTGATCTGTTTTTTCTAACTTATTTCAAGTAGTAATCTAACATGTATTACACAGTCATAAGATTAATGACTATGCAACTTGTCAAAGGAAAATTCAGAGAGCTTTACTTGATGGGAATATTTTATTGAACAAAAACAAACTGTTCTCAAGCCAGGAAACTTCAAACTCCAAACTACTATGAAAGTCCCAAGCATGACATTATAGGATGGCTTATAAAGTGAAAATGAGGAAGTTGTTTAACCTTTATAATGACTGGCTATTAAATGGGGGTTTCCAGAAAACAAAGGGATTGGCTAAAAGTGATTATCTTATACCATTTTAGAAAGATGATTTAAGTTTTGCTTATGATTATTGGAGGCATTTAAAAGAAATAACATAAGTTAAATTTCATGAAATAATTAAATTGTCTTGCTTACTGGTTTAACTGGGTTTTGTCTGCTCCAGGGATCTTTAAGTCTGGTCTTCATTTTATTTTGACAGACTGAAACAAAGTATTGTTTAAAACTGTTACCAGATCTAGATTTGGGGTGTGAACAGAGGACATGTGGGCCACTACTAAAACATATAAATTAAATAAAACTAAAAAGAAAATACCTTAATGATATGAGTTCAGTAGGATGATTCCTGCTTAAGTAATTGAACAATGAACTGAAGACTGTGACGCTTCTTTCCAGCTCTGCAGGCTAATAGAGTGTTTCGATACATAACAACTCCTCAATAGACTTTTTTGAATGAATGAATGACACTAGAACACTATATGTTATTACTGATATATCAGTATTTATTATACATTATAGAGTATTTTTGACATGTCACTAGTATGTGTCAGTTTATTAGTGGCTGATTCAACTCTACCTATTAAACTAAAGGCTGGGTGAGATGGTATTAACTAGAGAGATGGAAGATGTTTATATTTGATATTAACTATTTTAGATTCAGGAATCCTGATAAAGCCAAAGAAAAGCAATGCTCTAAAATATCTAAGTGAAAAGATTGAAATTTCAATCATGTTTCCATTATTTATTGGACAACCTGGCAAGGATCTTTTGTTTCCTTAATCTTACTGATATATATTCAGGATAAACAAAGGTTTGAAAATCAGTCTGTCAAGGATTAGTTATCACTATCACCTAAAACATCTCACCATTGACTCAAAATTCTGATAGTGAGGTTTATTTTTTATATCATTGGAATTTGCATCTGAAACTGGAGCTGAAATTCTGCTTCTGTGAGTCCCACACCAACTGAACATTGCATGTGATGATTCACGTATAGCCCCCACGAGAGAGAGCGAGAGATAATATTTACACACACACACACACACACACACACACACACACACACACAGAGTACTTCTAAAGAGGAGGATATATAATTTACTTGTTCACTTATTTGAGTATCAGTGGCATTTGGAAATTAGATCTTTGATGCTTAAAACATGGTAAATTTATAAAAATATCTCATATTGAACGTTAGCTTTATGCAGACTTAAAAATTGCATATGATTGTACAACTGCAGAGTTACATTTTCTTTCAATTTCATTTTGTTGCTTTTTAAAATGTTTTGCAGAGGAAAGAACACATTAAGCATATTACTGTATAAAGAACATTCGTGAAGCCTCTTTTTACAGTTAAAGTCATCTCTTACTATGCATCATTGCTCAAAAAAGGCAAACAAAATTTATACTTCTGCTGATTCTACAACATAATGAATTATGGTTGAAGCTCAGATATATTATATGTATGTAAACATCCATATACTAATTGAAAATACAAATTTTTATCATTTATTTAAATTTAAGTACAGATCAGAGATGTTTTACGGTGATATATTTGGCAACCATTTTCTCATTTAATAGCTTCATTGTTATGATGTTCCATATAATAAATTTTACTCTATTCTAACAAGTTTTCCAGTAATATTAGAAGAAACATCATCCACAAAATTCCTTGTTTATTCAAAAAAGGACATATATATGTGCTAGTTTTGTAAATTAATTTTATTTCTATGAATGATGAAGATTACAATTATTTTAAAGTGTATTGCTCTTTGTTTGACTTAGTTTATATAAGTTACAAATAGTTTTATATTTTCTAATTTGCCCTTGTTTTTTTGCCCAAGTAGTTATAGTATTAGCTACCACAGCATGCAGAATGATTTTTAAGATAAAGTTAGAACTATGTTATAAAGATTATTTTTAAAGCATTGAAATAATTTAATAGATTGAATATCTATTGTTAGGTCGTTTAAAATGTTGAAAAGTATATGGAGTAGAATGACAATAACATTTTAAAGAGAAGTATGTTATAAATTCAAATAAGTTCTAAGACTCAAGTGATTGAAAATTATTCACGTCCACTTAGCTTAAAAAATAATCTTTAAATTTTATATTCCTCATAGAAAAGGAAAAGTGTAGGAGATATTGAATTTTATTGGTATGCAGAACATTTTTAAAATTGTAATTCTGGGATTTACTCTAGCATTATACATGGTAGTCATTAATGGATACTCTTCTCTCAAAATGTAAGGCTTTTCCTGAAAGAAAATTATATAATAAATGATCTTTGAGTAAATAAATTTGGCTTCTGGGTTTTAAAAATAAAACTGTGAAGCTTCACTTTCCCCAAGCAGCCCAAGCAAAGATTTTATATAGAATTAAAGTCATAGATTGCCATTGAAAGTTACATTGTGATTTAAAAAAGAAGAAAATGAGATACAACATGTGAAAATTGTGCAATCATTAATATGTTGAACATTCTTTAAATTAACATGTTTGAGGTATCGATTTTAGTCTGTGAAATATGCACTTATTATCTGATCTGAGACTTTATTTTTAACTTGTTTCTTTCCATTATTTCCAGTTTACATAATTTATTACATTCGGTTGGTTTTATCTTGATTGTATTTTATATAATATTTCTTAGTGCCATTCTAATCATCTTACCATTGTACTATTTTCAGAGAAAACCTCCTCCATTCTGTAAAATTATAGAATGGTGGTTCCCTGTTCTTTATCTCTATTTTAACTCTAATATTTTATTTTAACATCTGTTTATAGATACATCTGGTTCATCACAAAATAAGTTTCTGAGCATGAAATATTGAGTTATATTGTAGAGCGAGCACATGAAGTAAACTCATGTATAGTCAACATTATTTTGGAAAATGGCTTCAAACACTCAAAAGCAACAAAATAAATATGGTTAAGTTTAACACAGTGAGTTTTTCATGTGTGATGAAAGACAGCCTTTACTAGGAATCAGATTAAATAGTTATCTCACATTTAAGGCTAATGATGTATAAAACATATCTTAATACATTCTCAGTTAATGTTGGATTAGTACAGTTGACTGTATATAAATTAAATGTTTATCTGATTTGTATCTACTGTCTTTATTTTTCAATTCGTTAGTGTATTTTGATTGAATGTTAATTCTTATAGTGTGATAAATCCTGTTACCCTGTATACTCCAAAGAATGTTCAAACATGAAACTTCAACATACTGTGTATAAATGTACCCAAAATTTCTCTCTATACTGTATAATAAAAAAACATTTATTGAATGCTTACTATGTGAGAAACAGGTTCCTATGTGCTCTAAGTGCTTTATCTTATTTAATTCTATCAGCAAATCCATGGGATAGGCATTATTCAGACCCTATTTTACAGATAAGGGAATTGAAGATTTAAAAGATTCAGTACCACAGGGCACTTCATTTGGGGAGCAGAAGTTTGACACCCATATATTCTGATTCCAGAGCCTTACTCAACCACTGCCTTATAGTTATTCATGAGTCCCCAGACAAACTCACAATCAATGCACATGCATGCACTTTTTCACTTGTTTGTGAAGTATATTTTTATTCCACAGCTGTGTCTTTTGAAATCTTATCACCATACTTGAATGCAATGCAGAAATTCTAAAACTCATGTAGACCAGTAAATATTCTTTTTGCAACTGTGACTTTAATATATTTGTTCATATTTCATGAATATTGCCAGACTAAAATGGAACCCAAATCCTATGATGTAAAAATCACTGCATTATTTGTCAACAACTTTATTCCTTATTATATCATTGAATAAAATATAGTATATTTATTAATTTTATTTTTATGTTGGTATTGGTAATATCTGTAGTAAACAAAAGGATAACAAAATTAGTGATCATTCAATTATGTTTCCTTTTGTACCAGTACCATACTGCTTTAATGACTATAGTTTACACTATAGCTTGAAATCATTAAGTCTGATGCCTCCTGCTTTGTTCTTCTTTCTCACATTTTCTTTGGCTATAAGGGGTCTTTTGCAGTTTCATAAAAATTTTAAGAGTGTTTTTTCTACTTTTGTAAAAAATTCCATTGGAATCATGATAGGAATTGCACTGAATCTATAGATAGCTTTTGGTAGTATTGAAATTTTAACAACATTAATTCTTTCAATTCATAAATATGGGATACATTTCCATTTATTTATGTCTCCCTCGATTTCTTTCATCAATGTCTTGTAGTTTTCAGGTACATTCCTGGCGGTCCAGTTCTTAAGACTCCTCGCTTCTGCTCCAGGGGGTGTGCATTTGATCCCTGGTCAGGGAATTAAGATCCCACATGCTGCGTGACAGGGCCAAAAAAAAAAAAAAAGTCTTGTAGTTTTCAGAGCAGAGAGTTTTCACCTACTTGGTTAAACTTATTCTGAAGTATCCTAAGTATTTTATTGTTTGCGATCTCTATATGAGATAATGAATGATAACTGAACCTACAGCAGTAATCATTTCACAATACAGATGGCTCTTGAGCAACAAGGGGGCTAAGGCCAACAAACACTGCACAATTGAAAATTCCATACTGCTATCTCTGCCTCAAAAACAAAGGAACTGATAAATGACTCACCTAAGGGCAGGTAGTGGAAACCATTTGGATAGATTCAGGACTCAAATCCTAGTTCTATGGATTCCACAAACTTTTCCCCACTACAGTTAATTTAAAGATATATAAAATGAAAATACAGGTACTATATTTATTGGAGAAAATCTGCATATAAGTGGACCTGCTCAGTTCAAACCCACGTCGTTCAAGTGTCAACTGTATATGTAAATCAAACCATCATGCTGTCCATCTTAAACTTATACAGTGATATATGGCAATTATTTCTTAATAAAACTGGAAAAATTGATCGAGTTTTCAAAACAAGAAAAATACAATTTGGATAAAAATTTGAAAGAGGTAATTGCGCTACCTATGGAAATATCTGGGAGAAGACTATTTTAGTCATAAGAATGACTAGAACAAGAGAGGTAGGAAGGCAGCATAACTAGTATATTCAGGGAACAATAAAGATACCAATGTGATTGGAGTAGGGAAAGTAAGAGAGTGAACAGTGGGAAATAGGAAGGCAATAGACGGCCAGGATTATGTAGGGTCTTACAAGCCAATTTGAGAACTGTGGCTTTTATGCTGAATGAAATGTAAGCCACTGGTAAGCTCTGAGTCACAAACTGACTTGTGTTTTTTTTTTTTTTTTTTTTTTGTCGGTACGTGGGTCTCTCACTGTTGTGACCTCTCTCGTTGTGGAGCACAGGCTCTGGACGCACAGGCTCAGCAGCCATGGCTTACGGGCCTAGCCGCTCTGCGGCATGTGGGATCTTCCCGGACCAGGGCACGAACCCGTGTCCCCTGCATTGGCAGGTGGACTCTCAACAACTGCACCACCAGGGAAGCCCCCTGACTTGTGTTTTAAAAGGATCATGACAGTCCTATTTTGTTGAGGATAGACTTTACAAGTTAAGGATAGAAGTAGGGAGAACAATTAAGAATCTATTGCCATCATCCAGGAAATAAATTGTTGTGGCTTGGATAAAGATGGAAGCTGTGAAGGTATGGGAAGGGACCATTTCTGCATAAATTTTGAAACAGTATTTCCTGGATTTGGTTATACCATAGGAGGAAAGACAGTAGTCAAAATGAGTTCAAGCTATTTGACCTGACACTGGAAGTATGGAGTTTCTATGAACTGACATAAGGAAAAATGTAAGTGGAGTATGTTTTGGAGAGAGAATCAGCAGTTTTGTTCATGTTTCATTTGAGATGTCCATTAGATATTCAAGTAGCAGTAAAGAGTAGACATGTGTGTGAAATTTGTGAGAGTTGGGGGCTAAAGATGTGAATTTCAAAGTCCTTGGCCTAAAGATGGTATTTTAAAGCCATTAGACTGGATGAGATCACAAAGAAGACAGAAAAGACAGAACATATAAGAAGAACAAAGATGGATCCTGGGGCATTTCTATATCAAAAAGTCAAAAAAAAGAAGAAGAAGAAGAAAAAAAGGAGACTGAAATAGTAAGAAATGAGGGAGAACAAAGGGAGAGTGTGATCACATGGAACCCAAATGAAAACTGTGTGTCAAGCAGGAAGGAATAATGAAACATGTCAAATGCTACCAAGAGGTGAAGATTAGGACTAGCAAGTGATGGTAACAGCATGGAGGCTTAACTGCTGGGGGTCCGTTAACAGTGTGAAAACCTGACAAACATCAGTTTAAGACAGAGTGGAAGAAAGCATTAAAAAACAGTTGTTAAGGCTATTGCTTACAGAAACTGGTAAAAATGTAAATATAAAAGTGTAAGTGGAAGAAGAAATGGGTTAAGAGTGTAAATTTGAATAGGAAAGATTTATCAGAAAATGGGATGTTTAATATAAACAAAATGTGAGAATGTGTAGTTGTAAATTCTTCAGTTTGTTTTGATTTAAATAAACTGAATTGACTTAATAGTGTTTAAAGCTTTTCAGTACAAAGGTCTGTTTCAAATACTTTCATATTAATAAGCCATGAAATAAAGTTGATCTCTGCTTAAATTTTCAAATGTAACTCTAATTTACTTATAAAGAACTATTGAAAAGTTAGGAAGGTGACAAAGACAGTACTGTTGAGGTGAAAAACGCAAAAGATACAGACGTGAAGAAAGGAAGATGTAAGTCATTGATGAAAAGATGAATTTCTTGATCAGGGTTCTCAGGGTACAAAAATGAGAGATATCAATGCTGTTATAAAAGGAAATTTCATGAACAAATTGGAAATAAAAAGAAGACATATTGAGTGTACTTTTCTCTTTTAGTTTCAAGTTGAAAAAAAAAATGCTGCCTAAACTTCAGAGCTAACAGGAAGAAACATCTCTTTACATAGCACTTAAAAATGGAATAATAGTACATCTCCCATGGAGAAGCAATGTGACAGGAACTTTATTCATGGCACCATTTAATTAGAAAAGTGAAAAATATTCCATATTTTTCTTCTCTCCAGGATTTGGCCCTTCAAGACCTTTCTTCTCAAGTATATGGGAAGTAGAGATAGTCTACTTCCCATATACTTTAATTTGCTGAATGTATTCTTATTTCAGCAACCCTGTGCATGAGTCCAAATATCTAATACTTATTAAAGAAATAAATTATTTCCACATTTATATGGATATTTAAAAACAACAAATGTGTAAACATAGAGTATCTGTCTAGAATATCTATGGAAAACTCTCCCCCTCAACAATTATCTGTCCCCACTCTCTTCTCAATTCTCTGGGAAGGTAAAACAAGTCAAGTGAATTAGAACAACCAACTTCCCTTGACACAGAGATAGACTTATATAGAAGCATTTGGAACAAATGAGCGTGATCATAGTGATCCCTAGAAATATTCCTAGAGCTATTACTAAAAGGTCAATTCTCTCTTTCTCTCTCTCTCCCCTCTTTCTGTGTTTGTTTCTCTCTCTCTGTCTCTGAGTCATTTCATCACCTCTGAAGGCCATCTAGCTATAATTGTACAAAAAAGATTCTGCAGAGCCCACCTGAAAATAAAGTAGATCACCACAGAATGGATGACAAAAAATCTATTCTTAAGATAATTTGACATATCTTCCCCTCAAATGGAAGGGCTATAGGATATATAAAGGGGTAAGAAGCTTCAACTAATATTCAACATTCTCTAGAAGCACATATAAAATATTTCCCTCAAAATTACCATGTACTAGAACATAAAGAAAACCTCAAAAGTATAAATTATAATTACCAGATCATAATTATAATAAAACATAAATTAATAACAAAAACATGGATTAAATATTCCCACATGTGAAATTTAAAACATACACACACACACACTCTGATTTGTGAGATATTTTGCTTGCAGTGGCAAATTTACTTGATTCAAATCAACCTTCCTGCCGAGAATAACTAGGAAATTTGAGGAATGTATTATAAATACCCTAGTGAAGGCATTGGCAAGTTGCTTGAGAAGAAAGGTCTTGCAGGGCCAAATCCTGGAGAGAAGAAAAATCCAGCTTAATAAATACACACAAAAAAATATAACTTCCTTTCATGATAAAAAACTCTCAATAACTAAGAGTGGAGGAGAGCTTCCTCAACCAGATAAAGGATATCTATGGGAAACTCATAGCTAAAATTATATTAATGTTCAGGAGAACTAAGATCCCACATGCCACGGGGTGTGACCAAAAAAAAAATAAGAAAGTAAATAAATAAATATTTTTTTTTAATGTTCAAAGACCAGATACTTTCCCTCTAAGATCAAGAAAGTAAAAACAATGATGTCCACTCTTGACACTACTATTCAACATGGTACTGGAGGTTCTAGTTAGGGCAATTAGGGAAGAAAAAGAAATACAAGGCATCCATCCTGGAAAAGACGTCAAACTATCTTAATTCAAAACGACATTATTTTGTACCTAGTAAATCCTAAGGAATCTACTAAAATGATTAGATCGAATAAATATACATAAGAAGATGGCAGGATAAAATACCAATATACAAAAGTCAATTGTATTTCTATAAACATGCAAATAAAAATTCAAAAACAGCTCTGTGAATATACTAAAATCCATTGCATTGTACTTTAAATGGGTGAAATGTATGGTATGTGAATTCTGTCTCAATAGTACTGTTATTTAAAAAGGAATACTTACAATTAATATAAAGTGTCTGCAAAAAGGAAAGAAACAAAGAAATTAAGAAGACAATTTGATTTAAAATAGCATCAAAGAGAGCAAAATACTTGGGAAAAATTGCATAAAAAAACTTGTACCTTATATTCCAAATATGATAAAACATTGCTGAAATAAAGAAGTTCAAAATAAATGAAAAACTATCCCGAGATCATGGATCACAAGACTTGATATAGTGAAAAAGTGCAATAAAAATTGTTCTGCAGATTCAATGCAATCTCCCATCAGAATCACATCTGTCTGTAGAAATCGATAAGTTTATCTTAAATTTCATATGAAATTTCGAGGGACCCTAAATAGGCAAAACAATAAAACAACAGTGAGAAAGAAAAGAAGTTGGAGAACACAGTTTTCCTGATTTCCAAACTTACTACAAAGTAACAGTAATTAAAACATTGTTGTATTAGTATAAGAATAGACATAGATCAATGCAATAGAATTGAGAGTCTAAAAACAAACTCACGTATCTGTGGGGAACTGATTTAGACAAAGATTCAAAACCATTCAATGGGAAAATAATTGCCTTTTTAACAAACAGTGCTGGGACAACTTGATATACACAAGAATGAAATTTAACTTTAACTCATACTGTATACAAAATTAACTCAAAAGAGATCAAAGTTCTAAGTGTAAGAACAAAAACTACAGAACTCTCAAAAAAAACATAGAGTTAAATCTTCATCATCTCAGATTTGGCAAAGGATTCTTAGATATGATACCAAAAGCCATGAGCAATGACAATAAATATGCATAAATTGGACTTGATCAAAACTGAAAACATTTGTGCTTCAAGGGATACCATTAAGAAAGTGAAAAGAAACATATAGAACTGGAAAAATATTAGCAATCATATATTTGTTAAGAACCTTGTATCTAGAATATATGAAGAGCTCTTAGAACTCAATTAAAATAAGACAAATAGTGCAACTTAAAAATGGGTTAAAGATCTGAATTGATATTTCCCCCAAAAGTTATATAAATGGCCAATAAGCACATGAAAATATGCCTAACAGCATTAGTTATAAGGGAAATGCAAAAACCACAATAAGATACAACTTCACATTCACTATAAACAATAACAACAAAGAACATAATAAAAAGTGTTGGAAAGGATATGGAACCTTCATACACAGCTGGTGAGAATTTAAAATGGTGCAGCCACTTTATAAAATCATCTGGCAGTTACTCAGTTGGGCTAAACATATCATTAATACATCACCCAGCAATCCACAGAAAGCTTGCACACAAATATTCATAGTAACTGTATCCATAATAGTCAAAGATGGAAATAATTCCAAACGCATTAATGATGAATGGATATATAAATGTGGCATGTCCATACATTGAAATATAATTCAAATATTAAAAAAGAATGAAGTACTGATAACATTTTGCAGCACAAATGAACCTTGGAAACATTATGCAAAGTGAAAGTAGCTAGTCATGAAAGACTACATAAGATTCCATCTTCATGAAATGTCCAGAAGAGACATATCTATATAAAGACAGAAAAGAGATTAGTGGTTGCTTAGGACTGCAGAGACTTGGGGGAATAAGGAGTGATAACTAAATGGCACAACGTTTTCTTTTGAGATGATGAAAGTTATTTTTTTTGACAATGATTGTTGTGATGGTTGCATGTAACTGTTAATATACTAAAATACATTGTGTTGTGCAATTTAAATTGGTAAGTTGTAAGGTACATGAATAATATCTCAATAAAGCTGTTAAGCAAGCTTTACAGAAGCACCTGTGTAAATCATCAATTTTTAAATATTATTTAAAAACAGTATTTTGGGAGAGTGTTTCCTGACTTTCATTTTTCCCACATTTTTCTTATTCTATGTGTTGATAAATTTACCTCTTTTTAAATCTATTTTATTAAGAACTTAATAAATGGAATGATAATGAAAGCAAGAAATGGTAGGGCATGCCAAAAAAAATTTAGCTACATGTCCAGTCTTCTGAAGAGTTTAGCTGATACTATTTATTTTCACTAATATTTCACTATATGAACATGTATAGCTGCACTGAGAAATAGATTACCTAAGAAAGTCAACTGTGTATGGACCATTATATATTCTGCCAATTAATCAGCTACACAATTATTGATAATGCCCGAAAGTAATCCTTTAATTCGGTGGAGTGATATCTTCTGACTTTGGATAAAAATATAATTTAAAAAATTATTACCTTATTTTTGATAGAGCATAAAACCAAAACCAGAAAAAACATAAGGATAATGGATTATTGATATGTAAATATATTTTGATTTGGAATGAAATAAAATCAAAGTGTTTTTGATAACAAAACTTGGAATGCTCATGATTTACACTTTATTTAAGCTTTGTAAATTTCTACAAATTCTATTTCTGAAGGACTATTTCTGTTCTAGGCACATTAACTGTGTGACGCTATTTCTATGAGTTGACAATTCTTTTTTTTTTTAATGAATTAATTTATGTATTTATTTTTGGCTGCGCTGGATCTTTCGTTGCTGTGCACGGACTCTCTAACTGCAGTGAGCGGGGGCCACTCCTCGCTGCAGTGCACAGGCCTCGCACTGTGGCGGCCTCTGTTTGTTGCGGAGAATAGGCCCTAGGCACGCAGCCTCAGTAGTTGTGGCTCATGGGCTCAACAGCTCCGCGGCTTGTGGGATCTTCCCGGACCAGGACTCAAACCCCCGTCCCCTGTATTGGCAGGCAGATTCCTAACCACTGTGCCACCAGGGAAGTCCCGGGTTGACAAATCTTTACATGACTCTGTAACCATGCAAGACTGATCATATATCTGACTTCAAGATATGTGATTGAGGATTCTAGGGAACAGTTTAGTATTGGCAAAATTAGCCATCTTTTTTATTAGTTAGACCGTATTTAATGTTTTAACATTTTTTATCAAGCAGAATGCACAACATTGTTGAAAGAAATAGAATTTATGTTTCTAGAAAAAATACTTAGACGCAAGTCTAGATCCCCAAAGAAGCATTTCCCTTGATGGTTTCAAATTTGCTTCTACTGAGCTCCCTCTCGTGTGGAATCACAGTACTGTAAAATAATTATAAAGTTTCCTATATTAAGCCTTTCACAAACTACTCTATAAACCTGACCTTAGGATAAAAAGTTTCTCAAAGGTTAATTGTCAAAATGTCAAGCTTGACAGACATTGTACATGGTTTATACTTTGGGTTTGCATTTCTAGTTAGACTTGAGGACATGCAGAAAAAGAACAAAGACCCAACTACATCTCTGAGAATTTTGAAATATACACTTTGGGGATCATTTAGAAATCTCGCATTTTTATAGCCCAGACGTATCTTCTCACTACTGAAAGACAATTGCTCATACCTACCTACCCACCACAGCAGGCACCGTGGGTGTACTCCATCTTCTTGCTTGGTTAAGCATGGTCTTGTGTTCTGAAAACATGCCTTATACATGTTGAATCATTCACTCCAGCCTCAAATCCAATCTGATTTGATCATTTTTACAAAACAGTCTTCTAGTTCTTTGAGTTATATTTCAATGCCAAATTTCCAACATCAGCACAAAATGAGTTTTGTCAAATTCCAAAGGACAAATAAAGCAAAGTGGCTCCTGCTTCATGACCAGAGGCCAGATTACTAGCAAAATATCTCTAGAGCTGTGTGTTTATCCATGCCTTCTAATAGTATTTGCTTCTACTTGTCCTTAAAGATAAGCTAGAGGGAATTATCTAATGGCATTTTCCAGATAGTACCTTTTCTTTAGAATGAGGGCTTCACAGTCCACTGTGAATTTCTACTGTATGTTTTGTAATTCCTTTACTTGCATCTAGATCAGCAGCTTGACTCAGTTGACTGAGGCTATTATAATCTCAGTCATGACAGCATTACTGCTAAGAAGCCTTTTAAGGCAAGTTGTTTTGTGGCCTCTCCCGTTGCAGAGCACAGGCTCCGGACGCACAGGCCCAGCGGCCATGGCTCACGGGCCCAGCTGCTCCGTGGCATGTGGGATCTTCCCGGACCAGGACACGAACCCGTGTCCCCTGCATCGGCAGGCGGACTCTCAATGACTGCGTCACCAGGGAAGCCCTAAGAAGCCTTTTGAATGGAAGAAAGCCTCTTCCTTCATGGTTGAAGATGGGAGATGAAGTCAGGGGCTAAGAGCTAGAGTGAAAATGCTGAGAAGCTGGAAAGCAGCCTGGTTTCTTAAGGCACATTGCTGTTGAGACCAAAATCCTACTACTTTTAAAGTAAATATTCGAAGATGATTTACTTTCCAGAGGCAAATAGCACGAATTTAAATCAAATACTTAAATCACAAGTAATAAATTTTGTCATGATGATTGACTGTATGTTTCTTATTTAAAAGCTATAGAGGTACCTTTATTATGATTTTGTAAAATGGCAGGTGCAAGAGTTGATCTTGCTACATCTCTAATAGCTCTTTCTCCGATAAATATGATGTCCTAAGTCAATAAGAAAGAAGAAAATGTAGAGAGAAGAGATGGAATAAAATCAAATTCTCTACTTCTGTCTTTTTCTTATGATTCATTGACAGAATTTTGGTAGGACAGTTGTGATTTATTTCTGTCTGTATAATGGATTATAAGAGCTTTGGTTTATGTTATATATTGCTCAGTAAATAAAGCAGGTGACGTATTGAGGCTCATAAATTAAGTCTAGCTTGAACAAACACTTTAATTGAATTGTCCTATGTTATAATACTAGTGCAATTATAGACGTAGTGGCATACACACAGCAAAACATAAGAAACTATTCGGAAATAGATTATCAAAAAGGCCATAAGATACGGGAAACCCGGAGGATGTTTTGTCTTTTTATGGGAAAACACTACAAAAGTCAATTACTATTCCTTTAAAACTGACCATTTTCCTTGGTAATACACGCATGAGGATGATAAACCATTTTATATTTTTGCTCAATAAACCGTGAACGAAATTATTTAAACCATTGAAGTTTATACATAGCACCGCTCTATCCATCTTGTAGCAACGGTTTCTTCTTGTTCTTCTTCCATTCTGGATGTTTTTCAGACAATAGCTTAAGCCCCTGACAATTTAATAGAATGTCTTCTCCCTGACTGGGTTCTGCCTGTAGCTTTGCTCTAGGGAACTGTGGCTCCAATACTTGGAGCCGAGTCCAAGCGTTGATCACCGTGTATTCTCTTTACTTCTCACGTAAATTAACTTTATTGATTTGAGGTTAAATTAATTCATAGACATGAATAACGGAATGATTATGAAACTATGAAAGGGACAGTGGAATAAGGGATTTTAGGGAAATTGAGATTGTCAAAATTCTTTAAGTCACCTTAGCCATCTTATCTAGCAATGTGGATAAACTATGTGTACAAACTGTTCCTGACTTCATTCTGAGTAGATTTTCGCATTATTCTAGCTCTCCCAAGTTTCTTTTTTCTTTTTTCTTTTTTTTGCCCTACGCGGGCCTCTCACCGCTGTGGCCTCTCCCGCCACGGAGCACAGGCTCCGGACGCGCAGGCTCAGCGGCCATGGCCCACGGACCCAGCCGCTCCGCGGCATGTGGGATCTTCCCGGACCGGGGCACGAACCTGTGTCCCCTGCATCGGCAGGTGGACTCTCAACCACTTCGCCACCAGCGAAGCCCTCTCCCAAGTTTCTTACATTACAAATGGAGACTTAATACCTTTTATTACTTATAAATTTAGATTTTATTGTAATTCATTATGATTAAATGAAATGACTGCAAAGTAAACTAAATATAGTCATATTAAGAACTAATTTGGAAGGTTTGCTTTGCATGTACTTGCAGTTTAAGAATAAATTGTGTCTTGAGATTTATACTCAATTTCTTATCACCAAATATAAGATTATCATTATAATTATTTTAAATCCTCTTTATATACATGTACTTAGGCATCAGCTTAACAAAGGAAGTAAAATACTTGTACATTGAAAACATAAAATATTGATTTAAAAAACATGTTATAAATATTTGCATGCAGGATTTTGTGTAGAAATGAGTTTTCAACTCATTTGGATGAACATCAGGGAATGCAATTGACAGATCATATGGTAGGAGTAAACTTAGTTTTATAAAAGATCGCCAAACTGTCTTCTAAACTGGCAGTACCATTTTGCATTCCCACCATCAACGAAAAGAATTCCTGTAGCTTCACATCCTTGTTAGCACTTTGTGCTGTCAATGTTTAGTATTTTGGCCATTTTAATAGGTGTGTAGTAGTATCTCATTGTTCTTTGAAGTTCCTTAATAAAATATGATGTTGAGCATCTTTTATATGGTTATTTGCTATCTTTATATCTTCTTTGGTGGGATGTCTGTTCCAATCTTTTGTTTATTTTTAAAATTGGGCTGTTTTCTTTTTCTTGAGTTTTAACTCTTCTTTGTATATTGTAGATGCCAGTCCTTTATCAGATATGTGTATTGCAAAGATTATCTTCCAGTCTGTAGCTTGTCTTTTTTTATTGAAAGATTCTTTAAATTCATAGTGCTTTAAAATTTTTAAAAGTTTCACACACACATTATTTCATATAATCCCATAAAAACCCTTTTTCTCTCTATATTGCCCCTCCCCCCTTCCTTCTCCCCACTGAAAATGTTCTCTAGATCTGTGAGTCTTGTAGTTTGCCTTTTCATTTTCTGAACAGTGTCTTTCACAAAGCAGAAGTTTTTAACTTTAATGAGGTCCAAGTTATCAATTTTTTTTCTTTCATGGATTGTACTTTTGGGGTTGTTTCCAAAAAGTCATCACCAAACCCAAAATCACCTAGATTTCTCCTAGGTTCCCTTCCTGATATTTTATAGGTTTGCATTTTACATTTAATTATTTAATGGATTTATGATCTATTTTGAGGTAACTTTAGTGGAAGGTGTAAGGGCAGTAACTAGATTCATGTTTCTGCATGTGGATGTCCAGTTGTTCCCACACCAGTTACTAAAAGAATATTCACTTTTTATTGAATTGACTTTTCCCTGTTGTCCAAGATCAGTTGATTAAATTTGTTTGAATCTATTTCTGTGATTTCCGTTCTGTTCCACTGACCGATTTGGCTATTCTTTTGCCAGTACTACACCATCTTTATTACCGTATCTGTATAGAAAGTTTTGTAGTGTAGTAGTTTTAGGCCTCTGACTTTGTTCTTCTTCAATAATGTGTTGGCTATTTGGGGTCTTTTGCATTTACATATAAACTTTAGAATTAATTTGTCAACATCCATAAAATAACTTGTTGAGATTTTGGTTGTGATTGCATTGAACCTATAGAAAAAATTGGAAACTACTGACATCTTGACAATATTGAGGATTCCTATCCATGGTCAAGTCCCTTTATGGAGATCTTTGCTTTCTTTCATCAGAGTTTTACAGTTTTCTTCTTATGGGTCTTGTACATATTGTATTAGATTTGTATATAAGTATTTCAAATTTGGGGTGTTAATATAAATGCTATTGTGTTCTTAATTTCAAATTCCAATTGTTTATTGTTGGTATATGAGAAATTGAATTTTTCATTAATTCATGAAACCTTGCTATAATCACTTTTTCTTTCTAGGAGATTTTTGTTGTTAATTCTTAAGGATTTTCTACATAAACAATTATCTGAAAAGATAATTTTATTTCTTCTTTGCCAGTTTTCACATATTTTCTTGTTGTGCCTTGTCTAATTGCATTAACTAAGAGTTCCAGTACAAAGTTGAATAGCAGTAGTTTGAGTGGACATCCTTGTGTTGTGCTTGGTCTTAACAAGAAAGCATTGAGTTTCTCACCATTAAGTATGACGTCAGCTATAGCATTTTGGGTAGATGTTCTTTATCAAGTAGAAGAAGTTCTCTATTCCTAGTTTACTTAGAATTTTTATCATAAATGGGTTTTGAATTTTGTTGCATGCTTTCCCTGCATCTACTGATATGGTCATATGATTTTTCTTACTTAGTCTGTTGGGATAATTTTTTAATGTTAAACCAGCCTTGCATGCTTTTGATAAATCCCATTTGGTTATGGTATATGATTGTTTTTAAAAAATATTGGATTCAATATGCTAATATTTTGTTGAGGATTTTTTTTGCAAAACATACAATATATTGGAATTGTATCATTTGCTGCTAATTCAAACTTATGGGGGAGAAAAGTTTTATATTTAGAGTTTTAAATGTTGGAGGAGATTTATTGTATTTAAGTGTTCTTTAATCGTATGCTCAAACAAAATTGTTTGAGGACTCCATGTCTATGTTCCATTGCAACTGGATAAGTGCCCATAAATCCTTCCTGTATAGAATTATGGACACTTGCTTCTGAGAAAAAATGCCTTTGCTTAGAATTTGCTGATGACTTCTGGATGATTGCATATTGTCTATGGGAGCCAAATGAAATCAGCAGATTTTCTTTGCATAAAGTGTGGAGGAAGTTAAACTTCAAACTTGGATAGAATAGAAGGGCTTTCAAATTAAGTGTAAACAGTAACATTAGATTATATGAGGTGAAGAAACATATATGAAAACAGTAATAATGTATGCCTGTCTTTTTTCTTCATTTCATGAAGTTTTCCTTTTCTTTCAGTAAAGGTTGAAAGTATACTTTCTCATTCCTTCCATACTTGACATTGTCATATGGAGATAATCTTGCTGAAACAATGATATTCTACAATCTTTTCTTGAATCCAAAGGAAATAAAAGTTGCCATTCTTTTGTATTTTTTCTAATAGGACTGTTAGAATTCCCAGTTATGAACTGTATTCATTCTTCTATAGCTGGAAGGGTTGGGAAGTGTTTTCAAATGAAAATTTTACAGATTATTAGGTTTGTTACTTAAAGTAACAAATATAACATTATATTAGTTTCAGATGTACAACATAATTATTCCATATTTGTTTATATTGGAAAACAATTACCACAATAAGTCTAGTTAACATGTATCACCACACATAGTTACACATGTTTTTTTCTTGTGATGAGAAATTTTAAGATTTACACATTGCTATATTTAAAATAGATAACCAACAAGGACCTACTGTATAGCACTGGGAACACTCCTCAATATTCTATAATAACCTAAATGGAAAAAAACCTTGAAAAATAATAGATACAGGTATATGTATAACTGAACCACTTTGCTGTACACGTGAAACTAACACAACATTGTTAATCAACTATGCTCCAATATAAAGTAAAAATGAAAAAAAGTTTACTTTCTTAGCAACTTTTAAATACATAATATAGTGTTATTCACCATGTTGTATATTGCAGCCCCAGGACTTATCTATTTTATAACTAGAAGTTTGTACCTTTTGACCCCCTTCACCCATTTCACTCACTTTCCACCCCCTACCTCCAAAGATCATCAGTCTGTTATCTGTATTTATGAGTTAGTTTTTGTTTCTGTTATTGTATTTAGATTCCAAATCATATGACATTTGTCCTTCCCTGTATGTCTCATTTCACATAGCATAATGTCCTTCAGGTCCATCCATGTTGTCTCAGATGGCAAGATTTCCATATTTGTTATGGCTGAATAACAATCCATTGTGTAATATATACACCACATTTTCTTCATTCATTCATCGGTGGAGAATATGAGAGGTATTTGTCGGTTGTTCTTCTTTTTTTGTAACATCTATGTCTGGTTTTGGTATCAGGGTAATGCTGGCCTCATAGAATAAGTTATAGCAGATGTATATATCTTTAAAAGAAAAAAATGGGGGTTTTATCTGGAAACTCAGTTATTATTCTAAGCTAAATATTCTCATAATTTAAAATATAATGACATATCCTTGAACTTAGGTAATAGACTGAGTCTTTCTTAAATGTACTTATTTATTATAAATGCTTTATAAAATTACTTCTATTATGCTTTTTAAAACATATATTGAATTAAAATTATATTCCTGTATGAGAAATTTCAAGCAAAAATTAGTGTGCTCAACCATTGTTAATTTCTTAATCAAGACATGAATCAGCATATTCATTAATTCCCTATTATAAAATTATCTATAACAATTGATTTCCCAGTTATAATTATGAGACATTACTTCAAAGGGATTAATAAGTTTTGAATTATTATAAATTTAACTAAATTCTTTTGATTTATCTCCTTTTTTACCCTTTCTAGGTGTCGTTTAAAACACTAAGTTTTGGAATAATTTGTTATATAGGTGTGATGAATTGGGAGATTGGGATTAACATATATACACTAATATGTGTAAAATGGATAACTAATAAGAACCTGCTGTATAAAAAAATAAATAAAATAAAATTCAAAAAAAATAAGCCAAAAAAAAGGAATAGATAAATAATACATTCCCTATGGCTATCTAACTCAGGAAATTATACTTGTCTCAGGTATCCTATTGATCTGGTTTGGATATATTTTGTGATTAGACGTTGAAAATGGAAATACATATACTTTTCTCTTGGTCACGAGGAATTGAAGGCACACCACTACCCTTTCTCCATTTTAAAGAAATAGCTTGGAAACATTTTTCACCAACAAAAATGTCTAAAATAATTTACCTATCATGAATTGTGCAACAATTACAATAAACTTAAAAAGTACCTAATTTGGGGCTAATGCAAAGTTGTGTGTTCATCTTCTTCTGTAAACATTCTTCAAATACTATTGACTCATTTTATTAAGATATTAATATTTTATTATTAACCCATTGTTGTAAATAAATGTAGTTCCTCTCTTAGTTTTGATTCCTTTTAACTTAAAATACATTTTATGATGGTCAGAACGTGATTTTTTTTTGTATTTTATTTATTTTTTTATACAGCAGGTTCTTATTGGTTATCCATTTTATACATATTAGTGTATATATGTAAATCCCAATCTCCCAATTCATCCCACCACCACACTCCCCCACCACTTTCTCCTCTTGGTGTCCATACGTTTGTTCTCTGCATCTGTCTTTATTTCTGCCCTGCAAACCAGATCATCTGTACCATTTTTCTAGATTCCACATATATGTTAATATACAAAATTTGTTTTTCTCTTTCTGACTTACTTTACTCTGTATGACAGTCTCTAGATCCATCCACGTCTCTACAAATGACCCAATTTCGTTCCATTTTATTGCTGAGTAATATTCCATTGTATATATGTACCACATAATCTTTATCCATTCGTCTGTCGATGGGCATTTAGGTTGCTTCCATGACCTGGCTATTGTAAATAGTGCTGCAATGAACATTAGGATGTATGTGTGGGTTTGAATTATGGTTTTCTCTGGGTATATGCTCAGCAGTGAGATTGCTGGGTCATATGATAATTCTATTTTTAGTTTTTTAAGGACCCACTATACTGTTCCCCATAGTGGCTGTATCAATTTACATTCCCACCAACAGTGCAAGAGAGTTCCCTTTTCTCCACACCCTCTGCAGCATTTGTTGTTTGTAGATTTTCTCAGGATGTCCATTCTAACTGGTGTGAGGTGATACCTCATTGTAGTTTTGATTTTCATTTCTCTAATAAGTAGTGATATTGAGCAGCTTTTCATGTACTTCATGGCCATCTGTATGTCTTCTTTGGAGAAATGTCTATTTAGGACTTCTGCCCATTTTTTGATTGGGTTGTTTGTTTTTTTAATACTGAGCTGCATGAGCTGTTTATATATTTTGGAGATTAATCCTTTGTCCATTGATTCATTTGCAAATATTTTCTCCCATTCTGAGGGTTGTCTTTTTGTCTTCTTTGTAGTTTCCTTTGTTTTGCAATAGCTTTTAAGTTTCATTAGATCCCATTTGTTTATTTTTGTTTTTATTTCCATTACTCTAGGAGGTGGATCAAAAAAGATCTTGCTGTGATTTATGTCACAGAGTGTTCTTCCTATGTTTTCCTCTAAAAGTTTTATAGTGTCTGGTCTTACATTTAGGTCTCTAATCCATTTTGAGTTTATTTTTGTGTATAGTGATAGGGAGTGCTTTAATTTCATTCTTTTATATGTAGCTGGCCGGATTTCCCAGCACCACTTATTGAAGAGACTGTGTTTTCTCCATTGTATATCCTTGCCTCCTTTGTCATAGATTAATTGACCATATGTGCATGGATTTACCTCTGGGCTTTCTATCCTGTTCCATGGATCTATATTTCAGTTTTTGTGCCAGTACCATACTGTCTTGATTACTGTAGCTTTGTCGTATAGTCTGAAGTCAAGGAGCCTGATTCCTCCAGCTTTTTCTTTCTCAAGATTGCTTTGGCTATTTGGGGTCTTTTGTGTTTCCATACAAATTGTGAAATTTATTGTTCTAGTTCTGTGAATAATGCCATTGGTAGTTTGATAGGGATTGCATTGAATCTGTAGATTGCTCTGGGTAGTATAGTCATTTTCACAATGTTGATTCTTTCAGTCCAAGAACATGGTGTATCTCTCCATGTGTTTTTATCGTCTTTCATTTCTTTCACCAGTGTCATAGTTTTCTGCATACAGGTCTTTTGTCTCCCTATGTAGGTTTATTCCTAGATATTATATTCTTTTTGTTGCAATGGTAAGTGGAAGTGTTTCCTTAATTTCTCCTTCAGGTTTTTCATCATTAGTGTATAAGAATGTAAGAGATTTCTGTGCATTAATTTTGTATCCTGAAACTTTACCAAATTCATTGATTAGCTCTAGTAGTTTTCTGGTGGCATCTCTAGGATCTTTTATGTATAGTATCATGTTATCTGCAAACAGTGACAGCTTTACTTCTTCTCAACATAATAAAGGCCATATATGAAAAACCCACAGCAAACATCATTCTCAATGGTGAAAAACTGAAAGCATTTCCTCTAAGATCAGGAACAAGACAAGGATGTCCACTCTCGCCAATATTATTCAACATAGTTTTGGAAGTCCTAGCCATGGCAATCAGAGAAGAAAAATAAATAAAAGGAATACAAACTGGAAAAGAAGAAAATGTGATTTTTAAATATGTTAATTCCTCCACTAATTTGATGTTTAGGAAGTGTTTCCTTAAATGCAAAATTATCCAACTAACGTCTTGTACATATTTTTGCACTGAAATAAGTGGAAGGTAAGTAATGTATTAATCTTATAATTGGGGTCAGCATATAGTTTCCATAACTTGAAATTCATATGAATACCCAGAGCTCACACCAAAAACAACAGAATAATGCCTTGTTCTATGAAAATCAGAGAAGTTAGTGGAGAAATAATTAAGAATTGCTAAGTCATTTGACATCAGATTTTGGTGTTTGGACTAAATTCCAAATAGCAGCTAACCATAGCAACAGATGATTGTAAGACTGTTTGTAAGGTTTTGGGGGTGGTTACAGTCAGTGTACAGAGGTAAATAATGTAATTTCATATATGATCTACTCTGCCAGGGTGTGGTGGGTTCATTGAACAGATAATATCAATATAGATACATATAATTTACAAAATAAGGTTAATTAAATATTAGCTTTCTTAAAAATCACAATTGATGGGCTTCCCTGGTGGCGCAGTGGTTTGGTGGTCCACCTGCCGATGCAGGGGACGCGGGTTCATGCCCCGGTCTGGGAGGATCCCAGGTGCCGCGGAGCGGCTGGGCCCCTGAGCCGTGGTCGCTGGGCCTTTGCATCCGGAGCCTGTGCTCCGCAGCAGGAGGGGCAGCAGCGGTGGGAGGCCCGCGTACCGCAAAAAAAAAAAAAAGAAAATCACAACTGATAGCTCTTAACCCCCCCCACCCCCAAATATTTTAATTAGAGGTAATTCCACTTCAGTCACATTCAGGAGACTTTCACAGTCCTAGAGTTCACTGCCCACTTCTCGTGATTTCCGCATATTAATATTTGGATCCAGGACTGTGGCCCTGTAAAATGCAGACAAAGCAAAACATTCACAGGCTGGTGTGGTAGGAATAATTCTAAAGATATGTCCCTAAGATAATAGTCCTTTTATTATTCCATCTAACACTAATCCATGTACTACCATAAAGGAATTTGCAAGTGTAATTAAGGCTACGAATAAACTGATCTTAAAAGGGAGGGATCATTCTAGATTATGCAGGTGGGCCCAATGTAATTACGAGTCTTTAAAGCGGAAGAGAAAACAGAAGAGTCATTCAGGTATATGTAATAGAAGAAGAGGTCAGAGAGATTATAAACATGAGAAGGATCCAACACACTGCTCCTGGCTCTGTGCTGTAGGATCCTGTATGAAAGGACCTGAGAAAGAACCCTCTAGGTGGTAAGGTGGCCACCCACTGACAGCCAGCAAGGAAAGGCACATCTCAGCCCTAGTCCCAAAAGCAACTGTATTTTGCTGACAACCTGAGCGAATTTAAGATTGAATTCTTCTCAGAATTGGCTAATAATAGCTCAGCTAGGTGACACCTTGGTTTTGGCACTGTGAAACTTAAAGCATAATAACCAGCTGAGTCAACCTAGCCTTTTGAACTACAGACTTGTGAGAATATATTTGTGTTATTCGAATCCACTAAATGTGTGGTAATTTTTTAAGGCTGCAATGGAATACTAATATAACTGGTGATTTGATGGTCACGAGGCATATGAACCTCTGAACCCAAACTCCAATCGTCTGATTCAGTTTTATAGTTCCTGCCAAACTGAGTCTGTTACTCAAAATTATCTCCACCTATAAAGTCTTTTTTTTTAATTTGTGCAGGGGATAAAACACACAGTCTAGTGATATCAAGTGAGAAGAGGGTGATGTGATAGACTCTTTATGGGTCTTCATGAGGCAAAGAACTCTGAGATTGAAAGCTGGATGTTATTTGGTATCAGAAGCAAGTCATGGAGGTTGGAGATAAGATTACATAAGAACAGACAATATTTGAGTAAACAATACCTTCTTCCTTTTTAACTTTGCTGAAGCTCTACCCCCTAAGAGGATAGGGAACAATCTTTTGTACTGTACTCAAAACAACAATTCATAGGACACTTATTTTAGAGCACCATGATGCATTACAAATACCTTTGAAAGCTTTTTATTTGATAATCATATATTAGGCACCAATAAAAACCAGATTCTAGATGTATTAGCTTCTATTTTGTTTGAATTTTTTTAACGAAGCCTATCTTTCAAGTAACTTAGAGAAGATGACACAGAATGCAAGAATACACAGACACACACATGCTTGTGTTTACCCATTTGTAAATATTAGTTTTATATAAACTAGCAATATATGCTTCCTAAAATAGAATATCATTAAATTAGAAAAGAGACATTTATAATATAGAAAAAACAAAACAAAACAAAAAACCACCTTCTAGCATTTTCATTGATTCTTTTCAAGTGGTTGGTTGATGACTGGTTTAGTTTATGTCAGAAACAAAAGCCTTAGAGAAACACTGATTATTCAAATTTTCATAAGAAAAGAATAAAACCTCCATTATAATTTTAAGTGAGTGTCACAAAAATTGCTAAAAAAATTAATCGTAAGTAAGATTAAACACACTAGCCTCAGAAAATGAAACTTTGTAGCTCTTTCCTTCTTGAGGATCCAAGTTACAAGTAGTTCTTCAGGTTATTGTGAGAAACCTCTATGCTCTAAAATTTCTAAAGGTAACACACAAGCATGATTTGCAAATTTTAATTCAGTTTTCAATGTGTCTCAATTAAAATGTCCTTATTTAAAAAAATGTTTTATATGTGTGCTTCAAGTGTTACTATTTATAAACTGTATTTCAAATGTTATATACATATGCATCTTATTGCCACTGGAAATTTATTCAGTCACCTTAAGGAGATGCAATGGTGGCTGAGATGTGTTTTTTTTAAGTTCAAGATTTTGTCTTTAACTGTGTACTACTAACAAAAATCAAATATTGTATTAAATGACACTTTCCAAATACTGTGCACCACACTATTATGAAAAAGTACAGAAATGAACAAACATATCAACTACCTCAGAAGAAGTGAAATATAAGATAAAATGGTATTGTTTGATATATTTGAGAATACTAAAATCACACAAAACAGGGATAAAAGTTTCAATAGACATGCTAAATGGAGTGGTCATAACTAAAGGATTACGTAGGTAGTCCTTGAGCCTAAAACAAAGATAGGAAAAGTAAGTAAAGAGGCACAGAAAATAATCACTTCATATCCAATACCTGACTCACAGAATCTCAAGCAACAGACAACACAAACAACAATATATATGATACTTTACCAGAGCTAAAAATTCAATTCATATTTTTTTAAGAAAAGATTTTTCCAAAATTAAAAAGGTTATAAAAGGAAGGTCGCATGCACATTTTTCAGTAGCATCAGAGGTTGCTAGAAAACCATTGGAATACCTTCAAAGTTCTGAATAGAATGATTTTTGAAATTGAATAATCAGTAAAAGTATTAAGTAAGCATAAGGCTTAAAAAGTATAAATGCGTACATAAGCATAAAGGAAAGGTTTCTTGAAATAAAGAGCATTTTCTCCTTAGAAATGATCTGTTCTAAATAAAATCCCACCAAATAACACCTTTTTCAATCACATAAAGCTTTTTAAAATGTACTTTGATTAAATAAGTTGGCTATTTGATGAAGGTTAAAGCTAAGGAGGAGCGAAGAAAACTGGATGAATCTCCTCTCTAACCTGAATGGTGGTACAGATGAGAGTAACGTCAGTAGATGTGCTCAGTATCTTGATTGTGATAATGGTTTCAGGAGTGTAACAAAATTTCAAAACTCTTCGAATTGTACAATATAAATATGTGTCATTTAATATTTGTCTATTCCTCCATAAAAGTTTTAAAATGTAAACATTGTAAATATAATATTTCAATAAATATTAATTTTCAATTTTTATCCAGTATATTAAAATTGCCTTTCAAACTTTTCTATAGATACACTGATCATTTCGATAAAGCCATATGGAATATAAACTAAAAGTAAAAATCTAATCTTTCCCCTTTGCAAATAACAGCTAAATACCATCGTTACATTTAAAATGTTATCAAATTGCCAATATGTTAGGGTTTTTCTGTAGAGTGAATGAAGCACAAATTCTGGAGCCAAACAGGCATGGTTTCAACATTTGGCTTTAACCATACTCCTTCTGAGGACCTGAACAAGTGATTTTTTTCAAAATTCTCATTTTTTTAATGTAAAAAGGCAAAATACCTATTAAAAATACTTTGAGAAACTAGCTATCAAAGGGTTTGTCATTGTTGCCAAATAATATTTTCCTTTTCTTCCACGCTTTCTTTTTTCCATTATCTCTTACTTTTTTAGCATCTTCTTTTTTCTTATTCTCTATCAAGTATCTAACATTTATGAATACTGATTTAATTTAATTTCCTCAGAAGAGTCTCAGTATATCTGCCTCTCTTCTGTTTTCTAAGCAAGGTACATGCACATCTTTGGAAAACATCATATAAAGCATTGATTAATAAGGCCCTTAGACTTTAAAATGTCATTAAAAAAAAAAAGATAAGTGATGAGAGTGATCCATTTTTAGTTTGCAATGTATGGAAAGCATTTTAGTTTATTCAATAGTAATCAACAGCCTCTGCACTGTTATTTACTGATTGCTATTACATCTTCCTAAGGGGCCTGAGTAGAGATTAAGTGTTTCACAGAAAAGTTACACAGTCTGAGTCTGAAGGCATTTCATAATGAAGGTAAAATTAGAGAGGCAGTATTTTGACATCTGTAGGAATCACATTTTGCAAATATAGCTTAACATTCTGGTATTTTTTTTCCCTTCAAATTCAGATATGCTTCAAACCTCTGTAGATATTATAGGAGTAAAGCTGTCAGCGTGGTTAGTTTTCTCAGAAAAAACCCAAATCTCCCTCTCGAGTTCCTGACAGATATGTTTTCCATTTAGCAGTGGACTGAAATAGGTAAAAACCACAACACCTATTCCCATTAATATGAATGTTATCAGATGACTTGGGTTCACATCCTTCTAAAGCAAAGATAAAGAGGAGACAAGGAATACTCTCAGGAACAAATTCAAACTGAATAAAAACTCTTTTTTCTTTGAGCCTTGACAACATTTTTTTAGAATAATGCAAATGAATATGATTTCGAAAACAAATGGAAGACTGGGGCAGGAAATATACCACATGAACCTGGAACAACTCGTAGTTCCAGAAATTAAAACATACTCAAAATGAAAAACAAACAGACAAGCAGTCTTAATGGGGGTATGTCAAAAGGTTTGATTTTTAGTTAACAATGATCTATCAATATTGCTTCACTAATTAATGAACTAAATAAATGAACCATAGTAATGCAAGATTTTAATAATTATGGAACTGGATGAAGGGTGTTTGGGAAGGAATTCTTTTACATTTGCAGTTTTTCTGTAAATCTAAACTATTCTAAAGTTTAAAAATTAATTACCAAAAAAGAAACAAATTTATTTAATCATAAGGATTTTTAAAAAATAATATGTTTGCATCACATTTATCATTAAGTAAACTATTAGTCAATACACTTTTAGGTTCTTTATTTAGGAAACAGGGATCTACATAGACAACCTCTGAAGAATTGAAAAAATGCATCTTAGTAATTTTCAAGTATTCATTTTCAAGTTCATTTTCAGTAACATTATAACTGTTTTGTAAGGGAAAATTTCAAGACTGAATTTATGTTTATTACTATAAGTACTCTTTTTTGGTCCATTTTTCTATGTAAGAAAAGTACTCTGACAACAGAAACATTCTTATACTTTATGAGTCAAAAATATCTGTCACAGAAATTAAGTAATAATATTTTTTTTCTCTGAAGCTTATGGGGCTTAAAATATTCTCATTCATAGGGATTTCATTCCTTGTGGCAAATTGAACAATGTGTATGTATAAAAATGTAGTTGATGGGACTATGCCACAAATTCAGTTAGTATAAGGAAAGTCTCATTTTCTATAGTTACGGCCCTTAGTTTGAGTGAGCTATAGGATTTTCATTATTCAGAAATGATATTGGAATAAAATACAAGATTTTGCAAAGTATGATCCATGGTACATAAATCTACTAAAATGTTACGTATTATGTTCCTCTTTTGAATATCAGATCCACAAATTATTATATGAACAGCTCTGAGGAGCTTTACAGTAACAAAATTTGTTTAGCATTGTTTAATCCAATATTTCTCAAAGTTATTTAACTATGGAATGCTTTTTCACTCAATAGTGATTAACCTTGTACAAATACTGAATTCCATGGAACATGATCTTAGAAATGCTGGCTTGTTAGAAAACACTGAGTATAAAATGCTTCCTGTATTTAATTGTGGTAATCTTGACATTATCAATTGCAATCTTTGTGTCATAATTTTCACTATGAGTGAAAATTATTGAGTAAAAACAAAACAAGTAGCAAAGAAACCAGAAATTGTAAACAAAACATATCATTGGTCATTCTAAACTCAGGGAATTGGTGAGACTATTTTGAATATAATATACTAATGCAAAATGATTAAAAGTCACTAGAATTTTTCCATTAACTCTCGTTGACTATAAAAGTAAAAGTACACAGAATCCAAGGGGGAAACACATCAAAATTGTTATAAAATTATTTATCTATCTATCTAGTCATCTATCATTTATCTACATAAACATGTATGTATATATATGTGTGTATGTATGTATACTTCATATTTATCTATATCTATAACGATATAGATATTTAACATTATCCCTGTCTCTATAAATATTTGAGGATTTAGACTATTATAATAAATCAGAGCAACAAGCCTGAGATTGTGTTAAAAAGGGTCTATGGATACTGATTTTTGTTATAGTTTTTCCATTTTCACATTCTTAAGGTCTCATTAGTCAATTAAAGATTTTGCTAATTTTGATGATTAGAATTAGAATTAAAGATTTAGAATTAAAGAATGGAGAATAAAAGATTTTGCTAATTTTGATGATCCTAGACAAAAGAGTTTGGAAAACAAGCTGGAGGAAACTAAAGTACTAGATGAAAATTTTGAAATCATCAAATGTATCCTTTATTTATAAAAAAGTTAAAATTGTGAGCTCTGTCCAATTTTATAGAAATAAAGATATCCTGAGTCTTTTGGTTCTGAATGTATGGTGTTCTTTATGGACATCACACTGAATTAAACCCTTGGTGTATAGAGTAAATTGCTGTTGACTTTAGAAAGAAAATATTTCTTTATGGTCAAGGTAGATTTTCATAGCTAACAGGAAAAATTTTATACTATGAAATGGAAATTACAATAAAACCTGGGTGTGAATACTGTCTTTGTTGTTCAATGACTACATGTCTTACATTAAGTAACTTGATCCATCTAAACCTCCTTAACATTATAATCACATTTAAAATCACATTTAAAATGAGTCATACTAGATTAACCTCTTAGAGTATGGCTGTGAAGGTGAAAATAGATACAATTTAAGAAGCACTTAGCTTAGCACAATGTTTAGTACAAAATGAATTCTAAATAGATACCATTTCTAAAATTAATTGTTAGGAAAAGAGTGAAAATTCCATTTCAATTTAATTCCCATAAAAGTTTTGAAGGATAATTATGAAAACTGGTTTAGAGATCATTTTGTACATTAGTTCACTGAAAATTATAAATATTACCTGTGATCATTAATTTTATGTGTCAATTTGACTAGGCCATGAGTTGTTCTGATATTTGGCTAAATATTATATCTGGGTGTGTTTCTGAAGGCGTTTCCCAATGAGATTTACAATTCAGTCGTGAAGTCAGTAAAGCAGATTATCCTCCCCTGTGTGAGTGGGCAGCATTCAATCATTCGTGGGCCTGAATAGAACACAATGTGGAGGAAGGGAGAGTTCAACTCTTCTTCCGCCTGATTGTTAAGCTGGGACATCAGTCTTCTCCTGCCCTAATACAGGAGAGGCTGATGGGTTTAAGCCATCAGCCTCTCTGGTTCTCAGGCTTTCAGACTGAATCTCACCACTGATCTTCTTCTGTTTCCTGCTTGTAGGTATCAGATTGCAGGATTCTCAGCCTCCATAAGCACTTGAGCCAACTCTTTATAATAATCTCTTTCTCTGAATATATTCTATTGGTTCTGTTTTTCTGGATAACCCTGACTAATACAGATTTTCGCACCAAGAGGTGTTAAGAGGAGTTCTAAAGGAACAGAATGTTAAGGATGACTTTTTCAAATCGGTTCCAGGGGTTCTGGAATTGACTCTCTAATCTGATTAGATTTACAGATGGTCATGACACTATTTCTAGTAGTAAAGAGAGCACTGATAGCCCATGCCATGATCTAGCAAAATATCTTCCCTAGATCTCCTAATCAACAACTTAAAAGAAGAAAGGAGCTGGATGAGTATGTATATAGTACTTTTAAATATTTTTGGAAAACTAACGAATATAGTGGGGTTGGCTCTTGCTCCTAATATCACTGGACGAAGTGGTATTAAAAAAAGATGATCTCAGAGATTTAAATATTCAGGTCAAGCACCACATAAATAACCTAAGAGCTTCCATGAGTGCCTTGAAGAAGACCTTTATCTCCTATAGTTGCAGGGCTAAAACTGCTGAAAATCAAATGCAGTATCCGACCCTGAGAATGGCTAAATTACAATGCAAGGTGAAATTCTAGCTTCACAGGATGTCTACTGTTAAAGTGAGGACTTTGATTGGGAAAGAATGGGATCTTATAATTTGGGATGGTGACTTGTGGAGAAACCCTTATGAGACCAGACATAGAGCTCCTAAATTCTAATGAGTTTTCATTGTCAGTGCAAATGGCACTCTCAGTGGAAGAGACCTCCCCAGCCCCATCAGCCACAGTTTCCTCACCCCGAGTTGTATCAACCTCTCTACACTCCCTGCGCTGCTTCAGAAAGTGCAGTGGCCTCCCCTGAGGCAGTTACCATGGGAAGGCTATGTAGATGCTTCTCAGGACCCACCACCATTACCCCACTTTGTTTTTAGACCAATAACTAGACCCAAGTCCCAGCAGGCCCCTAAAGGGGAGGTGCAAAGTGTGACTCACGAGGAGTAGCACCACTGTCTAAAATAACTACTGAATTTTCTTATATAGAGGTATGGAAATCCAGGGAACATAAGTGGGAATGGATACTAATGGTATGGAATAATGCTGGAAGGAACATAACGTTGGATCGGTCTGTATTTACTGATATGGGCTCCCTTAGCAGAAATTTTGCATTTAAAGTTGCAGCTCTGGGAGTTAGAAGACCTCTAACAATTTTGGGATTGGTTGGCTGAAACATGGACAAAAGTCAGCCCACAGTGAGCAAACTGGAACTTCCAGACATGCCTTGCTTTAATGTAGAAAAGGCTTAGGGGATTGGAATGTTAGAGTGGATTTGTCATTTAAGACCTACTCAGCCACACTGGGTGTGTCCAGAAAACATGTACTATGAGAAATAATAGTATAAAGACAGCAAAAGCCAGCATCCTTGACAGATCTCTGTGATCACACTTCTCTGCAACTCAGACCTCACAGTGACATCTGCAGTCACTGAATTGGGAAATCTAAATGTAGTGGGAGTAACTGGATCCCTAGGAGGCAGGGGCCAAGCAGTGGCATTCAACTGCCAAAGGCAAGGTGGGTGTGGTTTGCCATAATGGAAAAATAGTCGGCTCTCACAGACTTATGGCATTTAGTAGTTGATAACAGTGTCTCAGGAAGTGAAATAGATAGAAAGTCTACTCCTTTATTACTTGATCTATATAAGCAAAATTTTCTAAGTCAAGTGAATAAAACCCTAATCTGAATCATAAAAATAGAGAGTCAAAGCCCGTTGGTCAATTCCCAGATTTGAGCCAGTTGACAGATCCAGAACAGCTTAAATGAAGGGGAAGCTGGGTCCCCTTGAAGAAAGACCTCTGTAAACGTAGTTTATATTGTTACTCATTTTCATATCCTTCACCAAGGGGACTGACATCCTTTTGCCAGGGTAACCTTGATTTGGGGAAAAGAAAATGATCAGAACTTTCAGGAACTACTGAACACTGGCTTTGAACTGACATTAATTCCAAGGACCCAACACATCACTGTGGTGTATCGATCAATGTAGGGGCTTAAGAAGATGATCAATAGAGTTTTAGCTCAAGTCCATCTCACAGTGGGCCCAGGGATTCCCAAGACCTATCCTGTGTTTTTTTTCCCCTAGTTCCAGAATGCATGCTTGAATAGACATACTCTGAATGGGCAAAAATGTGAGGATATTTGTGTCCCATATGAATGCTCACCTAAGGTTTACCTCAGCAGAATAGGCATTAATAATCAAGCAGATAAGATGACCTCTTCTGTGGATACCAGTCACCCACTTTCCCCAGCCTCCTCTGTCACTGTCCAACAGGCTCAAGAACAAAGTGTCCATGGTGGCAGGAAAGGAGGTTATGCATGGATGAAGCAACATGGACTTCCATTCATCAAGGATGACCTAGCTAAAGCCACTGCTAAGTGCCTAATCTTCCAGGAACAGAGACCAACACCGGCCTTCCATTCCCCTGGTGGCAAGTTCCATCAAGGAAGGAGCAGTATTTTGTTCTTATAGGAATAGACAATTACTCTGGAAATGGATTTACCTTCCCATGTACACACGCTCCTACCAAAATTATCATCAGTGGCCTTACAGGATGCCTTATCCACTGTCATAGTATTCCACACAGCATTGCTTCTGATGAAGGAACTTATTTCACAGCAGAAGAAGTGCAAGAAGGGACCCATGTTCATGAAATTCACTGGTATTACCATGTTCTATATCATGCTAAGTAGCTGGCTTGACAGAACAATGGAATGGCCTTTTGAAGACAGTTAACAGTAACAGTTAGATGGCAATACCTTGTAAGGCTGGGACAAGGCTATCTAGGAGGCTGTATATGCTATGAATCAGTGAGTCTATATATTCTATTTCTCCTACAGGCAGAATTCACGGGTCCAGGATTCAAGGGGTGGAAGTGGAGGTGGCACCACTCAATATTATCTCTAGTGACCCCATAGCAAATTTTTTTCTTCTTGTTCCCCTGACTTTATGCTTTGCTGGCCAAGAGGTTTTATTCCAGAGGGAAAAATTCTTCCACCAGATGACAAGGCAATGATTCCACTGAACTGGAATTTAAGACTACCACTTGGTCACTTTGGCTTCCTCATGCCACTGAATCAACAGGCAAAGAAGGGAGTTACTGTGCTGGTTGGGGTGACTGGTGCTGACTACCAAGAGGAAATTGGACTACTACTGCACATTGGAGGTCAGGAAGTATATGTCTGGGATACAGGATATCCCTAAGAGTGTTTCTTATTATTATGACGTCTTTTGCTTAAGGTAAATGGAAAACTACATAGACCCAATCCAGACAGACTGCTAATGGCTCATACTTTTCAGGAATGATCAGGTTTGGGTAACTCCATAAAATTAACCACAACCAACTGAAGTCCTTGCTGAGGGCAAAGCAAATACAGAGTGGGCAGTGGAAGAAAGTAGTTATAAATACCAGCTGTGACCATGTGACCAGTTATAAAAACAAGAACTGTAATTATGAATTTTTCCTCCTTAGTTTGTTATGAATACATTTGTGTGATATGATGTGTGTGTGTGTGTGTAATGAAAATATCTTTGTTTTCTTTCCCTTCATATTCCCTTACCATATAACATAAGAGGTATTGACTTTATATCAAATTATTTAATATTTTTTAATTTTACATCATAGTATTTAAGTTATGGGATCAAGGAAAAGAGTGAACCTCACTCAAGGGCTTTACCTTTTCTTCTGGGGAAAGGATTAGTGCATTTTCAGTTGTACTTAGGAGAGTTATACCATGTTAGACAGAATTATAACCTTGTTATTGCCTTCATTTAGAAATTAAGTATGGTTTAAGAAGATGTGTGTGGGTGCCAAGTTGATAAGAAGTAGACTTGTGATTGTTAATTTTATGTATCAACTTGAGCACGTTACATACAGAATACAGAGATATCTGGCTAAACATTATTTCTGGTTTTGTCTGTGAAGTGTTTCTGGATAAGATTTGAATTTGAACTGGTGAACTCAGTAAAGAAGATTACCTTTACTAATGTGGGTAGGCACCATCCAGTCCACTGAGGGCCTGAATGGAACAAAATGTGGAGGAGGAAGGGAGACTTTGCCCTTTCTTCTTCCTGACTGGTCAAACTAGGATGTCAGTCTTCTCCTGCCTTCAGAAGGGGGTTTACCTGATTGGCTGCCCTGGTTCTCAGGCCTTTGGAGATATATATATATATATATATATATATATATATATATATATAGAGAGAGAGAGAGAGAGAGAGAGAGAGAGAGAGAGAGAGAGAGAGAGAGCCTATTGATTCTGTTTTTCTGGAGAACCCTGATTAATACATTAACTGAGGTAAAAGATTCAGTGATTTTCTAGGACCCTTTCCAGAGCGCTTGATTCAGAGTAGATGGAGTGGAGACCAGGAATATGCATTTTAAATAAGTGCCCCAAATGATTTTTATAATCATTTTATCCCAGTTCAGAACTAAAAATAAAAACAGGTGGGTAAAACTATAAGGTTCAGTTATCAGAAAGTTCTGGGTGAAATTCTTCTTACTAGATATTTGAATATGTACATGGCACTAAATCTCTTTGTCCATAACATGGGGGAAATTATGCCTATTTCATAGGATTATTATAACAATTGAATGAGAAAAAAATGTACACTGAGGACATAATATAAAATATTTGTGATATGATTTCTGGGTAACACAGAAACCTCTTTCTCTGTATGTATCTTTATCATCTATCTATCTATCTATCTATCTAAGTTTTCTAACCATAAACCTCCTAATGTTGATATGACTGACTGAAAGAAGGAAATATCAGAATTTCATTTAATTAGAGGTGATTAATGGCTTGCTGACAAAATTAATGAATTATACTTTTTTGTTTCTTTTTATAATAAAAGAAAAATTTTTTGAAAAACCATGTAAAAGATGAAAGAAATTAGCCTTAATTCCCCAACTCAGCTGTAAAAGTGTTAACATTTTGGATTCAAGCAAATCTTGTTTTTGCATGAATCAGCATGTGTTTATTCACACTAATTTTTAATTTTTATTCTTGCCAAAGAGTTAGGAGATTTCCACAGCATCACTGAGTAAATGATTCTTGCTTTCTCATTAGTTATAATGCCTTTTATAACATATATTAAGTACTTACAAATTCTAAAGTTTATTTATGTGTGTATATATGATTACATATGTTTGTTACAATCAAATTCACATAACTAATATATAAGCCATATCTGTTAAAATACAATATACAAGATTCTTGTTTATCTGAAAGAAATGTTGGATATGTTAAAAGTTAAATGTACTGGCAAACACTAAATATATTTGCTATATTAACACCAATCAAAAAGAGAAATCTCCATAAATTTAAATAATTGATCTTTTTGGGAAAAATAACTTTAGCTGTCATGTTCAAGCATTACTGTTCATTTTCTTATTCTAATATATAAGTAGTCTTAGAAAAAATAACTTTTATTAGCAAATTACAGTACCAACTGCAATGAAAATATACATTATTATATAATAATATATATTATTAGAGGTATTATCTTGGCATTTCTTAACTTCCTGCACCCATTTCTGAAGATATATTGCCCTTGAGGACTTAGATCCAAATAAGTAATCTTTACTATTTGACAAAACTTTATCTCTGATTCTCTGTCTCCTCTGTGATGAACTTGGTTCTCTTTATTTTCCTCTTGAATCTATAATGAACAATAATTGTTCAGTATCTCATACCTTTTATTTTGAAGTGGGGACCTTTTGATTATTGGCCAGCAGAGGAGAGATAGTTCATAAGTCCTCTTAATTGCCCATTATCTAGGTTTGACCAAAATTTAGTCAGGCTTTTCTCCTCCCCACATGTACCTAGACTTACATTTGCCCCCAAGCACAAACAAAAACTAAGGTGCAGAATATCTTACAGCTCAACTGAGAACAGGCTGACTTCAGGGAAAACAAATAATTTTAAACATCCCTAATAAACGTCCACATAAAAATGGAAGCTAATTATGAATTGAGTGTCTCAGAAACGTTCTGTAAGCTTTGTTTCAAGAAAAGTGAGGAGATTTTAAAGAGGACCTAATGAAACTTAGAAACTTTTGCACAGCAAAGGAAACTATAAACAAGACAAAAAAACAACCCTGAGAATGGGAGAAAATCTTTGCAAATGAATCAATAAAGAATTCATCTCCAAAATATATAAACAGCTCATGCAGCTCAACATTAAAAAAACAAACAACCCAATAAAAAAATGGACAGAAGACCTAAATAGACATTTCTCCAAAGATGACATACAGATGGCCAAGAAGCACATGAAAAGCTGCTCAACATCACTAATTATTAGAGAAATGAAAATCAAAACTACAATGAGGTATCACCTCATACTGGTTAGAATGGGCATCATCAGAAAATCTACAAACAACAAATGCTGGAGAGGGTGTGGAAAAAAGAGAACCCTCTTGCACTGTTGTGGGAATGTAAATTGATACAGCCACTATGGAGAACAGTATGGAGGGTCCTTTAAAAATGAAAAATAGAATTACCACATGATCCAGCAATCCCACTACTGGGCATGTACCCAGAGAAAACCATAATTTAAAAAGACACATGCACCCCAATGTTCATTGCAGCACTATTTACAATAGCCAGGTCATGGAAGCAACCTAAATGCCAATTGACAGAAGAATGGATAAAGATTATGTGGTATATATATACAATGGAATATTACTCACCAATAAAAAGGAACGAAACTGGGTCATTTGTAGAGACGTGGATGGACCTAGAGACTGTCACACAGAGTGAAGTAAATCAGAAAAAGAAAAACAAATATCATATATTAACGCATATATGTGAAGTCTAGAAAAATGGTACATGTGAACTGGTCTGCAAGGCAGAAATAGAGACACAGATGTAGAGAACAAACGTATGGACACCAAGTGGAGAAAGTGGTGGGGGTGGGGGGGGTGGGATGAACTGGGAGATTGGGATTGACATGTATACACTGATGTGTATAAAATGGATGACTAATAAAATATTAAAAAAATAAAATTAAATTAAATTTAAAAAAAAGTAAGGAGATTTTGTACTTAGATGCAGCTTTCATTTTAAAAGGGAAACACAGTCATCTGGTATGATTAGACCTATTTTTTTTTTTTTTTGGTCAAGTCTTTTTGGAAAAAGAGTTGCTTTCTTACCACTGTTCTAGACTTTTACATCATCATATAATTAGTTACTGCCACATTGACAGCATATCTGTAAATTATTAATGAGAGTATTTTAATTTGCTGCAGCACAAATTTTTTTGAAATAAAAACAGAAAATGCTCTTTATAAAATTGATGCTTATGAAAAATAACAATGTTGACAGGAGCAGATGTTTCTATCTCATTCTTAATCCCTTTGTAAATCAATTCAACTGCTACTGACTCCCCAAAATTCCAAAAATAATTAGTGAAAAAAAGTGCTTGGAAAGGCATCCAACTCTGATAAAATCATAATCTCTCTCTTCAAATAAATGTGACTAAGACTGGATCTGAACAACAACTGGCAATCAGTGACACATTCTGTATTTTCGTAACTTAAAATGATGTCAACTCTTTTTGTAAGTAAATTTTAAAAATAGTAATTGAAAATAGCAGACATTTATTTTTTACTATTCCTTTTGTAGGTTTTAGTTTAGAAAGTCAAATTAAAGTACTAAAAACTAGCTCTTATGTTTGCAATTCTTTCAATTTACATAAGTAGTTACTTTCATCTTTAAGATAAATTCTTTAATATTTAAATCAACCTAATTCTACTCTTGACTAAACTGCTTTCCTCGTTTAGCATTCTGCTAGGTTTCTCTCTGAGTAGTAATATGAGGTCATACCTTATACTTTATTTAAGTTGATAATGTTTAATTGAAAATCTTAATAGAACTGTAAAATTGGGGAAAATATTACATATGACAGGAAAGCAACAAAAATCATTTAATAAAAATGATCATACCTCAAGAAAATTAAATTTTATAACCTAAAATATACTATTTCCTAAATCACCCCCTGTATGTGTGTCTAAGAATTTTTAATTTTTAAATTATTTGCCATTTTTAAAAAATTTGAAAAGTCTACATATCCTGTATTTATGTTCACTAATTTTTTAACATCTTGTATAGTTTTAATTTCTCAGTTTCTCACTTTCCTTCTTGCTCCCTCTTTCCCCTTTATTAACCACTTGAAATTTGTAGACATCCCGACACTTTATGTACTTTAGCATGTATCACTGAAGAACATAGCATATAATCATAATGCAATTATTGTACCAGAGATATAATACTGATAACAATATTATCTAACATACAATCCCTTTTCAAACTTTCCCCAATGTATATTTTATAGCTGTTTTATTTTTTGTTTGTTTATTGGTCTATTCAATCCAGGGCCCAATAAAAGGTCAAGGGTTGCACATAGTTATCATGTGACTTGAGTCTCCTTTGGTTGTGTCTACCTTCCATATCATTTGTCTTTCATGACATTGACAGTTTGGAAAAATCCTGGTTAGTTGATAGATTTGCATTACTATCTTTGTCCCCAAAACATGTCAACATATCTAAGTATTGATAATTTTACCACTTCATGCTACAGCATGTTGGCCTATGAGATTTTTTGGTCTTTTTCAAAGGGTAAGAAAGAGCTAATAACATCCATTGATTGCTTGTGATTTACAATGTAATGTTTTTTTTCTCAAAATTTTATGTACTTATTTATATGAGTGTATATATGATTTATATGTATATGCATATATGTATTTTGTATGTATACATGTATATATACACACATACACAGAGCATTGCACACACATATGTATATTTTTTCACAAATGTTGATCTATTTGATTTCTTTCAAGGTAAATTATATTATCACCACTTTTGTTATCTGATAAAACATGCTTAGAGATAAACATATTATTCAAGACCACTTGTAAGTACAAGTTGGGATTTTACCTCAGGCTCTTTCCGTGGTAAGCGTGCAGCTTACTCACTGGACAACATGTTGACAGAGCGCATCTGTAAAGTATCATTTCTATATTAAATCAAGAGTTCTCAAACTGGAGAGATAAGATACAAAATATCATATAGCTGTTGGGGCAACTGAAAGTTGAGGAGGGGGCAGGGGCAGAAGGCGGGATGTGAAGGCAAGCTTTTCTATTAAACCAATCCTGCTCAGCTAACCTTTGCCATCAATCTCTTGAGAACTAGTCTATTCAAGAAAGAGTAATTGTGTCCACACTTTTCAGTTTGATAACAATAATGGAATCACTTAATTGTTATACGTTAATTGTCTCACTTCTGTAATGCATATAATTGAATTGAGTAAACTTTTAAAGTTAGAAGTATTCCAGCATTTATTTTAAAACCTACATTAAGGTAAGTGTATTCCTTATATTTTGAGGACAAAAACGATAGTTCTAATTATGAAAATGTTAGGTTTTCTAAGACCAAAAAAGCACCACTATTGGTAAATATTATGACTTTTATTAATTTATATATTTATTTTTTAAACATATGTATTTGTTTTCTGCTCAAAAAGAGAAAAACTTTTCCATAGAAAAACTATTAAGAAATCATATAATTTCCCAGCTGTCAATTGTATATGTGCCTAACAATAACTTGATTGCTCGTCAAAATTCTAATTCCTGGGAATCTCTGTCAAAATGCTCCTTTGGTTGATCTAAGGTCCAGGAATTTCAGTTTTAACAAGCACATCAGTTTTAACAAGGGTAGTCTAATGCTCAAGTATGTTTGAAAACAACTGCCCTGGTACACTTCAAAAGAGGAGCTTTTGTTCCCAGTCCTCGTTCAGTATTTTAGCAGTTATTACTCTATTTTCTATGTTCTTCACCATTGTTAGTTCCATCCTGGGTCACTAAGCAATTTGTTCCTGGCCATCAGGTGACACATCATAATGAAATCCTGTTCCTATCGCGTAAGTTAAAAGTGAATGAATACAGAGCAAAAATTACTTCTCTTTAAATTCCCATTTTTAATCCCACATATCACAATTGCAGAAAAACTGTATGACTCTGTAAGACCACTGCATTACTGAAGGTTAGTTCATGGGATACACCATTTTTTTGCAGACTTAAGAGACAAGCACCTTGATCAAAGCTCTATTACAGAGAAAGGTGGAACTGGATTTGGAGCTCAAGCAGTGTGTCTACCAAGTGTGCTTCCTATAAGAAAGGAATATATGCTTCCTATACACATCCTTCAGGATCAGTCATTACAATACCATCAGAATGGTAATAACATGGCATCCTCAATCTCACTGGCAAGCATATATTTCTATATGATCATTTCTCTATAAACACCAGAACTTATTATTCTCTGTGGTCCTAGTCATGTACTCTCTAATGTAAGAGTTAATTTCCAGGTACTTTTGTACACAAGATGGCTACCTTTGTGTAAATTTTAGTTTCCTGATGAATAAGCTTGCAGCTGATAATTTGAGAGACTTTAGATTGAAATGAACAATCTCTACATAATTGAATGGGTGTTGTGAAACTGCTCTTATCCTGACACATTTAGCATAGTATCAGTTTTTCCTTGGTTGTCTTTTTTTAACTTCTTTGGACTAAAATATTGTTCTTCATATTATAGCTCTTGGTGATTTTTCTTGAGAATGTGTAATTTGTTGTAGGTTAACACAACATTCTTATCCATTTTTATGAATTCTGCTTCCCATGATCAGTGACCTATACACATATACGACATATTGAAAACTAAAGGAATTTTTCAGAAGTTAGGAAATATACAGCTCTTTCAGAATTTGAGCTCAGTGATATAGTTCTTTAAATCTTATTTTTAATAAAAATTTCATATATTTCAGGTGTACAACATGATACTTTGCTAACATATACATAGTGAAATGATTTCTATAGTCAAGCTAATTATATATCATCTCTTCATATAGTTACTTTTTTTGTGTTTTTTTTTTTTTTATTTACTTTGGCCATGCCCCACAGCATGTGGGATCTTAGTTCCCTGACCAGGGATTGAACCTGTGCCCTCTTCAGTGGAAGTGCAGACTCCTAACCACTGGACTGCCAGAGAATTCCCTAGTTACCTTTTTTTTTTTTTAAGTTTAAGAAAAATTGTTGACTCAGTTAAATTTGTTTCTCCAAAAACTAAGGGAAATGTGGCCTTCAAAAGTTGTCTTAAGAACCACAGTAGGTTGAGGACTCAATTCCTCCAAATATGTTCAATTGAATAGACTGAATCATAATCACCTGTGATGTTGTAAAAGTGGAAGATTCTAGACCCCAAACTTCAGTTTCCTTCATCTGAATCTCTGGAATTTTATCCTGATATTCGTATTACAAAGAACCACCTCAGGAGTTCAGTCAGCATTAAAGTTTAGGGGCCACAAGATTAAAGGAAATTACCAAAAAAAAAAAAAAACTTTCCGGGTTTGGCAGATAAGTGCAAAACTAATTTCTTAAATATGCTTCTTAGATAATACAAAATCACTGTTATGATTTCAGTAGTCTTTAAAGTGCTTCAGAAATAGCTTTTGCGGGCTTCCCTGGTGGCGCAGTGGTTGAGAGTCCGCCTGCCGATGCAGGGGACACGGGTTCGTGCCCCGGTCCAGAAAGATCCCACATGCCGCGGAGCAGCTGCGCCCGTGAGAAATGGCTGCTGAGCCTGCGCGTCTGGAGCCTGTGCTCTGCAACGGGAGAGGCCACAACAGTGAGAGGCCCGCGTACCGCAAAAAAAAAAAATAAATAAATAATAATAGCTTTCGCAACTCTACAGAAGCAAAATATGCCAATCTTCATAGGTTCAGGGCAAATTAGAGAAATGATTCAAAAGAAAGATAGGTTACTCCAGCTCTGGATGAAGGACAGTGAGATTATTCTAGAGCTTCTGGAGACAGAGCTGGACAAGGTTGCTGTAACTGAGAAAAGGAAATAGGTACAGAGCTTTGGATATTAGAGAAGTTATAGGCTAGCATTTCCACTGGCTCATCAATGCCAAGGAGTTCAGGTTGCGAAGCTGGTATAACACCAGGCATCTGGTTTCCAGATCCCACAGGTGATAGTTTTCTCATGATCAAGGAAAAAGAGCAGAATGACAACATCTCCAAGAACCAAGCACTGTTTACACTGTTTCTAAGCCTCCCAGTAAACTTTAAGCTCACACACACATGATATGTGCAAGAACTGAAATTGTAATCAAGGTTAATAGAATGCCAAACCCTATGTTCTTTTCTCTACTTCAAGCTGTATCCTGGTTAGTGGGGAAGTAACAGAAATGGATCACCAGACTCATATTCTGTTGTGTTTGTGGATCCAATCCATAAATGTGCCATGACTCTAGTCAATGGAGCCTTTCCATGGGTCCAGAGACATTGTTCTGTGATCCTTAGGACAAAGGGGTTCTCTCATAATCACCCCATTTTCATCAGCCTAAAACTCAAAGTTCTAGCATTGCCCCACTATTGATCTCTTCAAGTCTCTTTTCCTCTAAAACCTTACCATAGATGAGGAACGTTCTTGGTTTTCCATTTGCTCAAGCATACTCTATACCTTCCCTTCTTTTACTTGCATACTCATCCTCAACATTGAGGGCACCAGTTCCACTGAGGGCTTTCATACCATGGCTGTTTATTTTCTCATACCCTTATTACTTTCAGTACAGGAGGTGGGATAGATATACTATTTGATCCTTATTGATCCAAACAGATTTTAGCCTCTATTGCTTCCTAAGAACCTCTGATATGTTGAGGTTTCTGCCATTTAGCATAAGGGGCCAGCATGCTGTCACTCTCTTTTAATCAATTCTCCACCAATATACGGAGCACTTCTCACTTACTGAATAACAGTAATAGACAAGTAAAGTAATAACAGTAATAGACAAGTAAAGAATAGAAACAAAAGGAAGAAGAAAAAAGAAAAGAAAGAGAGGAGAGAGAGAGAGAAGCATTGTCACTTGACTTAAAGTGTTCCTCTCTTTTCCATATTTTTTTATAACCCTCCTGGTAATTCCAGCGTCCATGGGATAAATATTAATCTTGTGGTCTTATAGTGATTCAAATTTTCCATGTAAGAAATTGTGTCCAGTAATAAAATGCAGCAAACATCATAACTTGGACTTTATCAGTTGTCTTGTTTCCATCTTCAAAATTTCTCAAACAATCCCACTCTCCACTTACAAACTCTTATCCTTCCATGTTTTTTCACTCAACTTCTTCAAGCTTGTTCAGAGTTTTCTGTTTCACTACATTCATTCATTTTATGTCTCTCATTATTAATCTCAGATTTCTTGGTCCATCACTTGAAAAATAGCTTTCCATTAATCCAAACTCTAACTACTTTGTCACTTTGTTTCACAACCTGAACAAATCTCAAATCCTAGATGAATTCATCTTTCTCTTCTTTCCATTTCTGAACCAGAGCTGCCTGGCACTGATAGAGGAAGTCACATAACAGAGAATGTGGACATAGTGATTCATATATACTATATTGGCAATAAACCAATCTCAATAATCCCATTAATTTTTTTCTGGTGAATACAATCTTGTAATAATCCATAACTCTTTAAATCCCCTTTCATCTCTGCTATGTACATAGAAAATAGAAGTAATCCGATTGAAATATACTCATTTCACAGATGCAAAGTATGCAGAACTATATTCTTTTCCAATTGTTAGAACAAAGATAGCCCTATTTCTATTCAAATATCTACCAGATATTTTAGATTCCATCACTAATTTTTTAACTTTCTCTTAAATATTATGTATATATTCAAACTCTTCCACTCTACTAGATCTTTCTCACTTAAAAATTTTTTTTTAACAAAAGTAGGAAGGCACACAGGAACTAATTGAGGTTATGACATCTGTATAACGTTTCAACAACAAAGACCATACAAGGATAACTGTGGGAATCTTCTTAGTCAAGGTCTCCAAGTATTTGATAATCTAGAAATATATTGTTCAACTGATTATTTTATCCCACATGATCTCCTAGACAGTCTCATCTTGTTATTGGAATATAGATAGTGGACCAGCACAGAGAATTATTATTAGAGCTATAAGGCAAAATGAAAAATTCAAGATAATATTAGCAAAATTTGATATACTATTTATTATATGCTGCTATTATACCAATTCTGTGTATGGATTATCTCATTCCATCCTCATGATAAAATATGTTTATCATATCCTCAAATATAATTCATGTTTAATGGAAAGTGATGAGAGAAAATATGGAGAATATATGAGGATATGGGAACATCAGAAAAGAATAAGAAGTCAAACCAATGTGGGATGGTAGGAGTGGCATATGGGGGGAAAATTGTTAAGCCTTCAATTAAATTATTAGTGATTTCATAAAGGTCCCCTTGTATATTGTGTATAATACTTTCTTGAGAAAAGTAAAATAAAAATGACCTAAATTTTTCACTGTTTAATAATAGAAATAGATTTTGAACTGACTTAATGGAATTGGAAGTTTGTATCAATAGCATCACAAAGATCATCATAATCACTATTATGCTAATAATGTTTTCTTCAAGAATGTTTAACTTTTACATAACATTATACTTTTTAAACTTTCTTCTTATTGTTACCACAGTGCAAATCTATTCTGTACAATTTAAGAGTATTTAGTACTTGCTTTTTCAAGAAAATAGGTAAACTAAATATCCTTACCCATAACATTTTTAAAAGGGGGATTAATCCAGAAAATTAAAAGAAAACATTTGCAAAATTGTATTTCCCTTTATTTTAATGATTACTGCAAGCTTACATACATCATCATAGTTTTAAGTACCTAAACTTTCTAAAACGAATTTAGATTCTTTAGTAATATGCATACTGAGTAAGAACAATGTGCACTGAATGTTCTATGAATTAGAAATCAGTGCTGCAAAGACTGTGCTCAAAAAAATAAGCAGCCATAGAAACAGCTGGAAAAAAAAAATTATGCTTATCCAGCCTTATGAAATGTAGTTTAAAATGAAAGAAATGAGGAAAATGCTACTCATAATTTCTTTTAGACACAAAAGAATCATAAAAAGGCTTCCCAGAGGACTAGTGTACTCAATTCTCCCTAATGCTAAAGAATAGATTTTAGAAAGAGTCTGTAAGAATATAATAACATGACTTGTCAAAACTGGACTTGTTTTTAGTTCTTATAATTTAGAAAAAAAAGTAAAGTCCTTGTTCTGAAATACAGAACAAAATTAAAGTTATAATTATACAAAAGACTACACAGTGGCAGCCGCAAAATCCCTTCTATTACTCCCCAACTTTAATTCCCAGAATTAATCCTGATCTTATTGACTGCCTTATTAGTTGCTGTAAACAGCAGAGCAAAGTGTGTCTGTGGGAGGAAGTTGGAGGCATCTCAGTAAAGGATGACAAATGGCATTATGATAATGTATTCTCTCTATCTTGAATGGTATATTCAATTCCCAAGGATATGAAAAAACATGCCAAAATATTGATAGTAATGTCAAAAGTTTATTACTTTCATAATTAAACCTGAAATATTTAATCCTTTTTAACTTTACATGGGAGGAGCATCTGTTCTGATTTGTTAAAGAACACAACAGAGTATAATGTAATTATTGTTGCTTTTCCCTCATGTAATTCTATCCTAGTTTTTCCTGAGTTAAACTAGTTTTCTTTAGCCCTTCAGTTACACAATGTTAATTGCTCACAACTATTGATTGTGGCTCCTCCCAAAAACCTATATTTTCATTCAGCTTGTGTTAGTCTACCATTTGAAATTACGAAGTATAACACATTCATTTGTTTATTACCTTCGCTTTGGATCTCCATTATGGATCTCTCATAGCGTTGTGTAGTGGGTATTTTGAATAAGTTCCTAATATGCATGTTATCTCTCCCATATGGTTCTGGAGTAATATGGCTTGGGGAATTTACTCCAGGATGGTATACAATCAGTCTTAGCTAATCACTGTAATTGCATACTCCTCTTAGTGGATGAGTTAGGAAACCAAGCCTACCTGAGCCAATATGGGCATTATATCCCCTTTTGTAAAACCATTGGTTTGGGAAAAGATACATGACCTGGGTTGGCCAATTTTGATATGTCAAATTTGGTTCTTCAGTTTCCAATGATTATAATTCTTCAGATCCTAATGATGTACTAAAATAGATACTAAGGATTGCGTGACTAATATTTGAAAACAAAGGAATTTTCTTTTTGTATTGAGATATAATTGTCATATGCTATTATATTAGTTTTACAACATAATGATTCGATGCATGTATATATTGCAAAAAGATCACTACAATCAGTCTAGTTAACATCCATCACCACACAGAGTTACAGGTTTTTTCTCTTGATGAGAACTTTTAAGATCTACTATCTTAGCAACTTTCAAATACATGATACAGTATTATTAACTAGAGTCACCATGATGTATATTACATCCCCAGGACTTATTTATTTTTGAACTGGAAGTTTGTACCTTTTGACACCTCACCCATTTCACCTACTCCTTCACCCCCTGCCTCTGGCAACCACCAATCTAAATTTTTGGCTTACAATGATAAAGAAATATCTTAACATAAATAACTATAATATAAAGGAAGGTACATTTAAAAACCAGTGAGGAAGAGTTTTCTTCTTCCGATAATATTCCACCTATTTCAAAATGACTTTTTTTTGCATCACTCAACTCACTCTTATAAAAGTCATCCATTCACTCACTGTTGCCCCCAAAAGTATACCCCACCCCCATCCTCATTGTGCATTATCTATTAGCAGCATTTAATGTAGATGGCACTTTCCTCTCTTGGATTTTCTGACACGTGTCCTTTAGTTTTGTTCCTAGATCACTGGAACCTTCTTATTCTGTTACACAGGCTTACTATTGATGATGAAATCCAGGCCTCATTCCCTCTCTCTTCTCTACATATCTTTTCCCGGTGATATTATCGTATTATATGCTTGCAATTCCCAGATTTATCCTCTACCTTACTCTCCAATTTCTTATATCCATTTGCATGCATAATCCCCCATTTGCATTTCTAATAGCATTTGAAACCTAACAAGTTACAAACACAAATCTTTGTCTTTTTTCTAGTACACGATATAGCTCATGCCCAGTCTTCCTCCACTTTATTAAATGTCATCACCAGACATCCATCTGCTTCATCAACATTTCAGAGATTATCCATAATTTCCCACTGCCCTTCATAGTCCACTTCCAATCCCTCAGTAAATGCCTGTATCTATCTAATTCTCTTCAATTTTATTATAGCCATAGTCTGTTCACCATCCTGATTTGCCTGCACTCTCAAAATAAAATAGCTCTGGGGTTTCCCTGTTGGTGCAGTGGTTGAGAGTCCGCCTGCCGATGCAGGGGACATGGGTTCGTGCCCCGGTCCAGGAAGATCCCACATGCCGCGGAGCGGCTGGGCCTGTGAGCCATGGCTGCTGAGCCTGCGCATCCGGAGCCTGTGCTCCGCAGTGGGAGAGGCCACAAGAGTGAGAGGCCCGCGTACTGAAAAAAATAATAATAATAAAATAAAATAGCTCATTACTGGTCTTCCTGCTCTCATTCTTGCTGCCCTATGATCCATTCTTCACCATATCCTAGAGCTAAATTTTTTTTAGCACAAATCAGATCATATAATTTCCTTAATCAAAACCCTCACAACCTTCTCCCTGCATAAGAATGCAATCTAATCTCTTAATTATGCCTGATAAACCTTGCACAATCTATTTCTACTTAGCCTATAAGATCTCAGACTTACCCCAGAATGCATTAGGGCACTGACCTTATCATTCTTTTGTCCAAAATGTTTGCTTTTTCTCTCTCTCTCTTACTTTGTCAGGAGGCTACTATTAATCACAAACTATGGGAAAAGCTACTAAAGCCCAGGATGCAACACACAACTTTTAGTATGTTGCAAGAATAGACAGAAAGAGTCACGTGAAGATTTAGGTAAATAAAGTCTTTCACAGCAAGAAAATATATCAGTCTCTGAGGATCAGATAATCTCCTTCTACTTCTTGAAAAAGATTACTTTTGGAGCTGCAAAGAGATAAAGAAGGAATGAATCATGAGTAGGTAACAGCATACAAGTTGCCTGTCATTATGCAGATTTCTTTACTGAATAAAGTATGCATTAGACACTATATTTTGGAAGCACATATATTTCAGAGTTTTACAGGAAGTGATGCTCCAGCAAATGGCCCATGGCTACTAAAATAAGGGCATTTGAGAGAACCAGCTATGTTTTATATCAAAATGTAAACTCTCAAAAAGGGGTGCCAGTCTAAGAAGTAGTTCAAAATGTTGTTCATTATGACTTGGAAGATTATCAAAACATTGCAGAAACACAACTGTATCACATAATTTTATGCTAAGTCTTGTGACTCCATACAATCTGTACTCTCAAGATCACGCCTAGGTGGTTGAAAACAGAAGTTTGGTTAAGGAGTGGACAGTGTTCATTGATGGGAAGCCACAGTTCTCTACATGGTGGGGCTTTTCACTCTCTACAGGGTGTTTTTGGTACAGCTCCTTTGCCTGGGAAGAAGCTATTAAAATCACGGACCCAGTTAGGATACTATCACAAATATTGCATGTATATATGGGGTTTATTCTCTGGTAAAAGAGCAGGACTGATAAGTGCATAAAACATTAGCACAAAATTAATGTGTAAGCCAAGAGAATAGATAATATCCCTAAAAGGATAACTATGTGTATTAAAAGCAAACCAAACTAAAATTACAAGAGAAAAAGAAAAATTGTTTTCAGAGAAAACAGAACAAGAACACACACTGAAGAGGTGGATTAAAATCCAGCACTTTAATTTTATAAACCAAGACGACATATTTGATAAAAGAGGATTGTGAGCAATGGTAATTGCTGCTGTTTTGGGACAGAAACAGTGCTTGCTGTTCTTACACAGCTTACATTTGAGACAAAACAACATGCTAAAATCAGCACCGTAGAATTTCTAATCTATATGTATTTTTCACCAACCAAAAAATATTTAATTGGTTTCATTATTTGTTCTGATATAAAGGGATCCAGGAAAACTAGCTTTCAAGATAAAACTTCTAGGAGTTTATATGTCCAGCTCCAAAAGAAAGTTTCTGAAGAAAATAATATTGAAATTTTGGGGCCTAGTCCATTTTGTTTTTAAACATAAAATTAAATTGTAACATTTGTCTGCATTAAAGTCTCCAGCTAGCTTTCATGGAAACCTTAACAGTATAAGGGAGAAATCAGGACTGTCAGCAAATACACTTAGAGCGAGGAAAGGAATATTCCTAAAACAATTGGATTAAGACCAATTCTAGTTTAAAACTAGATTTCCCTCATGCTAAAATTGTACATCTCTTCCGTATTAATGATTTCCCTAGAAAGAAACTATCATTTTAATTTAAATCTTTCAGCACAGGGGTTTCCCTGGTGGCACAGTGGTTGAGAATCTGCCTGCCAATGCAGGGAACACGGGTTTGAGCCTTGGTCTGGGAAGATCCCACATGCCGCAGAGCAACTAGGCCCGTGAGCCACAACTACTGAGCCTGCGCGTCTGGAGCGTGTGCTCCGCAACAAGAGAGGCCGCGACAGTGAGAGGCCCGCGCACCGCGATGAAGAGTGGCCCCCGCTTGCCTCAACTAGAGAAAGCCCTCGCACAGAAATGAAGACCAAACACAGCCAAAAAATCTTTCAGCACAAGGGTGCTAAAGGATGAGATTTTCACTCAGACTATAAAACTTCAACTCATAGGGACTGAATAATTTGCCTGAATGAAATGAATATTTTTTCTCAATGAGACATGGTGTTGTGTTTTTGAAAATATATTCCAACATTTTGTAGTCAAACTAAGATGCGAATCCAGGTTCAACAGCCATTCTTAAACAGTTAGTAATATAATTTAGATGACCAGTGCAGTAATTAAGCACCAAATGCATTTTGTTAGTGCAAAACTAATGCATTGGGGCTTCCCTGGTGGCGCAGTGGTTGAGAGTCCGCCTGCCGATGCAGGGGACACGAGTTCGTGCCTCGGTCCGGGAATATCCCACATGCCGCGGAGCAGCTGGGCCCGTGAGCTATGGCCGCTGAGCCTGCGCGTCCGGAGCCTGTGCTCCGCAACGGGAGAGGCCACAACAGCGCAAGGCCCACGTACAGCAAAAAACAAAACAACAACAACAAAAAAAACAACTAATGCATGATACTATCATATATAAATGGTCTTAGATTTAGAAATTTTACATTTTTCATTGTTTATTAAATGCACTGATCACTTATGATAAAATCAAGATAATCCTGATTTTCAGCTATAGATTTGAAATTACAATTACATTAAGAAAGAACTATCCTAAGTAATTACATATGATTGGCAAACATATGTATGATGAGGAATTATGTCGAGTTTTCTAGGGCTCAAATGCTATTTAATAATATTGTTTAATTTGCTTGAAAAGATTAGAAGGACTCAACTGACTTAGTGATAGTTTTTGCATTAATTCATTACCTCATTCATTCAATAAATATACTTGAGAACCCAGAACTGTTTTGTTGGGAACCAAAAATTTAGGCAAAGTCTTTGTTTATAAGAATGCTATTTTTTTAAGTTGAAAGAAATATACAGTAAAGGAGAATATACATAATAAGAAAATTTCATATAATAATATGAAATGTACTATTGGAGATGACAAAATAAAAAAGGATAATGTGATAAAGAATGACTAGAGATAAGGGGAGAGAACCTCTGATATTAGTTATTTAGGGAAGGCAGTTAATTCCTGAGGACTTAACATTTATTCACAAGGAGCCAACCTTGAGATGATATAAGGCAGATGAAACAGTTAGTGCAAGATGCAAATGCACTGATGTAATAAAGGTCAAAAGGGCAGGCATCACAGGGCTATCATCTGGGGATGCCTGGTTCAAGCAGAGGCTTCAGAGGGAGAGAGCAGCCTCATCCTCACAATAATGGAATCTATAGTACATGGTCAGGGATTTGCAGTTCAAGAATGACACGAATTATAAAAACTGAAAATCAGGACACTACTTACAGTACCTAGAAGACTGCCCCCACCTCAAAAAGTGAAGAATCAGAATCTAGAAAGCTTAAGCTATCAATTTTCAGGACTGAACTTTATGTAACACAAGTAGAGAATGAGGGCAAACTGCCAATCAAAACTTAGCATAGATATTTATTTAAATAGAAACTAGAACCCAGAAATTATAAATAAAATTAATGAACTCTGGTCTGCCATCCTAGAAGGAATATATGCAAGTAAAAAGAGAGAAAAACCATGCAAGGAAGAAAATTAAAACTAAGAAAACAAATAGGCAAAGAGAAGTCATTTTTACATATTCTGTTCTAAATAACAGCATACATGATAACATGGAACAATTTACGAAATAAAGAATAATCATCTCGGCTATCTGAATTTTAGAATTGATCTTTATATGTATTCTGACAATTCCTTTGGTCTTTATTGTTATTTTTTTCCCAAATTAAGCTATAATATAATGTAAATGTATAAAAATCAGAAATTTTATACAGAGGATGCATGTTTACCTCAGATGGTTGGACAGGATTCTTACCTTCCCTGGCAATTGGAGTCTTTAGTCTCCATCCAGTAAATCATTTATATTTGTGTGTTTCAAACCCAACCTACACCTACAATAGGTGGACACCCATTGTCCACATATGTCATTCATAACTTTTGTCAATTATATGAATGATCAATATTAGGATGATCATTTTGCTTTTTAGAATTCCACACTATGTCAGGAGATGATTATTTTGCAATCTTTATGGGTTTGAGGTAAATACAAAAGTCAATACATTATTAAATGTGTAAATGTTTCAAGAAAATTTTTGGTAGAGAAACTAGCTCTAATATAAAATATTCAAAATTATGGCATTATTTGATTTAACATAAAATTAAACATAACTTTCAGAAGTGTTGGTTATAGCACAAACATATTATGTGCTATACAAATGGCTTCAAAGGCAAAGTACCAACAGCATAATTTAGAAAACTAAAGTTTTTTTTTTTCCCCATAGGGTTTTACAGGAATATAAAAGTCTTTACCACTGACGATGATATTTTACATGTCACCAATAAAAAACAAAGATTTTCCAAGCATTGCAAGGCATTGTATTTATGAGTTAGGCCTTGAATTCTTGACAGATTTGTGACCATTTGACATAGGACATCGTTGGGTCATTTTCTCATCTATAAAAGAGCAAGCAACTATTGCAGCTGCTAGCCAGAATTTAGAGAATGTTATAGCTGAAATTTTAGTAATTTAAATGATGAAAATGACTGCAACATTTCACTGGAGTCACATTTTAATGGGCTACATAAGAAATATATGAAAGCACCCCGAGGCATCATCATTCATGAAGAAATTTTCTTAATATACATATAAGTTTCACCTCTTGGCTGAGGAAATCATGAAGTTGTCTATAATATTTAATGTCATATAACACAGGAATGTTTGATCCTGCTATTTCTGACTGTGTTCTGATTATTTGGGGGTAGTCGGCTGTTATCATTTTGCTCTCTCCATCTGTGCTGCTGTAGTTAACTTGTTATTATTATTGTTGTTGATGTTATTAGTATTATTACTGTTATGTATTTTGCTTTTACCATAAGCCAGAAAGTGTTCTATGCATTCCATCAGGTTGCACAAAGCCTGGAACCAAACTATGTCTCTGCTTGTGCAGAGTCCAAGATTGTATCATTAATCTGTGTTGCCTTGTGGTGCAAAGTGCATATGTGTTCAGAGTAATCACCTGAACTACTGTGTCCAGGAAGGTGTTACCGAGATAGTAATATGTAATAGCTACAAAAATTAGAAAATCATTAGTGTAATAGCTCCCTCTTCCCAATCTGGAAAAAAAAAAGAACAAGTAGCTCTTATGATGTAAGACAATGCTCAGTGTAGAACAGTAGCTCCAAGAATAATCCCCAGCCTTCTTGAGGTTCACAAAATAAGCAAAAAATGCAATTGCAGAGGATAGTTTGAAGAAATGAAGCCTCTGTATTAATCAATTGTTGAAGGACATATTTGTAGCAAATTTTGAATTTTCACAGGTTCCAACTAATAGGGGACCACCACTGGAAAACTGAACATTTCAGCAAGGTAGAGCCTGAGAAAAACACACTGGGAGATTTAAAAGATCAAAAGACAGAAATTCATGTGAGACAATCAGTCTACAAATATATTAAAAAAATACATAATATATGTGAGAAATTTCCCTAGATATTGGAACAATTCAAAGAAAGAGAAAACTCTCCCTAGTAATCAAGGAAATGCATAATTAGAGCAACAATGGGCTATAACTATACAATCATGAGAGTAATCAGGAAAAAATGAAAAACCAACAAGGCCTACTGCTAGCAGGGATGAAGACGATAAGAGAAGCACAATCTCATGCATCATTAGTAGAAATGTGAACTGTTATAACTTTTCATACAACAATCTGAAAAAACATGTAATATGAAAATGTATACATATGTAATTACAAGTTTGCATGTGTATGCATTTTTTTTTTTTTTTCGGTACGCGGGCCTCTCACTGCTGTGGCCTCTCCCGTTGTGGAGCACAGGCTCCGGACGTGCAGGCTCAGCGGCATGGCTCACGGGCCCAGCCGCTCTGCGGCATGTGGGATCTTCCCGGACCGGGGCACGAACCCATGTCCCCTGCATCGGCAGGCGGACTCTCAACCACTGTGCCACCAGGGAAGCCCAGTATATGCATTTTTATATACACAGATATGTGTAGCAGTTTATAGTAGAAATATCATTCATATCAATCAATGTTATAAGTGACTGAGTAAATTAACAAATGATTAATATAGAATATCAGAGAATATCATGCAGATATTATATAGCTGGGGTCCATGGGAAGTTGTCTATCATATGTTATAAACTGAGAAATTTTTACATAATAAAATCCCCTTAAAATGAGTGAGAGCAATTTTTTGGTATATGTGATTATGTATTTGTGGGTACATTATTATGAGCATGAGAGGGCTTTGGGATACCACAGAAAATATTATTAAATAGGAAGAGCCTGGGTCCACCCAAAAGGGAATAAGAGGAGAGGTGAGTTATGGCGAAAGAAGACTAACTAAAATATACATTCGAAACTAAGCCGCATTAAGATCCTATTAAGTTAAATACCTCTGACTCTTGGCATGCTCACTGATTTATGTCAACATCCCTAAAATTTCTCCTGAACTCCAGACTCATATCCAAATGTGTTTTCTATTTTCATTTGCTTATTTAGTAGTCATCTCACATTTGCTATGCTTTAAACTACACTCTTGATTTTCTTCTACAAACCCATTCCTCTCCATCTTTTCCATGTGAGGAAATTGCAAAAACCATTCTTCCAAATTGTAGGGCTCCTCTCTGAAACTCCTCCCTCCTCTACCCTTAAATTATATCCTGATTCTGATTATTCTCACTTTCTCATATAAGCAACTATGCAGATCCAGAATGCCACGATTTCTCACCTAGGCAACTGCAATATCATCTCCTGACCTTTCTCCTAGCTGATCTCTTTGCTTCTCTAGTGTCAATTCTCTAAACAGAAGCAGAGTTATTATGCTAAAAAATAAGTAATATATTAAGTGTTCTGCTAAGCTTTTGCCATAGTTTTCAATCTTAGGAGAGAAATACCTATAAACGTGTCAAAGCCTTAAAAGGTCAGCTTCCAGATTTCCCCTCTGATCTCTCTCTCTCTCTCTCTCTCCCTTTTTTTAAGCACTCTATCTTTTATTCATTCTGGCCCAGCCACTCTGGCCTCATTGCTACTAGTCAGACTCATCAAGCATATTCATTCCCATACCAGAGCCTTAATTCTTGCTCATTCCATCTGGTATATGTTTCTTCCTGATATTCATGTCCTATTTCCTCACCACCTTCAGATCTCTGCTCAAATTTCACTTTTTCAGAGTGGGTCTCCTTTGTGACCTATGTTAAATGGATCCCCTACGCCATCCCTTATGCAGCCCATACACAGAGGGCTGATAATACAGCCCTCTACCCAGTATTATCACCATTTCAGAGACACACATGCGCTCATGCAAGATAACAGATAGAAAATTAGATAAATAAATAGTCTCCCTGAGTAACACTTCCCCTTCACCATTTCTATGAAACTTTGTTTTTGGAAATGAACATGTGTAATGTGAGATTTATCTAAAATTTTTTATTATTGAAAATGCCAAATTATTTTACTTTATTTTTTTTCTGGCTGCCTGGAATTGTTAGTCTATAAACATTTCCTCTGCCTCCCAGGTACAGACCTAGGCACATCCACTTCATCATCTCCCTCCCATGTTTGCAATGTGTCAGCATCTATCTTCTCTTTTTCATTCTCCCTGCCACTCTTGTAGGAGAACTATTTCTTGTTACCTCTCTTCTAGATTTCATGGATTCCGTCTGTTTTCCCTTCATGAACATATCTGTCACAATTTTCCTAACCACTCTGTAAGCTCTAGTCAAGGTTGAGACATACAGCAGTTTTCACTTTGTTTTAGCAGTCCCTTCCTCTCTAAATACCATACCTGTATCTCCAATTTCCAAGTCCTATCCTTTTTCAAGGACTCAGTTGAAAGGTCAATATTATTATATTTCCCACCAGGAACATTGGCTAAGATTGACCTGTTAGTTGAACTCACAACATTTTAAGGTTTTTAGGCTTTTTGTCATATCCAGCAAGATATAATAGTTATTTGCATGTATCATAAAAGCAGTTATATTTTTGAAACTATAAACTGTTGTATTTATCTTATGTACCTAAAAAAGACTGTTGAGCTCAAAGAGAAAGTATATGTATGTATGTATGTATATATATATATACATACACACACACACACACACACACACACACACATATATATATAAAACACAAAATCCTATAAGAAAATTGAAGTTTAAATGATAAATTGAGAGAAATGTTTTCACAAGAAGACCAAAGAATGGCTAATTTTGCTCACTAAAAATTTGGAAATAGCTAAGAACAGTATATTCAAAACTATAAATACATGAATTATGAGCATAATAAAAATACATTGTTTAACAAGTTATTAATATGGAAGCTTTATTTAATCTATTTTTTCTGGATAGATCCCTAAAATATCTATAATTAAAAGACATTTGCAATAATAACTTTGTAGTTTTATGTTTTTCCCATGTGTTTGTAAACAGTCTAGCCAGTGTTACTACAAGGTCAGAGTTACCAAAAAGGAAGGCACTTCCTCCAAGATACTGCTCTCTCTGAACCAGATGCTTTTGGTGTGTAGTTCACTGACAACAGGAGAGAATCCAGACGACTGACAGGTGGTTTAGGTTTCGCAAGAAAGAAGACTCCCTTCCCAGTAAAGTGTCTTGCTCCTCCAGATGGGACCAGTGTGCTTTGGTGGGTAGATAGTAAGAGGAAAACCACATTTTTATCTGGAAGCATATTTCTCAGAGTACAAGTGAACCAAAATGTGCTTAGGCTTTGTGTGTTACTGTGAAGTTGTCTGTGAAGTGGAGGTATCAAACAGTTGTCCAGGGCTGGGGCTGAAGTTAGTCCTTACCCAAGGAGTAGTACAGAACGGGATAGAACTGTGTTTTGCATCCTGCAGTAGTTCCAATGCTGTAAATTGCATGTTTTAATTAAATTAATATCAAAATACAAAAAAAAAAGCACAACTCATTGAAAAGAAAAAAACCTCAAAGTGGAATCTTTTGAGGTTCCACTTTCAATCTGGGTTCACATTAATGACTTTGCTCAGTTGACACTATTGATTTTTTTTCACTGAATGTGAACATTTTGCACATGGCAGCATTGTGAACCTTGTGCATTCTGCTGAGGAAGTTTGCAGAGCTTTACAGAAAAATATCCTATCTTTCTCTGTTTTTATATATAACTATGCACACTGAGGACAGCCTCACTCAAGAGAAGTCTGACATTACGACATCTGAAAAATAGGCATCTCACCTCTACTTAATGCACTTTGTACATATCTTACTTCTTTAGCAGGAGTTACATACTAGATATCTATAGGAAAAATGAACTCAGTTATGCAAATAAATCCTTAAATGACTCCAGGTTTACAAAAGTAACCCGATGGGTATATCACGTACCAACCAGTCCATTCTATTAACTTATGGTCCTACCTGAGTAAAATACTGTTTAGTAGAGATATATGAATTCATGATTCTTCTAATATATACCTTCCTCCACACTATGGGGTAACTTTGGCTTAATTAAGCTTCCTTACTCTCCCCGTGATTCAAATACATACACATACGACTCTAGAGCATCTGTCCAAATAATTTCCCCTTTGCATTTTTTTTGAGAAGACATGCATATTTTTAAATGTTGAGATATACTGACCTACAATTCAAAATAATTGTTTCCACTTTTGTCACAGAAAACACGCTATAGCTATACAGAATATAATTCATCATTTAGCAATTGAGATGTCCAAGATAAAGATAGCATGAAAACACATACCCAATACTGTATACTAGAAACTGAATAGAATGCAAAAAAAAATAAAAATAAAAAATGGGAGGGAGAAAAAAATTAAATAAATCAAATATTTTTACTCAAGAATGATCTACTTATTTCAGTAGACATTCACTTGTGAAATTATTAAAATCATATTGGTTTTTTTTCAGGGGGGAGAGAGAGGAGTGTGGGGTTACCCAGGAGACAAAGAGTGCGGTATAATCAGAGCCCACAGGATGTGCTCTGTGGCTTGCTGTCTGTGGGGGAGGCTGATCAGCAGAGCTTGATGGAGGGCAGGGGGAGGCTGGGCTGTGATGTGCTGATTTTCAGGGGTGGCTCAGAGGATGGCAGAATTGGGCCAGAGGCAGAGGTGGTGCTGCCTGGACCACTCTATCCAGAGGAAGCCATATCTGGCAGGGTCTAGGAAGTTCTATGGGGTGTCAGAGTCCAGCTGATGTCACCTACCAAGTAAACTCCAATCCTCCTTGATGCTTCTCTCCACTCAGAGTCACAATTCAAGGAATCAGTTACCAATTACGTAAAAGGCCTTAGAAAAATAAAATTACAGAACTCCAGGCAACAGACACACAAGTAAAAATAAATCATTCAAAAAATAGAGAAGCTGTGATTTAAAGGGCCAGATAATAAACTGTGAAAAAAATGAACAAAACATTAGTTAATTATAAGATATATGGTTATAAAAGAAAGGGTAAATATTCTTCATAAAAGAAAAGATACAAACCATCAAACTTATAAGCTGTTTTATATGTATATATATATATATATATATATATATTACACACACAGAAGAGAGACAGAGAGAACAGTTGCTAACCAAATGTAGCAAAACAAAGACAGAAGGAGAAGTAGATGAGAGAAAACTATAAGTGAAATTTGCAGCATTCTAAATTAAAGAATCCTTGTGTGCTATTTCATTATTGTATGTTAATCATTGAAATAACAAGAGGGAGAATACAAAAAAGGCTATAATAGCAAAATGTGAGAGAAGAAAGTATAAAACAACAAACAAAGTGACAGTTCAAAAAATCTAATAATGATATATGTATATATATTTTTCACCTCTCGCATAGCTATTACTTGATCCAAACTCCATCAACTCTCATTAAGATTATTACAAGGGTTTTCGTTTTTTCTTGTCTGCCTATGTCTCCCTGTAGCCTAGTCTTAATACAGCAGCCAAAGTGATCCTCATAAAATATTTGATCATTTTGTATTGGAGTTTTATATTAGTCATTACCATGACCAAAAAGACCTTTGTGATTTATCCACTTGGAATCCCCCTTACCTGTCAAAATTTATCTACTGTGCCTTCCACTCCATTCCAGACACACTGATGCTCCTGCAGTTCCTTAAACATTACCTGACAACAGCGCCCATGTATGTAAACACTCTCTTATATTGTCATAACAGAAGGATACAAATAAGGAACAATTCCTTCCTTTTCTTTTTATCTAATATTATAATCCTTACAAAGAATTTGATAAAAAGAGTAAAAAGAAAATAAAACTACATGTCAATCTCATTTGTCAGCATGGACACAATATACTGGTAAGGTTTCTGTGTTCTGTGCACTTCCCTGCATTTGCTAAAGTGTTTCTCACAGGGTGTCTCACTGAGGCCTTCTGCAGTGTGATAAGACCCTCCAAATCCTCAATGATGTCATTTTGGTCATTTGACTTGTCCTAATTCTCTTTCTCCAGGCCTGTTCATTGTTACTGGTATCACTCCTTTCCTGTCCTTACTATCTATTCTCTACAGGGCAGAAAAAATTACTATGCTAAAACTTGAGTCAGTTCATGTCATTTCACTGCTCAGAACTGTTTAACTTATTCTTAATTTACTCAAAATAAAATTCAAAATCCTAACAATGTCTTGAAAGGCCCTTTAGGATTTGCCTCTCACTGTCTTTCTGAGTTCACGTCCAAGTGCTTTCTGTTCATTATCTCCACTCCAGCCACACAAGGCTCCTCACTCTTCATCCTTCACCCTGGCACCCTGCCACCTTGTGTTCACCACATGCCACTTTTCAAAAAACTCTTTTCTCCTAATGCCCAGATGCTAATCTTTCCCCTGACTATACCTTACTTCCTTTATATCTCTTCAGATGTTGATTTTCAGTGAGGTACTTCCAGAGCTCCTTATCTCCTCTCCTTGCACTTGATATCCCATATATATGTTTGTTGTACATTTTGTCCACAGTACAAAATGGTACATAAATGGAGTTTGATAAATATTTACTAAATGTATGAGTAATTATGTGTCCCTTTATCAATGATTTTAGATGCTTGGATTACCTTCACACTTATTAGTCCTTTCCAGTAGATTCACTCTTACTTTGACTTGTCCTAATTCTATCCTATCTGGTCTTCACATTGTTCTCTTTATTATAGAGACCTACTTTTCACAAGTAGGGGCCAAGTCACAGAGCTCACTGACCATCTGAGCATGCGAGGTACCAAGAAAAAGAAAGAGTCTTAGAAGAATCACAGCTCCTTAGAGTAAGGATTTAAATTTTTCAAGCATCTGCAGTACCCTTTGAGTCAGTTAAAGTGACTCTTCCTCAATGTATTATGTTTTCCACAGGTATAAGATGAATACTCAAAAAGGAATTCTCCATGATCTACAAAGTTCAATATGGATTTCATTTAGATAAACTCAATTTAGATTCGTTGAGTCACTGCTCACCAAATAGAGTTGAGATATCCAAGAGATGCCTTTATTATCAAAGTGAAGTTTTATATGAAAAATGGTGTGAACTATGTGTTGGAGGATTTGTTGATATTAGCTCCTTTTTTAATTTAGAAAATTGCACTATGAATTTATATGTCTTAGTCTAGCTCTCTTTGATAAAGAGAGTATACTATTCTTTCACTGTTTATTTATTGATGCCTTCATTAAATGAGGAAATCATTACTAAGCATCTACTTGTGCCAGGCAGCAGAGTTTTACAAGGTTGAAGCTCGCCATGGGAGTTCAGTGATAAAGTAACATGTAACCATTTAATCTAACTAATCAGATACTCTATGGACAACTTGGGATATAAATAAAAAGAGATAGGATTTAACTAATTTCATTGTCACTACAATTCAATAATTTAGGGCTATTAATACCCTCTTTTACAAATAGGAGACAGAAGAGAAAGACAGAAGCTAATTTGTTCAAGGTCACGTAGCTAATATTTTGAAAGCTCAACTCAAGACCATTGGCTCCAGAATCTTTGTTCTAAAAGATGAAAGTCTATTTTCTTGAATATGAATAAATATAATTTCTACTATCAAAGACTTCATAGTATAAGGAAAGATGAGCATATAAAATACTTAATACTATGGTATAAGTTGGTATAAGTGTGGTGATAAAAGTTTGTATGGAATTTTACAGAAACTCAGCTTAAGAAATAATTTTATTCTTCTTATGTGTAATAAGTAGCATAGCATGGAAAGCTAACAAGTGTTGGTGGCCTAAAAGAATTTGAGGGATAATTTAACAAGGAGGTCCAGCCCATTCTAGGAAATAAGAAAGAAACAATTATGATGAATCATTAGATGAGTTTGTGACATCACTTCCAATTCTCTGTGAGTTGCGTTTATCTACCTCTATCCCCATGAAATGACAATCTGATTACTCTGAGGTGTGAATATCTGTTCTTGGAACACATCCCTTTATAAACATTTGAAGACTGGAAGGAAGAATTAACATTCATTAGATGAATTCTTTATTCACTGTTAACGTGTCTCGTTTCTCCCCTTCTAAATACAAATGGTACCTTTCAATTCCACATATGGTAAAAGATAATTGGGTACTTGGAAATAACATAACCAAAGATGAAAACCATGAACATTCCATTGTCAGTCTGTTGCATTAATAAAAGTTCAATCATCTTGCTTTATTTTAAATATGCTGTAAGAAAGCCAGCATCCCTCGTATGCACCACTCTTATTTTTATAACAGGTTATTCTCTAGTGCAAAAATCACAGATGTTGATCAAAACTAAGGTAACAGTTCACTCTCATGGAACTAATGTTTTATAGATTACTTAGATAACGTGATAACTATGAATACGGCCGTATGCTTAATGTCCAGCCGTTAGTAATATTACATTTTTTTGATTTAAAACTTTACCGTACACAATGAGCCACTCAAAAAGTTTATTGTTTAAACATTTTTACATTAGAGAAGATTGTATCTTATGTTTTCAACATTGAATATTATCCTACATACTTTCAATTAATTTTCAGGACAGCTGGAATTACTCAAGTGTTTTTGTATATATCTATTCCTGCTAATCAGGTTGCTGAAACATATGTAGTTTAGTAGAGATGAAAAGTAATAAAGTGTCTCAACTTCCAATTTTTGTAATTGATGAAAATTAAGAGAAATAGGTGTCATTATTTAACTCCTCCCTCTTTTTTCTAATTCTAGACAGACAATTGAATTAGACATTCAAATACCAATTCTACAATTTTGTTTTGAGTTCCCACTTTATGTCAGTGACCCTCTGGTACGGGAAATGCAGGTGGAAAAAAAAGCATGGAAATCTCTGTTCACATGGAGCTTCATAGAAATGAACACATATAGTCAAACAAAATAATATCATGTAGTTATGAGTTCTGTGTAGACAATAAGACAATGATGACAGAAAGTGAAAGCTGGGTTGATTTGGAGCACTTTAGTTCTTTGGTCATGAATGGCCTCTCAGAGAAAATGACATTTGAACTGAGGTTTCCTGTCTGTAAGATCTAAAGTGCACTTATATACCATCATATTTTTTTTCCAATTAGGATACATTCTAAACTTGTACCGTGATAAATGATAGCCAGTAAGATTGGACAAGTCAGTTTCTGTGAACTCTTATAATACCATTCTGTCCTTACTACTCTTAGCCACCCTGGCCTCTTCTCTGATGTTTTGGAGGTAGAGCCATTATATGTGGATTAATGTGGAAGTGGGGATTGCATATGACTGCAAGTGAAAGAGAAAGGAAAGAGAAGAAATGGGCTTGATGGGCTTGAGTAACTGGGAGGATTAAAGAGCCATTATGATGGCTAAGCTTCCTTCCTTCCTTCCTTCCTTCTTTTCCTTTCCTTTCCTTTCTTCCCCTTCCCCTTCCCTTTCCCCCCTTTTCCTCTCTATCTTCCTTTCCCTCCCTCTTCCTCTCCTGCCCTGTTTCCTTCCCCTCTTTATTCTTTTACTCCTCCCTTTCTTTCTTCCCTTCCCCCCACCCCCCATGACTCCATGAATCTCTCTCTCTCTTTTTTTCTTTCTGGAAGGAGAGATTGCAACATATTAATTTTTAAATAATTTTATATATTCTAGTGGCTTTTAATTGCCCTCATCCATTCAACTCCGCCTCTGTTTTCCCTAACAGTGTGCTCTAACATTCTCTTTGGAATAATTTGGCTTTTCTGCCATTTTTATTCAATTATGCTCTTACTAATAAATGCAGATGCATTAAAATTGAGAGACTAAATAGAGAAATTTCAAAATAAAGAAGATATTTGTGACTCATATAACTTAACAAGTATAAAAAATTAAAGTTAATTCCACATAGGATTGACAAGAGAAATGAACAGCTATTTCACACAAGAAGCTACCCATGTGGCCAAATAATCATATGAAAAGATGTTCAAGTTCATTAGAAAAGTGCAAATTAAAATCACAAGAAGAAACTAATATAAACTCTCAGAATGTCTAAAATTAGAAAACTGCCAGTTACAAGTGTAGAGGGGAGTTGGAGTTAGGAAACCATCAGAACAATCTCAGTGTGCTGGTAGGATTTTCAAAGTGATGTATTTGCTTTGAGAAAGCTGTTTATCTTATTTACTAGAGTTAAAATTATTGTGTTCTGTGACTTAGCCTTTCCACATTGGGGTATGTACCCAACTTGAAAGCATGCACAAGTAAACCAGAAGATATAGAGAACATTCATAATAACATTTTCATGGTAGCCTGAAACTGAAAACAACCTATGCTGATCTATTGCTAAATACACTATGGTTTATTAATATAATGGAGTATTATATACTAATATAGATAAACAAACTGTAGGTGCACACAACAACGTGGATGAAACTCACAAACACCGTATTAAAAAATGAATCCAAAAACAAAAATACACATTGTAAACTACAGGGCCCTGCCATTTTATTCTATTTGAAAAAGGTTTGGCATTTGAATTGAGGTTGATCACCTAACTATAACTATAGTTGCACCAAATTAATATATAACCTGAACAACCTATTTTGAACTGAGGGTTAGTTGTTTCATTGACCCATAAAATAAGATGTGCACTGAAAAATTTACTTCTGTAAAGGAAATATTAAATAGGTGACCAGTATGAAAAAGATCAAATGGTCTGAGTAGATTCAGACTTCTATTATACCTGTTCCTACATGTATTAGATTGCTAGGACTACCATAATAAAATAACACAGACTGGGTGGCTAAAATAACAGAAACTTATTTTATCAAAGTTCTGGAAGCTAGACACCCAAGATCAATGTATCAGCAGATTTATTTTCTTCTGAGGCCCCTTTCCTTGGCTTCCAGATGACTGTCTCTTTATTGTGTCCTCACATGGTCTTTTCCGGTGTGTGCACATCTCTGGTATTTCTTTGTGTTTCCAAATTTCCTCTTCTTATAAGGACACCAGTCAGACTGGATTCAGATCCACCCTAAGGCCTCATTTGGGATTAATCACCTCTTTAAAAGTCCTATTTCAAAACACAGTCACATTCTGAGGTACTGGGCATTAGGGCTTCAACACATGAATCTTAGGGGACACAATTCATCCCATAACACTACTGTTTTGTCTTCACATCTTAAACTCATTCTATAGTCTCATGAAGTGGTGCCTATTACTATTGAAGGGGAGGAGAAATAAACACAGCCTGATTTCCTGATCAATCGTCATGGTATGCTGCTTATAAATATGCAGTATTTCATGGGCAAAGGCCAATATTCCGTCTCGCTGTATACAGACATAGAAAAATAAAGTTAAAAAAAAATGGCAACAGAGTGTGAAGATGGTGTTTCCTTCTTTAATGCCCACCAGAATGTATATATTTGTGGAAGAAGATCTAAATGATAATGCAAATGTTAAGGCCCATCTTGTCAATGTCAGTCAGCCCCTTCCTCTGTTCAATGGGCCTGTGTACAGAGTGGTCATGATGACAAGGATCAAGGGCAATGTCGGGCTCAGCAGTATGAACTTCCGCTCACCAACTCCCATCTGTTACCACCACTGCCAAGTGCTCACCACTGCAGAGGTTAACACACAACTCCATATGTGACACCAATCCATGGACATTCTTGAATGAATAGCAATCAGACCACTCTGGTAGCAGAAGAATTACACTGGACGCTTTTTATGATGGATGTTTGGTACTTTCCCAACATTGGGATAGACACATATTCAGGGAACAGATTTGCATTCTCTGGCTGCAGAGTTACTGCTAGCACTAATATTCATGGATTTGCAGATTAGTTTATCCATTCCACATTAATCCCAAACAAGATTTCTTCCATCTAGACAGTCCATTTTACACTACAATTATGGATTCATATCTAAAGAAATCATTGATCCTGGAATCAGCTAATTTGATAGGACAGTGAAATACAATAGCTTGCTGAATATCCAACTACCACACCTGGTAGGATAGTTTCAGACATGCCTTAAACCAGAAGCCAGAGGATGGTGCCAACTATGTTATAGGAAGGAAGCAAAGGATGTACCTGCCAGTATACGATGTACCTACCCATCACGATTATTAAAATAACCCTTGGCGATTTTTTTTTTCTTCCTGCACCATAACTTTAAGCGCAGTTAGTTTGGAGGCACCAGTAGCCTAAAGGACTGCTTGCCATAGGGAACATGGTAATTCTGGGGCTGTGTGTCCTGGGGCTATTGGTTTCCTACTGAATAAGCAGATATGGGTGATACTAGCCAGGGAGTCCTAATTACCAGAAGTAAAGTGGATTGCTGGTCGACATTGCAGGAATGGAGGATTGTATCTGAAATCTAAAGGATTCACTGAGTGTCTTCTAGTACTTTCCTGCACTTAGATCTTGGTCAGATCTAAGGCAACTCAACTCCTATAAGATTAAAGAGCCCTGTTAGGTGAGGTGCTGGTAGAAAATAAAGAGAATATGGGGCTTCCCTGGTGGCGCAGTGGTAGAGAGTCCGCCTGCCGATGCAGGGCACGCGGGCTCGTGCCCCGGTCCGGGAAGATCCCACATGCCGCGGAGTGGCTGGGCCTGTGAGCCATGACCGCTGAGCCTGCGCGTCCGGAGCCTGTGCTCCGCAACGGGAGAGGCCACAGCAATGAGGGGCCCGCGTACCGCAAAAGAAAAAAAAAAAAAAAAAAAGAGAATATGAAAAGGCTGATAGAAGGAAACAACAATGGTTACCACCTTAGGCTCAAGAGCCATTGCAGAAATGAGACAGTAGAAGCTGTCTGTGATGTTAATTATAATGCCCTTTATCTCCCTGCTGTTTTATATGAAGAGCATGACGGTAGCTAACATTTTAAGTTTCACACAACTGCCTTTATATCAGGATGATTTGAGAGTTGATTGGCATTTTTGTGTTTTCTGTTACACAATTTTTGAACCGAAAAAAGGGAAATAATGAATGTTGTGGTGCAAAAGGGGTGTAATGTGCAGGATAATTTCCATTAAACCAATCTCACTTTTCTTTCACAAACACTAACTTATCTTGACTAAGTCAAAAGGCCCCTTGCTCTTTGTTCTCTGCTGGCTGATGACCAAGGAAAGGTATCAGCAAGACAATAAAGGTAAGAAGGTGAGTGAGGCTGGAAGATTTATTGCCTCAGCTCCCTTGTGAGGGTTTATTGCATTCTGGTGGTATCTTCTTCTCAAAAGTCATTGCTTACATAAGACATCTCTGTGCTGTTCTCTCTCTGGTTTCTGGTAACACATCTCCCTTCCTTCCCCTTGCTCCTTCGGATCTCTGGAGGTTAAAGTTCCTCAGTGTTAATAGTTCCGGGAAACTATCCTGTTCATACAATCATAATTAGGCTATTTGTTAAACTCTTCTAAAATTAACATATTCTATTGGTTCATGTTATGGATACAGATATTAAGAATAAAATATATCAATAAATAACTAATAAAAATAATTAGTTCCATATTAATATGCCCATATGAAGTCAACTAATATCTCAAATAACCTCAAAATAATCTTGGAATTTTCTTCCATTGGCATATATTACTTTTATTTGACACTATTACTGATAGGCAGAAGTGGCTACCAAAAGACTACTAAAGCACAAGAGAATCAGGCAAAGAAAATAGTGCCATTTGGGGGGAAGAAATTTAGCAACTAATGGCATTTTGCCAAGCAAGAAGCAGATGTTTAACTATAACTGTCAACGAAACATGAATAGAAAAAGCAATAGCATCATATGAAAGTTTTAGTTTAGAAAGTACAAAATCTGAAAACTAACATAAACACCAAGATGGGATTGAAAAGGTGTGGTGGAATCAGTCACTTTTTGTGTGATATTTCTAAAGAATAGATGGTCCCTTTTTTAATTCAAAAGTTATTATGGTAAGAGCAAATCCAAAGTCAATGAATTTGATGGCTCGCAAGGCTTTTGGACAGTTTAGAATAAAATTCCTGGCAAGCAGTGAGAGCAAAGTTCACTGAAGTGGCTAGACTATATTGACACTTGGAACAAATGTGGACTTTTAATGGATACAAAATCCAAAAAGCAGTGTACTAGTTTGTAGAGTTCAACCAAAACTACTGATCTAGAAAGACTCACTTATGAAAACAATCTTTTGCCAGAAAATTAATATCTTTCACCAGTGAGTTTATTCAATAAAGTGAAAAAAAAATCTTCCCTTATATGAAAAGTGTCAGTTCAGAGATCCTTCTATGCTCAATTTACAGATTGTTTCATGGGCAAATGTATAAAACTCTTTTCCCCTTGGCAACATAGCATGTGCCCATTATGCTTTCACAGATATTGAATAGTAACTACAAAATGGTTATTCCGCAAAAGGCTAAATTTTATATTTGGTAATGTAACCATGCCAGATTTGCAACAGCAAACTTATAAAGATAGCTTGGTTATTTATTATACTGATATGTAATAACCCTTGATTTGTTGGGACATTTTCTTAATTTCTTGAGCATTTCTAAAAAGAAATAATATTAAAGTGAGCATAGGTGTGGAAATTAGTATCCGAAGGCGAAACAAGCATTTTATGTGATAACTTCTGAAAATGAAAAATTGAAGAATCAGTATACTTTAATGATTATTGCACATTACAAACTCACAGGTATGTTTGTGCACTGTTGTTTCCAGTAATAACCAATGTTACACTTGCAGTCTACTCCCTAACAGGTGGTGGAACAGATAATGCTATTCTCCTATGGCTACACGCTAGGTTTTTAAAAGTGTAAGAGTGAATTTTTAAAAGAAATACAAACTGGCAAACCTCTCTTCATGCATAAACATTTGAGTTTAAATTATCCAGTTAAAATGGTAGTGCGATTTTTTGGTAAAACATTGTTAGCAGTTTTAGTGTTTATGTAGGTATATACTTGAAGTCAAAGGGGATTTTTCAATCCCCTTTGAAATCCCCCAATTTTATTTCAATCAACATGTCAAGTTTTATATCTGGGCTATTTATACAGGCATAAATATTTTACAAAGACAATGAAGACAACCCATTCCATCAGCTTTATTCTATAAATGTGAAAACCGAGGCTCAGAGTTTAAGTGACACGTGAAAGGGCACACTGCTAATTAACAACAGAACATCACTGAGTATAAACATCCTGTTTTCCACAGTGGCTTCACCAATTTACAGTCTCACCAAAAATGGGTAAATGTTCCCCTTCCTCCACATCCCCATTAACACTTACTTTTTGTCTTTTTGACACTAGCCATTATAACAGATGTGAAGTGCTATCTCACTGTGTTTTTGTTTTTTTTTTTTACATCTTTATTGGAGTATAATTGCTTTACAATGGTGTGTTAGTTTCTGCTTTATAACAAAGTGAATCAGTTATACATATACATATGTTCCCATATCTCTCCCCTCTTGCGTCTCCCTCCCTCCCACCCTCCCTATCCCACTCCTCTAGGTGGTCACAAATCACCAAGTTGATCTCCCTGTGCTATGCGGCTGCTTCCCACTAGCTATCTATTTTACATTTGGTAGTGTATATATGTCCATGCCACTCTCTCACTTTGTCACAGCCATAAAAAGAAACGAAATTGAGTTATTTGTAGTGAGGTGGATGGACCTAGAGTCTGTCATACAGAGTGAAGTAAGTCAGAAAGAGAAAGACAAATACCGTATGCTAACATATATATATGGAATCTAAGAAAAAAAAATGTCATGAAGAACCTAGGGGTAAGATAGGAATAAACACACAGACCTACTAGAGAATGGACTTGAGGATATGGGGAAGGGGAAGGGGAAGCTGTCACTGTGGTTTTAATTTGCATTTCCCTGATGATTAGTGAAAAAGTTAAAAATAGAACAACTACGTGATCCAGCAATCCCACTTCTGGAAATATATCCAAAGAAATTGATATCAGGATCTTGAAGAGTTATCTGCACTCTCATGTTTATTGCAGCTTTATTCACAATAGCCAGGATATGGAAACATCTTAAATGTCTATCAAGAGATGAATGAAGAAAATGTGGTAAATACATACAATGGGATACTATTCAGTCTTAAAAAGAATGAAATCCTGGCATTTGCAACAACATGAATAAACCTGGAGGACATTAGGCTAAATGAAATAAGCCAGACACATAAAGACAAATACTGCATGATCTCCCTTATATGTGGGATCTAAAATAATCAAACTCACAGAAACAGAGTGTAGAAGGATGGTTTACAGGAGCTGGGAGGAAGCGGTAATGAGTGATGCTGGTCAAAGAATATAAAGTTTCAGTTATGCAAGATGAATAAGTTCTGAAAATCTAATGTACAGTATGGTGATTATGGTTAGCAAAACTGTATTATACACTTGAAATTTTCTAAGGTAGATCTTAAGTGTTTCCACCACATATAAAAAGAAGGAAGAATGGTAACTCTTTGAGGTGATGGATATGTTAATTAGCTTGATTGTGATCTCACAATGTAGATCAAAATATCAAGTTATGTACTTTAAATATGTACAAGGTTTGTTTGACAATTATATCTCAATAAAGCTTAAAAAAGTATAAGGAATCCTGTCACAGTTAAGGATTCCATCTATGCTATTCCACTGCAAATAATTTAGGTGACATTTTCCAAAATTGATATGTCTTTAAAATGCATATATCTTCCATAGTACATATTCTGCTTTAGGAACTAAATACCTTTAAAAAATTCTAACTTACACTAATTTACATAAACACAAAAGATCGTTTCCAAAAATGTGAGTTAGGAAAAAATTCCATTAATTACATGGTTACTCTGAGAAACACTGTTACTATAAAAAGAATATCCATAGGATACCTATTACTGAATACATGATAAACTGTAAAATATATGTTACCTATTATAAACAAAGCTTGGTCCTGGTTATTATCAAGTTATAAATATATGAATGACAAAAATATAATCATCTGCTGACTAGTTGATATTATGCATTTCTATAAACAAAAACAAATCTGTTAAACTTAAGAGTGTGAAGAAAATCACTGGTCAAGTGCAAAACCTTCCTCTCCTGACTCCCTTCCCATATATACCATCACATTTCCTATTTTACTGCAGTTGGGTGACGTCATAAAAGTCATGCTTATTTTACTACTAAAACCATATCAGTTCCGTGTTTATCATAAGGGTTCCCCCAATCAGCCCTTTTAGAAATCCAGTGTAGAGACAACACCATATCATCCCTATGTTAATTCTCCTTATTATCTTTAGAGCCATTCCATGCCCTTTATTGAGATGCAACCACATTTACTTGTGGTGTATACAAAGATGCAGAGAAGATTCTGTAATACAGCATGGCAGATACTTCTAATATCAAGGGTACGTTGTGATTAAATGGGTCAATTGCCCTCTCTGAATAATAGTCTTGAGTAAAGTCTCACAATTCCTGATGCTTTTCAAGTCTCCAGTGGATTCTGTCTCTTTTCACTTTATGGAAGTTTATATATATATATATATATATATATATATATATATATATATATATACACTCACATATATATGTATATATCTCAGATGAAAAGTGTGTACCCATCAGTACACAAATAAGCCCACTAAATGTTGTGCTTCCTTCTGATTTGTGGCATCCTTCAAACACAGTGATTTGTCTTTCAGTGCTTGGGAGCATCACACAATAATTTCCTAAAACTTCATAGTGATAACTAGCCTCTAAATTTAGCTGGTTCCAGGATGTGTCGGTCAACCTCCGTATGTTATGTGAATAACTCTTCTTGGCAAACCTCCTATTTAAGGCAAGCTATGTAAATTGTGGTGTCCAGCATAAAATAAAATTCTGGGGCCTATTTTTTTTTCCAAAAAGTAGGAAAGCGGGCTTCCCTGGTGGCGCAGTGGTTGGGAGTCCACCTGCCGATGCAGGGGACACGGGCTCGTGCCCCGGTCCAGGAAGATCCCACATGCCGCAGAGCGGCTGGGCCCGTGAGCCATGGCCACTGGGCCTGCGCGTCTGGAGCCTGTCCTCCGCAACGGGAGAGGCCACAACAGTGAGAGGCCCGCGTACCTCAAAAAAAGAAAAGAAAAAAAAAAGTAGGAAAGCATTTCAATCTCTCTTCACCTCTCCCTCTTGATCTGTCATAGTGTTCTCTATGTGCTGCTTAATGTCGCACTGCCTTGGCCCTTATACTCTCGAGGTGAGTGCAGACTCTCACAGGCTCTCAGGACCCCACGTCGTGACTTAGTGTGTGGGCGCCACATGCCTAAACCTGAACTTCCTGTGCTTGTGCTCAAGCCCCCTCCAGGGACAGAAAAATCTATTCAGTTTAGCCTTGCTTCCCCACCATTACACAAAAGTCAAAGATTTTCTTAATTTCTTATTTGTTCTTTTTCCAGAAGTTTTCAAACTGTTTTCCCATTCACATATCCAATGTGAGGTGATTGAGAAATTATATCGCCCACCGTTACTGGTATGTTCTTTTGCTCACCCTTCCCAGAAAGAAAGCCACACAAGAAGAATCAGTCTGAACGGACCCTGGACTGAAGAATTCACTCTGTTTTCAGTAAAGGACACATGACTTGAGAAGTGTCAATACTGATGACTGTGTAACAAATCCAACATAGCTGATGTTTACAGCATTTCTAACCAGTTTAGCAAGCATGTTCTTTTATGATAGAGGGAGAGGCACAGTTTCCATTTTCTGTATTGACTTGTCTAACTGGGAATTTGAGTTACTTGAAGAGGGGCACAGCTACTATATTTAGGTTCTGACTTGGGGTAGCTGCCTCTAAAATGACTCCTCATGAGCCCCATCACCTTCACACTCCTTTTAATCCCTTCTCTTGGAGTGTGAGCTGGGCCTAGTGGCTTAATTCCAACTAAAATAACAGCAAAAAGATCACTAACGTGATTAAGTTATAGGAAATTGTGACTGTTGTCTTGCTAGCAGACTATCTCTATTGCCTTCTCTACTCATACACTTTGATGAAGCTTGATGGGCTGGAGAGGCTCATGTGGCCAAAAAAACCACAACAGACAAACAAAAACAAAGCAAAAACAACAACAGAAAAACCCTGAGAGTGGTCTCCAGCTAAAAACCAGCAAAGCACCGAGGGATTCTGTCCCGCAGCCCCTGATGACTGAATTGCGCCAAGAGCCATAAAAGCTTGGAAGCAGATCCTTCCCAAGTTGAGCGTTCAGATGAGCCCCTGTGAGAGACCCTAAAGTAGAGGGCCCAGTGAAGCCATTGCCAGATTCCTGACCTATAGGTAGGGTGACATAAAAAACACATTGTATTTTAAGCACTAAGACTATGGTAATTTGTTATGCAATATAGATCTTAAATATAACTTATGTTAATAAATGTTGACTATCACATCCAATTACCGATCAGTTAGTACTGATCCAATAAACCTTGGATAATGGTATATCCCATATGAAGTAATTAGACTCCTTATCACTCAATCTGAGAATTCAAAATGGTAAAGATTCTTCAGGCATCTTCTGCTATTTTTCTGTATACGTCCGAATTATTTTACACCGCAGTCCTTAGTCTCAGTAGCTAATTCTTTACTTTTACGCTGAGCTTGGAGAGCTGTAAATTTTGTTATTAACTGTCTCATGGGATAACACTATGAATATGATATTTTCCAAGAATCATAGGAGCATGGGGATGGCAATGTGAGCCAGTTCTTGTTTTCAATACTAATCTTAAAGTAACATGATTAGGGCCTCCCTTCTCCCTGGTTGTTGGTTTCACTTTTGCGAGTGCTTTCTATAGCAGCAATGGAATAGTATCATTTGTCATTTTCCTGTCACTTTGGCTCATTTTTCTACTAATTTAGCCATTTGCAAAAGGACTATATGAACAATTTGTGTCATATGTCACAACATTTTCATTACTTCAAAACTTTGGATGAGTTGGCAACCATCCCAGCACAAAGATATTGTAAGTACCTTCCTATTTATCCTATTTTAAATCCAATAAACCTTTTTTTCATATTTATCGGGAGGTGTCTTTGCATTAGATATCACCACCATTACCAACTTGTGTGTTTCATAGTCACTAACTCAAAATTATTTAGTTCTATGTTTGGAATTCACATAAATATCTAAAAGACACTTGACATGAAAGTTTACACGGCAGGTAACAGAGTTTGAACAGTATTTCAAGTTCAGCTTCCAGGCTCCTCAATGACATGACTAACATTTGATTGAAAGAGATGAGCTGAAGAAGATGGAGACAATTTCAACTTACAGAAGCTATACCTTCAAATCATCACCCATCTTTTTTATTGTGCTTATTATATAGTCTCTCTGAGTACATATCAATGTACATTTTTCCTAGTGCACCTTCACATCATCAATTAGAAAGTTCAGAATAATCAATTCCAGTAACCAAGTACAATCTGAATGTTCCATCTTTATATTAATTTATATATTTTGCAGAGCAATTTTATAAGACGGTAAATCAATGGTCATGATATCATCTCCATGTACTATTCTAAAATGGAATAGGGAACAAGAACAAAGACAAATAAAATTTAATGTAATAGTGATCATGAAATACAAAACAAAATGCTCTATCATCTGTAATTTTTTTTTCAAATGAAAATGTCTCTAGTAGGTAGGAGTGGGAACTAATAGAAATAACAAGTTATATCAAAAAGATCAATATATATTTATTGTCTCTCTACCACTAGCCTATCATGTTGCTAAATTAAGTGGGAAAATATGAAAATGTAAATTTTCAAAATTACTTTTTCAATACTGATACGATTATACAGTTTATATTTGTTTATTCTTGTTTATAGGACTTAGATTCCTTTTATCAAAGCACATTATAAGAAGTAAGAAATACAGACATGCCATAAAAGCATTGGCACAGTTGAAATCCTTCAAATATAGTACATAAAATATAACAAATAGAACAATGAAATGATAGTCACCTATTTTAAGCTAATGGATTCTCCAGATAACACTTCAACTTTAGAAGGGGAAGCAGGATATAGCTAAAGTACCAATGGTGTTATCTTTGGATTCAGCCAATTTAGTCACCATGATAAGGGTTGAGCTTTGGGTAAGGGGATAACATGATAATTTTTTATAGTGTGTTTTGCTAGCTTTGTTTTAGCCCTAGGCTGATGTAGATGCTAATTACAAACAGCACTGATCAGGAGGAACAACTGTTTGTTTTTGCTTTTTTGTTGTTTTGGCTTAAATAACAAATATTTATTTCTCACATCTTTGTAGTCTTGGAAGTTCAATATCAAGGAGCTGGCTGACTCAGTTACCAATGAGAGCTCCCTTTCTGGCTTGCAGAAGGTCACCTTATCACTGTGTCCTCACATGGTAGAGAGAACTCCAGAGCAAGTTGTCTGGTGTCTCTACTTAAAAGGGCACTAATATTGTCATCCTCATGACCTCATCTAATCCTGATTACCTCCCATAAACCCCATCTTTCAATGCCATAGCATTTGGGGTTTGGGCTTCAACATATAAATTTTGGGGAGACACTATTTAGTCCATAGCAGTATTTTAAATGTTACTGAGGTTACTGAGCCACAAGGGAGTCTGGGAAATGCTGTGATTTTTCTTTGGATTTTTCAACCTTTGGAATAAAAAAAGATACATTAGAAGGGGGTTGGGAGATGCTGGCACACCTGAAGGCAGCATTAGAGACCACATGAAAGCTGATTCCCCCAACCATAGACACTGTCACCATCCATCACCAAGAGGAACCCATATTGATTCTGTTTTGCAGTTCTTGCAGACTTTTCATCAATATCTACTGACAACCAGAAGACATATTACTAAATTGCCTTCCAGAAAAATTATATCAAATTATACCCATGTGTGGTGTTAGAGAGTGCTTATTTCCCCATGTCTTCAACAACACTGCATATTATCATTAAATTTTTCCCAACTTGATAGTGAAAAATCTCACCCCATCACAGTATTTTTTAATTGAGATATAATTGATGTACAACATTGTGTAAACTTAAAGTGTGCAATGTGTTGATTTGATACATTTATATATGGCAACATGATTATCAGCTTACTGTTACCTAACACCTTGATCATGTCACATAATTATTATTTGTGTGTACGTGTATGTGCTAAGAACATTTAAGATCTAGTCTCTTAGAAACTTTGAAGTATATAATGCAGTACTGGTGACTATAATCATCATGCTGTACATTATATCTCCAGAATCTTTTTTTTTTTTTTTTTTTTTTTTGCGGTACGTGGGCCTCTCACTGTTGTGGCCTCTCCCGTTGCAGAGCACAGGCTCCGGACGCGCAGGCTCAGCGGCCGTGGCTCACGGGTCCAGCCGCTCCACGGCATGTGGGATCCTCCCGGACCAGGGCACGAACCCATGTCCCCTGCATCGGCAGGCGGACTCTCAACCACTGCGCCACCAGGGAAGCCCTGGAGCCTCTATTTTTGAAAGCTGAGTCAAGACTAGAAAGGATCACAGCATGAAGTTGATTCGAAGTTGATAATCAGCCCATTTCAAGATCTAGACCTCTGACTAAAGTAATAATTTACAAATGTCACATGGGGATAACCTACCCATGGGGAGAAAAAACTAAAGAGAATATTTACACACACGTGAGTTTACATATTTTAAATAATATTAAGTTATTAAAACATCATGTGATAACGTGTATTGCACACACAACATGTTCTAAGTAATTTACATGTATTCAACTAATCATTGCAACAACTGTATAAGGAAGATAGATCAGTATTCCCCCTTTCCTGATGAGAGAACAAGAGTACAGAGAAGATAAGTAACATGAACAAACACACTTAGCTAAGATTTGAACATAGTCTAAGTCCTGAGAGCTCACCCTCTTGACATGGCAAGGTGGAGCAGTGATCATCAATTGAGAATTAGATGTTAGAGACAATGATAGTATTTTTATGACTAGTAAACTATTGACAAAATACTGATTTTTACAATTAGCTTCATGCCATATTAAACACACACTTTCCCACACATGTTCTAACATGTTCTAACATAGAATGTACATAGAAAATAATTTTATGAAGAATTGGCAAATATATTCTCTTAATTGATTAAGAAAACATTATTTTTAAAAGAGCATTGCAAAAAAAAAAAAACAAAACACCTACTAGTTACTTGACAAAATGGAGGAGTAAGTAGGAGTGAGATAAGGATAACGAACAGAGGCCAGTTCACTGGACATTAACAAGTTTCTTATCTGTATAAATTCCAAAAATCTATTTCTATTATGGTATGATATCTTTATGAGAACATTTTGTATGTGTTTTATATTACTTAGATTTTTAATGATTTTTTTCCTTTTCTTACAATCTATTTCTAAGCAAAAGGCTGCATTTTAGATTTTTAATTTTTTTTCAATTAATTAATTTATTTATTTTTGGCTGCACTGGGTCTTCATTGCTGTGCGCGGGCTTTCTTTAGTTGCAGTGAGTGGGGCTACTCTTTGTTGCGGTGCGCGGGCTTCTCACTGCAGTGGCTTCTCTTTGTGGAGCACGGGCTCTAGGCATGCGGGCTTCAGTAGTTGTGGCACGTGGGCTTCAGTAGTTGTGGCTCGCGGGCTCTAGGGCACAAGCTCAGTAGTTGTGGTGCACGGGCTTATTTGCTCCATGGCATGTGGGGTCTTCCTGAACCAGGGCTTGAACCCATGTCCCCTGCGCTGGCAGGTGGATTCTTAACCACTGTGCCACCAGGGAAGACCTATTTTTGATTTTTTAATCTAAATTTTCTATGAAAAAGATATTGCAAAATAAGTCTCATTTTCCATATGATTTTACAAATATATTTTCATAGTTACATGCATTTATTACAGATACCACATAGAGACCAATTAATATCAGAGCTGTTGAAATGTGAATTGGTTGTATTTTTAATAATGAAATAATAGTGAAAACAATGTTTTGTATAAACTCCCTTCCACACAGGTTACCATTTTAACTGTGATTCTTATCAGATTTTGATTTATCTCTTTATCCATTTTTGTAGCTAATGGGGAACAAATTACTTATTACTCATGAAAGACACTAATGACCTAGTGTTGCAGAAAAAGAGAACATTACAATTTACATTTAAATGAGATTTGAAATGTTAATGAACAGATCTAGTATTCTAATTATCTCTACAAATACTTTAAATTAAGGTGAACTTTTGTAGATGGATCGTTCCTGAGTCTTGCTCTAGCCCTACAGTGTTCCTTGATAGCATATAATGTGTATAATATACATATTAGATACATGTATTGTTATAATATAAAATTATACAGTCAAATAGCTGTGATTATTATTAACAAACATATAATTTCACTGTAATGGATAAGCATAATCACATAGAATATTTTTAAACCGTAAAATTATCTTGTGTGAGTATTTTTGAGTTTTGGGTTTTACTCTTTTATTTTCTTCTGGTTAAAGAAATAGAGATATCACTGGTTGGAAACAGATGTTTAGATAAAAATTTTCCATGCAACAAAGATATTCATCTTTTACCTTAGCACAGTACTTTCTGTAATGTGTAAATTTCTTTGTAGGCAGCAAATAACAACATGGAAAATGAGGTCATGTGTGATTTTTCATTAGTTCACTATGTTTTGGGCTACCAAAAAACATGAGTTCAAAATCAAACCTTCCATCCAACTAAATGTAGTGACTCAGAGGAAAATACAGAATACAAACACTTCATCTTTTTTTCATGTCCCTGTTTTAAAATCTGTACCATCCTAGAAGATGGCAATGTGTTCTTCTCCCAAATTTATGCGATTTTCTTAATAAATGTATCTGACGAAGCATCCCAAGTATGAGAGCATCTCCAGGATACAAGAACTTACATAGTGACTGAAAAAGAGAGGCCATAAGTATTGAAGAGAAGTTAGTAAAACATTTTGAAAGAAACCAGATAGAGCAATAGGCCTAAGAAAACATCTTAGGGTAAGGGTGAGGGTAAGGGTGGCAGAAACAAAAGCTTAGTACATCAAGTTATCAAAGTTATTATCTGCTTAAATGAGATTGAACAAAACTTGTAGTGGATTGAAGATAATGACGACAATGCCTAGCACTGCACAAGAAGACTTCATGGTATTTGTTCTCATTAATAGGCATATGAGTAGATTCCTTTTCATAGATGGAGAAAACAGGCACGACAAACATCGGATTTGTATTTTAAATCAGAGCAAAGAAGGAACAAGAAAGTGAACCACAGTCATCAATTCTCCCTGATGCTACAAAATTTCATCCATAGCATGATAATACCCTTTTGTATTAGTTTGCTCAGGCTTCTACAGAAAAATGCCACAGACTGAGTGACTTAAACAAGTGACATTTACTTCTCACAGTCCTGGAGGTTAGGAAGTCCAAGATCAGGATGCCAGCATGGTGGGGTTGGGGTTCTGGTGAGAACCTCTTCTTGGCTTGTAGAAGGCTGCTTTCTTTCTGTATTCTCACAAGGCAGAGAGAGAGACAGAGAGAGAGAGAGCAAGGGTGAGCTCTGGCCTCTTATTACAAGGGCACTGATCCCATCACCATTAGGCCCCACCCTTATAACCTCATCCAACCCTAATTATCTCCCAAAGGCCCCATCTTCAAATAGCATTACATTGGAGGTTAGAGCTTCAACATATAAATTTTGGAGGGATGCAGTTCAGTACATAGCATTCCACCCCTGACCACCCCCCACAAATTCATGTTCTTCTTGAATGCAAAACATATATATATTCCATTTCAGCAGCCCCACAGTCTTAACTCAATGTATCATCAACTCTAAAGTCCAAAGTCTCTTCTAAATATCATCCAAATCAGACACAGGTAAGACTCAAGGTACATTTCATCTTGAGGCAAAATTTCTCTCCCACTGCAAACCTGTGAAACCAGAAAAGTTATATGCTTCCAAAATACAATGATGGGACAGGCATAGAATAAATATTCCCTTTCCAAAAGGGACTAATAAGAAATAAAGAAGAGGTGATGGGTCCTAAGCCAGTTCAAAACTTAGCAAGGAAAATCCCATTAGATCTTAAGGCATGAGAATAATCTCCCTTGGTTCCATGATCTTCCCTCCAAATCCACTGAGGCAGCAACTGGCCCAAGAAAACCAGAAAGAGGCAGCTCCACCCTTTGAAACTCAGGAGGAACTAGTCATGCCTCCTGGGCCTGTGGTGGAAGTGGTAGCCCTGATGATCTTTGAATTACCTTTGGCATCATTCTTCCTTTTCTTGAGGAATAGCGGCTGTTCACCATAGAATAGCTCTGTGTCCTGTCTTGTAGAATCTAAAAAGTCTGACAGCCTTCCATCATTCAGTCCCACTTGATCTGTCCCTTTTAGTTCAAACTGGAAGTGTCAGTGCTGGTATAATCCCATCTCTATTCCAAACCTCTGTTAAAATGGCTGATTAAGTTTATGAGCGACATCCACAATCTCTTTATGAAATGAATATCTAGCCATACTCTTCAGAACAAGCTTTCTCACATTTTGCAATATGAATAGGCTGGTTCTTTTGGATTTAATTTATATCTCTCCAGTCACATTTTACTGTAAGCACTCAGTAGAAATCAAGTTGCTCCTTCAACACTTGCTTAGAAATCTCTTCAGTTAATTATCCAAGTTCATCACTTGCAAATTTTACCTTACACAAAAACTAAAATGCAGTGCAACCAAGTTCTTTGCCACTTACAACAAAAATCACCTTTCTTCCAGTTTCCAATAACATATTCTTCATGTCCATCTGAAACCTCACCAGAATGGCCTTTACTGTCCATATTTCTACCAACATTCTTTTCATGATTATTTATCTATTTTCTGTGAAGATGGAAGCTTTCTCTGAGCCTTCATCAGAACAACTTTTAACAGTCCCTACATGGCAATTTCAGCTTTTTCTGGCATGCACTTCCAGCCTCTACCCATTACCTGGTTTCAAAGCCACTTCCACATTTTTAGTTATTTGTTATAGCAGCATCCCACTTGTGGTACCAAAGCCTGTTTGGGCTCAGCCTACTATAACAAAATGCCATGTACAGACATCTATTGCTTAAACAACAGACATCTATTGCTCACAGATACAGAGGCTGGAAGTCTGAGATTAGGATGCCAGTATGGTTGGGTTCTAGATAAGGGCCCTCTTCCTCGCTTGCAGATGGTCATCTTCCTGCTGTGTCTTCACATAATGGAAAGAGAGATGGAAAGAGAGAGAAAGAGAGAGTGCAAGATCTCTGATCTCTACTTATATAGCATGGTTTCCATCATGAGGACTCCACCCTCATGACTTCGTCTAAACCTAATTACCTCCCAAATGCAACCTCCAAGTACCAGCATTTTGGAGGTTAGGGCATCAACACATGAATTTGGGGAGCACACAGAATTATGTCTATAACATCTTCCTTCCATCTGTTTCCATAATTCAAAAGCCACACATCTCAACCACATCCACCTCAACCAAGGAAACTTCAGGTCTTTCACCTAGGTTTTGTGCTATATTTACTGTAGCACTTCTCTATTTACTAAGAAGCCAAGACATTTAAGACTGGTAGAAAGTTTTCCCTGGGTAATAAAAAGACTGAACAAGAATGGAGTGTTCTGTGTCAACTCTGTCTTTAGCATCAGGTTGTTGCAAAAATAAAAATCATAATTCAGAGATTTAAAAAACACATATACAGTATTCTTAAACACTTTAAACAATGTTTACAAATAAAAGAGAAAAAAAATGAATTCAACTTTCTAATTATCAAACTAAAAATTATTACTCAAATTACTATTTTATTTTAATTATGATATAAATAGAGATCTCACATTTATTGATTCAGTTGATCTTATAGCCAATATTTTAATCTAATTTGTATTTTTAATTGGGAAATATGCTAATTAAAAAAGAAATTCAAGGTGGGCCCAAACCATACGAAAAATAACTTAAATTTTATAGAAATTATAAGTAAAAAGCATAATAAAATTTATTGCCCATGCCACTGAAATAAGGTAGCATAAACACTTGGGCTTATTTGAGCCTTTCCTCCTTTCTAGAAATTTAATCTGTTCTAGTCACAGAGTGGCAGTGGGAAACTCCCAGTGAAAATAATTCAATTCTGATCTTGGGCAGAGTTGATTGCTTTTGAACCCTTGACCCCACTTAGGCCAATGACAATCCATTTCCTACTCCTTGTGTAATTGGACACAGTGTTTTATTGAGAGGTGATGCATGTTAAAGAAGGGTTAATGGACCTGAATAAGAATTTGTCTCAGAGAAACTTACCAACAAGCTAAGACAAAGTTTTTTTTTTTCTTTCTCACAAAGTCTTAAGGAATTAGAAAATGACAAACTATAAAAAGAGTAAGATAAATTAGATGCACAATTAAGAAGAGAGTCTACAGAGGGGTAGGAAGTCCTTACGGTCATCACACTTAGTTCCATTTTCTCTTGGGTCCCAGTTATAGAATGATGTCTGAATTTTGTATGAGACTAGAGTTTCAATAAATCCCTACTCAGCCCAATGAGTCTTTGTCACAGGGTCATATGATTGAAAATCAAGACTCAACAGAGTATACTCATTACGGGGCTTTCCTAAAGGCAAAGAATGTAGGCTAGCAGGAGAAAAAACAAGCACAGATAAGCAGTGGGGACTAAGGGACTTCCAGGCACTGCTCCCCAGGATGCACTTATCCAGACTGTAACTATCAAGATATGTGCAAGAAATATTAGTTTCAGAGGAGTTTAAGCAAAAGTCTCCAGCAATGTGTTTTTAGTGTCTCATTGGTTACAAAGCCAAGCCAGGCTGTATAACCCTTTAAAGCAAACATAAGCCATCAATCTACACAGACCTAAATAATATAACATAACTGACTCTGGGTGTTGCCAGGAGAATTTAAAACTTTACTAGCATGTTATAAATAACAATCTAGCCCACATCTTTCTTATTTGGACAAAAGAAACTACCAGACTTTCAGGCATGTCTGGAGATAAGCACTGAGCTGTAAGATAGTTCCATCTTATATACAATCTCACACAATTTGTTGGATAAAATGTAGTGAATATGTATGTATTTTGTTTATTATTATATGGTTTCCCAAGCATTTCAAAGCATATTACAAAAATACTTTGATGTAGTAAATTTTTATAAATACACATAATCAGGTATATGGTTAACGTTTCTTAAAGCACTATACATGTATACTAGACATGAACAATTAAGTAAATAGATACAACTGGTGGCAGTCAGGTTTCTCAATACTGGAGGGAAAGGTTACAGATAAGCATGGAGAGAAGGCTGGAATAATAGAGGTGGTCGTGGATTAGGGCAGACACGTCAGTATAACCACACACAGCTTACTATAGATACAGATAGTTACATATAGAAGTACTTATAGATATGTATATACAAATATGAGGCTGTATAGGGTTAGTATAGACACATATATTCCTTTTTCTGTCAGCTGAGTGGGCCTAGAAGCAGAGACATCCAGATAACAATGAGAACATTCAGCACCCAGTTCTTGGTTTCTAATACATTTCTTCACTATTTGAGGGAACTAGTATAGTACTCCTTGGAGAAATGGCTGATTCTAGAGTTGGGACAGGGAATATGCAAGATAAGCCTGGACCATCTCATAGGCCTATAAATTAAAGAACTTCTCAAAAAATATACACCCTCACACACAGTGATAGAGTTATGCCAAAGGAACCAACAGAATGAGCTTCCAAAGGCCAAAGCTGGAACAATTTGAGCAGCAAAATAAATAAAGGTGTATTAGATTATAACCAAAAGAGTAAAATACTTACATGCCACACTGACATAAATAATTAAATAAATGAATAAATGTGAGAAAATAGACAATCTCTTGTGCAGAAGAATTCCAAATAATTTATATAGAAACTTTGTTCTCAGAGAGGTGGAGAATAACTCTCTATTCCTTAAGCAAAAATTGCATATAGTGATTTCCTTCCAAAAAATGCAGAAAAGGGAAAGAAAGTTACTTTACGGTGAAGAAACCCAACAAATATTACCTCAGTCAGGTGATCAAGATTAACAACAGTGATGAGTCATGTTGATTGCATATATCCTTGATATGATGTGATAAGAAAGGCACTTTGTGCCTGTGATCTTCCTCTCAAAAAACAGAACATATCTATTAACAAGAGAAAACATCAGGACATATCCCAGTTGCAGGGTATTCTACAAAATACCTAACCAGTATTCCTTAAAATAGTCAAGGTCATTAAAACAAAACAAAACAAAATCCTGAAAAACTGTCACAGCCAAAGAGGCTTAAGAGAGACATGGATGACTAAATGTAATATGGTATCCTATATGGTATCATCATAGGACAGAAAAAAGACATTAAGTAAAACAAAGAAATACAAATAAAGTATAAAAGAAGTTTAGTTAATAATAATGTATGACTATTTTTTCATTAGTTGTAACAAATATATCACACAGCATAAGTTATTAACAATAAAGAAATTGAGTGTGGGCTATATGGGATCTGTATTATATTTGCAATTTTTCTAAATCTAAAACTATTATAAAATTAAAAGTTTATTTTAAAACACTTATAAAAGCACAAACAGATGTAGAGATTCAATAAATCAATCAACATCCACTTGGTGGAAAATTATGCAGCCATTTAGCATTTCAATATCTATTTAATATCTGAAACTTTTTTGCAATAATTACCAAGTTTATATATAAAATATATTAAATAATGTATTTTAATAACCAAGGTGCTTTAGATGTGTATGTATGTGTGGCTGTAACACCATAGCTTCATATGAATTAATGCAATTGCCAAATGTATTTGGGAAATCAGTTTTACTATTGCTATAATACAAAGTTTTATAACTTTATTTCCTTTTTAATGCAATGATATTTTTATGAGAAATAAATAAATGCAAATTTTCATCTTAGCAAATACAATATCATTTATTTTTTGGAAGTAACCTATTATTTATGTGTAATGAGGAATTTATTTATTTTAAATTCTCTTTAGCAAAGGCATTCAGCACATGAGATTGTCCTTGGGCCATCTAGCAAGTAAAATTGGGGAACCAATCCTTCTGGGTTGCTGCAATTATTTCCCTCATCTTTGGGAGCTTATCATTAATTATTACATCTTTTAGCATAGTACAGAACTCAGTAATAATGGTCTATGATTTCAGTCCCATGAGACATGCTTAGTGATTTCTAAACACCAGAATCTCAACACGCAGAGGGTTTTGTGAGCTTTCTATGAATAGATACTACCTTTCTGCTCTTTTCATCACTCCTCCTCTACCTTGAAATATTTTCTGGCCTTGCAATAGTTACCCTTCACCAGAGGCAGTTCATACACATCACCCAAGCCCAGTATTTTCCAAATTGAATATGAGTATGACCAGAGTCCAGAGGTTGGTAAGATAAATTATTTTCCTCCTTCTGTAGTCCCACTAATTTATATTCCTTGGTGAATTACACTCTCTCCCTCTCTTTATCTACACTGAGAACACAAAACTCTATGACATTTATTCTAAATAAGGAAAACCAATAAGGCTATGGTTATTTCCATGTTTTGTTTCTTTCTGATTTTGTTTTTTTGCATTTACAGCTTTTTTAATGGAGCTTTTATTTCATAGTGTATAACTGAACAAATAAATGTGAATGGATTGGGCCATGTCTCAGTTACATACTGCTCTTATAATCCAAGACATTGTTCCAGGGATTACTGCAATATTTAAAATTTAGATAGAGGGGTAATGAAAAAGATGCACTGCACATGCACAAGCAATTATTATTAATTTTAAAGTTTTCTTTTTTTATAGCAAGATAGGGTTCAACTATAATGCTCTTGAGTGTGCATGAAAAAGACAATGAAAAAAAGGTATCGAATGATGCTGCTGTCAAGATAAAAGTGGTGCATTGAATATATATTTGATTACATAGCTACATTTTCAAAATGTACATATTTTCTACGTAAAATCTCATTGACTTCAATTAGAATTTGCAATCTACATATGCCATATGGCTTTGCTTAAAAGCAATGAGACTATTAAATTTAATTACTTTTACATGCCTCTCGCATGGAAAAGGTGCTTCTTAAAGGAGCAGCACTATATGAGAATTATTTCTAGTAAAAATTGAAAACTAAGAAGATGGCTACCGTCTGCTGGTTACTAATTGGCAGTCAATGCTGCAAGAAAAGTAATTTTCAGTAATACTAAAAAATAGCAGACAGAAAACAATGTTACTTTTCTAATTTTATTGCTGCTCTATATAGCAATATTTGAATGCAATGTAATTTAACACTAGTGCTCTAAAACAAAGTACAGGTTTCCCCTGTTATCAGAAAGTAGAGCCTTCCTATGAAACCTGTCATAGGAAGACAAAAGGCAAAATGGCAAAAAGTGAGGAAGCAGTTACCTTAGGACACTTCTTGCTAAGGAATGCACAAAATAAGTTGAGATGAAGCACGATGCTCAGACACAGTTCAAAGCTATGACATCTGCATGCTGAGATCCTGATTGTGGTTCAGGAGATGCCACTGTCACTGCTCAAGGTGCATATGCTGCCTCTATGATTTCTCTCTTCAAAACAAACATTGAATGCTATGTTTGCTTTTCTGACTTTTTTCTTAAAAATGAAAGTCTGCTTCAGATTTCTTTCATTTAGGGAAAACAGGTACGAATGTAAGTCTTTCTAAAAGTAAAGGGGCATAACTAGAACATTTGAAAAGCAGGGAATACCTGTATTTTTTCTACTTATAGGTCTTGTCTTCCTTTCTCTCTTCCCCATAACAAAATATTGATGGTGTTACAGTTATTTCCTTCATTTTGTTTCATTATAGAAAGTGTTGAAAAGTCAAATTCCTAATAAAGTCATATACGCAATATAAAGAATACAAATGGGTTATATATTGCCATATAAATACATATTGTTGGACCTTCAATAGGGACTAGAAAAGTGGCAATTTGGAAAGCAGACACCATTTCGAAGTATAATATTTATTATCTTCAGATAATTTTTCCATGTGATAGCTGAATTTCATCCACTATGGCCAGATCTGTTGAATTTATTTTTTTTAAGAAGCTGGAAATCTAGAGAGGAAATGAAACTTCAAATTTTAAGATATGGAAAATAATTAAAGTAAACAATTTATGAGCAAAACAAGCATATCTGCAGGCTAAAAATGCCCCATGGGCTGTTTGTTTTTTCTTTTTTTATCATTCTGACTTTATATAATGAAACAAATTGCTAAGAAATTAAATTAAAAACCATTATTTCCCTACCTGTTCATACAAGCAATAAAATCAGAAGTATCAGAAATCCTAAGCAATGAAAAGCAGCTGTTTTTACTTTAAACAAAACATAAACAATTGAGAAAACAGTACAGTAAAACTGAAAATAAGTTTGCATTACAAAACCTCATTAAAAGCTAAAAAGATTTATTCAGACAACTTCTGAAAAGTGATAATCAGTAATTTTCTTTATCTTTATGAAAAACTGTTTTTTTCTGATTCTGACTTCCTTTAAAATTCAGTGGTCATTCCTAGTTCAAAGACGGTTGACTGAACATAGATGATTATCACTTCTCCTGCCAGAATCCCAATGAAATCACATAATAAGTATTTTTAAAAATCAGCACAAATGCCATTCTTAAAAAATCATAAAGCATACATCCTAAGTACATGAACAGGTATTTCTTGAAATATAATGTGTATGATGATTATAGATATAGCTAAATTCAATGGAACAGAAGCCTGCTATTCTGAACAAGCAAAAAAAGTCTCTCCTTCCCCTGCCCAGACTCAAAAAAAGCGAATATTTCCACCTTTGAATCATACTTAAAAGATGAGAGGTAAGGAATCAGTAGGATTTTTTGTTGTTTTTGTTTCTTGTTGTTTTGTTTTATTTATTTAATTTTGGAAGTGGCCCTGGGGTTCTTGACAGGGTAAATGTTTAAAGGCTGTGGAACAGCTGTGCCTGTCACCCTTACTAAACAGCTTTTCTCTTCATTTTCCTTCCATATAAAACTTTGTGCACAGCAATCTAAATTGGAGAAATACACCTCTGAAGACACCCAGAGTAGATCCTGAGACCTAAGCAGAAACCCCGGGTGCCCTGCCCACTAGAAATGGCTTTTTCCACATTTCCTTAAAAACAACCTTGCATGCCACCAACTCACTATTAGCAGAGATCCTTTAATTATTGCCAAAGGAGCAAAAAGTATTACTTACACTAAGGAAATAAATGCAAGGAAAACATACATACAAAATAGAGAAAGTCCCTATTTGTAAGTATTAGCAAATAATTGCAGATAAAATTATTTGATAGTTGGGGGAAGTCAATAGTATGAAAGGAAAATAAAAATAACCTTTCAAGGTTTTTCTTTCAAGGAAAAAAAAACAAAGAATGCTGAGAAAGTAGCAGAATTTTATATAAATAAAAATTAATACCCTCAAAGTAACTGACAATAGCATCTCATGTAAAACCAAAATTAGGCTGTTATCAGAAGTGTTGAACAGATTTTTTAAAACAAAAACTGTACATTCTAAAGAATACATTTTTTGAGGCAGAAAATTTAACAGTGGCAAATTTTCAAAAGTTATTGCAGAAAGTCAAATAGATTTTAAAAATGGAAAAAGTAAGGCACATGAATAATTGATTCAACAATCCAATAGGAGTTACAGAGAGAGGGAAAGGAAATAAATAGGACAGGGACAAAAACAATTCCCTGTGCTAAAGAATTTCTTAAATCTTCAATATTGAAGACATATATTCCCTCATAGGAAGAGGAAAAACGTAAAGAAGTCACATGTCTATATGTATCTTGGCATGTTTACTAAATGCAGAGGTCATAGAAATATATCGTTCATAGGAGTCCTTGGAGAAGGGATTAATTTCAGTCCAGGAAAATACAAGATGAGTCTGGGAAATCGTACAACAGCAAAAAGAAAGGAAGCACTCAAAACAAAAGTATGTCCTAAGTGCAAAAGAACCAAACTGAAAGAGCCCCCAGTGGTCAAATAATTTGAACAGCAAAATAAATAGCAGTAGTATTGGATTATAACCCATCAGATAAATATACATACAATCATAAAATCATACTGTTACCAATAAATAAATAAATTTACAGAGGAGAAGCTCTTTCTTATGGAAGAAACCATTCATTTACTGTGAGAAGAATAAATAAAATAAATAAGGAAAAGTAGAACACCACTGTCAAAATTGTTGCAGGACAAAAATTTGAAGAGTCAAAATATTTGCATTATCGCAAATTGTCTATTTCAAAAAGCCTATTAATTACAAAAATAGCCACTTTGCTGTGGAAGAAGCCAGCAAAAACCACAGTGAAGTGAACTGGAGGGCACTGATGACATGTAAATGAAATCTGATAGAAAAAAAAAATCTATATTATAATTTTAAGATATATAAAATTTAAAAATTTGGAAGACAGATTTGTGCATAAGATTTGTGAGTTAAAAAAAGAGTAAATTTTTTCTTTGAATGTCAGTGCCCTTAGCTTTATAAGCATTCTAACCAAAAAAAAAAAAAAAAAAACCATTGAATTAATTAAAAGAATTTTCAAGCAGCTGGGAGAGAACACCAAAATTTGAATAGCTGTTAATCCTCTTCTCTGTCATTCTCCTTAAAGTTATGCAGAATCATTCTTTGTTAGTAAAATGAGTTGAGGTAATCCAAATAAAAGATCAAGTATATATATTTTTTCTGTCTGTAGAAACATGATCACTGAATAGCTGTGTAATTTTACTCAGTTTTAAAAATATGAGGGGAAATCATTTTTTTTCTCTCTTCGTATACATACAAACTTCAATAAATAGACTCAAACCTACTGGAAAACCAGTATATTCTTTAGATAGCTTAGAGATTAACACCAGATTTTTGGTTTTTAATTGACAGTTCATACTGATTCAGGTTTCTTTTTTGTACAGCAATTCTACAACAACCCATGGAGTCAATCACGAATTCTGTGAAGAAAAACATGGTGCCAGACTTTAGAATGCATTTTATGGCTTTGGCATGGAAGATAGGCCATTTAAGGACTCCTTCTTAACATTAAACCATTTGCCTTTTCCCCCAGGTAGGTGTATATTTCTCCTAATTTTGCAAAGATATTAAATTCAATCTCATTATGTTATAAATCTATTTCAAGGAATACTCTATCTGCCTTTTCTATACTACCAAATGTCTTCTATGAGGTTCCTGGCCATTTCTCTAAAACTGAACTGTATCTCCTGCTTTGGAAAGGTCTTGAGCCACATTTCCTCCTATTATGATATATATTCAAATTAAATTCAACTTGGCCTACCAACAGCATATAAAGTTATTAATAATATGGTAGATACCATAATAACTCAATTATTTCAAAGAAGAAACAGGAAGGTACGGAATTATTTTGGAGTCAAAGAATGACTTGGCACAGAACATAGTTAGAAACAGACACACTAAATCATTTGACTGAAATTCGGAATACCATAAAAACTGGCACGGAAGAGCTTTAAGTCAAGCAGATCTAGGTTTATTTGTTGTGGCTGCATGAAACCTTTTTTCATGTTCCTTAAGCCAATAAAATGCATAATTAAATGGGTAGATTTAATTTTGTACTCATAATAAAAATTTACTGAATTGTAAATTTATCTTTGGTTTTAAAAATCTTTAAAAATCATGCCTAATTTTACACTATTTCATTTACTACGTATGGTTTGAATATGCATATATATGTCCATATACACACATATATATGAAGAAATATATACTATGAAATATTATGGTATGAATACTTATTTTACTATTTAAAAAAATATATCTGGGATTCCCCTGGTATCCTAGTGCCTGGCTCTGCTGCATCCCTTTTTGCAGCCTTAGGTTGCAATGGGCTACTGTTCTTTTCCAATAAACACTGATCTGGTAGGTCTAGTATGTGTAGTTTCTCATCAGTTGCCTTTGTTCATTCAACAAATCCTCATAATAACCCGTTTTCTGTGGGTATAATAGATTTCAATGCATTATACAGATGATGAAAGTAATCCTTATAATAGTAAAATTATTTGTTCAAGGTCAAACAGCAAGATTTCAGCCAGGATGTCTCAATCTACCGTATAATTATAGAATTGCTGACTCAATCATTATCCCTCACAAATGCAAGCGTTTTTTAGCTTATGTATGATCTCCTCAGTGTTGTTTGTATTTTAAAACTATTTAATAATGTGAAAATCTCTAACTTTTCCCTCGTCCCCTGACATTAGGCATGCAGCAAAACCCAGAATATTGGCTAAGTGTCTTATATCAATGGGTTATAAAGAACCAGGACTATATTTGTAGAAATTGCTACATTAGATGCAATGTAAACTGACGCTTGGAAGAGTGAGCTGATTCAAGACATGTCTGGTAAAGTTGAAACTCAACTATCTGAGGAGTTCGAGGCCGAACTGAAAAAGTGGTAAAATCGAAGACCAGCAATGAATCTGAAGTAAAAACATGTTGTGAATCTTCAAGGATGGTTTGGCTAGTGAGCAGCAATATGGTAGATTAGGTTCAGAAGAGGTATTTAAACAGTAGTCACCTCATTTACTGCCTAATGCTTGTCAGCATGTTTTCTGATATACATTGTGATATGACAATGACTTCCAAATATAGCCTCATACCTGGAAACTGTGAGTTTTATGTTACTTGCTGAAATTTTTACAGATGTGACTAAATTAAAGATTTTGATATGAGGAGATTATCCTGGATTGTCGTGGTGACTCCTATATCCAATCACAAATGTCATTATAAGAGAGAAGCAGAAGGATATTTTATGCACACGGAAGAGGAGGAGGCGATGCGACCATGGAGACAGAGATTGGAAAGAAAACACCTCAGACTAGGCTACCTAAGGCACACAAGCAGGCACCAGAAGATAGAAGCATCAGGAAACAGATTATCCCCCACAGCCTCTGGAGGAAACATGGCCTTGTCAACACCTTGATTTTGAAATGACCTTTGCCAACATCTGGCCTCCAGAACTGTGAGAAAATAAATCCCTGTTGTTTTAATCCTCCAAGGTTGTGATAATTTATTACAATAGCCACAGAAACTTCATACATTCCTCACTGTGTTCTGTAGATGCTGCACTTGGCCACTGAGAAGGAGATGTCTTCCCATGGTGCAGAATGTAGTGAGGGTGGAATTAGAAGGCATTGCAGAATGCTGTCATTATGGAGTGAAAGGAGTCATATTAATATAGTGACTCTTGTGTTTGTAACTGTAGACAAATTTTGTTGACTATAAATCCAATCATTCAATTTTTTTGTACATATACTGGTTTTGTACACTTAATTGATTTCATCTGTGCATGAGAGTAGGTAGATTATGATACGGAGTATTCTGAATAATAGACCCTCTCCCCCCCACCAAACCCATATTGAAAAATAAAGTTGGTCATTGTAGTAGGCTAAATTTTAGCCCAGAAGACTTTTTTATGCTCTAATCCCCTGAATCTGAAAATATCCCCTAATATGGCAAAAGAATAAATACTACCTTATATGACAACAGAAGTGATTAAAGATATTGAGAGGAGCTTATTCTGGATTATTGGTGGGGGTAGGGGGCTTTCAGGGAAAGAATTTTAAAGGCAACATTATAAGGGTTGCAGTGTGCCTGACCAGCTTGTGGATATTCTTCTGATTGGTTGGTGGTGAGGTAACAGGGTGACGTTTCAGGAATCTCAATCATCAACTTCTGGTTCCAACCAGTCTTGAGTCTACATGTTTGTGGTGAGCATGTAGTCAACATCCTCCACTGGGTCAGGGGGTTTAAATTTCTGCAGAACAACTCAAAGATATGCATCCAATTGTCATCTTTATCTCTTCAGGAGGAACTAGGAGTCCTGTGACTCTATTTTAATCATTAAATGCCCTTTGGAATTCAGGGAAGGTCAAACAAGAAGTGGGGGACATGGAGGGGATTGTGCCCGGGAAGGGCCACATGGCTCTGCTTGGTTCCAGTTTCCTCTTTTCTCTGACACTCCTCAGTCTTAAAGGGAACAGGAGCAGGACAGCAAAGGGAATAAAGTTTAGATAGAGAGGTTAATCATTAACTGAGCACAGGAATTTGGTTTTAGGGGAACTCGGATTCACAAAAAATTGTCCAATGCAGATTATAAAAATTCATCACTTTGATGATAGATTTTACCACAAAAACTATTTATTATGATATTTTGGAGTGCATCTACACTATGATAAGTCATATATTTCCCATATTATAGTAGGAAAACTTATTCAAACAAAAGTAAAATAAACAAAACAAAAATTACTTAATATTCTAGATATTGTTGAGTTTAACTTAGAACAAGCACAATTAAGGTCATTTTTCCATAAGTAAATGAAAGTTATTCTAAACAGAGCCATTTTCCTCAAAGAAGCAAGAGTCCAGGAGGTGAAGGCCTAGGTCCTGAAGATAGAGAAGACAAGGTAAAGCTAGTTAAGAACATCCTGTTTGTCACTTTTTTGGTATTATGTTTGTTTTCATTTTCCTATACAAATTTTGCAGTTTTAATTTTAATGGATATGGAATAGGAAGTGAAAAATTTAATCATGCCTCTGATATTGATTGAATTTTTTTAATTGAATTTTTAAAATCAATATTATCTAAAAGAATGATATAAACCCACATGTCTATATATGTTGTGTTATTTCAAACAATAAAAATTATTTTGGTTTTTATACTTTTCCTTTGTGACTTTCCATAAAAAAACATCTTGAGGATATACATAATGTACCTTTAACTCTTTAACATTAAGACTGTTACTGCAGTTTGCTTAATGTAGTAGGTGCAAAATGTTGTCTTTCGTATTAGTATGTATGTAATTTACAATTAATTAAGCAGTATTTTCCTTCATTTATTCAAGAATAGATAATTTGAATTGAAGAGACCCTTACCACAAAGAACAAAGCTGTCATGATCAAAATAAACCAATAATAATCTGAGTTTCAACTAAAATAAAAGTATGCTTTGGATGAATAGCTCTGAAAATATGTCTGGTAATGGATGTACCCTCTCTTGTAGTTTCTTACGTTAGAACCATGATTTTCTATCTCTAGCTGGAATATTATCTTCTGATCAGAACATGATCAGTACACAACAACATCTTAGTATTAGACCTTTATCCATAATTGTAGTAAAGTTTAGGCAAAAAGTTTTAATATCATCTTTACCAAAGATATCAATTCTTGTTATTAAGCTAGATTTCATGTAAAAGCAGCATTCACACTTTTTTCTTCATGCAAAACCTAACAAGAATGCAGCATCACTTTCTAATAAGTCTTTCTGTATTATATGGCAAAACTAAATTACTTAATTTAAGAACATTCTTTATTATGAATAACACGTGCTGATAAAAAATATATTTAACTAAAGTGTGCCCATTTTCATACTCAATTACTATAGAACAAATCTATAATGCTAAGCAAACTAAAGCAACATGTACGATTTGCAAGTTGTATTTTCAGAATTTTCCTAGAAAACTTTTTGACATCTAAACTTACATGCTGTAGAAGTGTGCACGCGTGCGTAAGAGAGAGAGAAAGAGAGAGAGAGAGAGAGAGTGCTAGAGTGTGCTTTCTAAAGTATTCTTTATTTAAGAATTGAGTCAGTAATGTTTTTTGGAACTATGTCAGTTTCCAGTGAAATGACTGTCTTTTGATATACAGCACAGATGTATTCAACCTACTGAATCATGCAACATCTGAAAATACAGAGCAATACTTGTTTTAATTACTAATTCAAAGGCAGTTTGGGTATGAGCAGATGTTTGCAACTTTTTGCCAAGCAATTAAAAGATATTGATACAGCTGAGTTTTGCACCTGATTGGAAACATGAACAAAGTGGTAGTCAAGATTTATAACGTTTGAAAATTGGTCATTGGTGGCCATTATCTTCAAGAAATAAGATTATTCACGCATATTCCATTGCCATGCTTCAAAAAGGAAAAACATAGATTATTAAAAATCAGTGGTGGCTAGAGCCCAAACACAAACTTCTGATTTGTTCCACTAGGTAATCAGAAGTACAATCAGTACAAATGAGTGTCCTAGTTGTGGTCAACTATCACAGACATTATAGTTCCTGGAGAAATTCCTAGGATATAATGTGTCTCTGGATATCAGTCTCAGCTTCCTCATTGAAAAGTCTGTCTTCACTAATCACACATACATTTAATTGGTTTAGATATACTTGTTTGCTCTTAAGATATTTAATCAATGTCAGCATTTTCCCTTAAAAGAAAAGAGTGAGCAAAAATAATATTGAAGTGAACAAAGGGATATTTATATTAATGAAGAATATTTACATATTCTATATGTTCTATATTACAAAAAATTATATATTGGAACTGCAATGTAAATTTAATACAATAAAAGTAATTTCTTGCAATGTTAGACAATTTGCAGACTAATAAAACTAGATATTAGACTTAAATGTTTTTGTCTTTATATGTCTTAGACTATAAATAATTTGCCTCAGTTATGCTACTGCTTTTATAGGACACTTTACACAATGAAGAATTTCAGTAAGCATTCAAATTATTTTTAAGACAAACACATACACACATAAGTGTGTATGTATATATATGGATAAATACAAATATACAAACATAAATATGTTTTGGTCATGTTCATGTCACTACTACTATAACTTTCACTAATTTATTTATTATTCAGAGATATCTACTGATTGCTTTCTAAATGTCAGGTTCTGCTGTGGGTGCCAGGAGCAGAGTTTCAATGGCTGTTGAAAGGGAGGAAGACAGGAAATAAATATTTAGCATAATTTCGGGTAATGATGCAAGGTGCAAAGAAGATTCGGCAGGGTAAGATAATGGAAAGTGGTCGCAGGGTGGGGCATTTTTTCTTTTGATAGAGCATAAAATAGCTAGGAATGATTTAACAAAATATATGTAAAATGTTTATACTTAAAAACTATAAAATATTGCTGATAAAAAATAAATAAGGCCAAATAAATTGAGAGGGAAATTTGTCTGCATATGGAAGGTTCAGTATTATGTCATTGTTTTCTAATTTAATGTACAGATTATTATAACCCGAATACTAGTCTCAGCAGACTTTTTGGGTAGACACTGACCAGCTGATTCTGAAATATATGTGAAAATACAAAGAATATAAGATATACTAAGTAATCTTGTAAAAGAACAAATTTGGGAAAGTCACACTAATTGATTTCCAGCCTGATATAAAGCTACAGAAAATTAGAGAGAGTGATATCAACACAAAGATTGACAAATAGAAGAACAGAGTGGAATAAAAAGGCCATAAATAGATCATGCTTCTATGACTATTTGATTTGTGACATAACTTATTTTCTCCTTTAACTTTGCCCAAGCACTCCAATGAGGGAAGAACTGTCATCAAAAAATGGTGCTAGAAGAGTTGGGTAGCCACATGGGACAAAAATGAACTTTGAACACTACCTTACATCATACTTAAAAAGTAATTTGGTATAGATCTTAAACTGAAGTATATCAGCTAAAATTATAATTTTAAAAACTATAGATCTTTGCAACTTGCACATAAAAAAGTTTTCTTTTAATCCACAAATGATGTTTAAAAATAATAAGTTAGACCAAATCAAAAGAAAAAAATCCAAATGTAGTGTAAACAATTAAAAAGTTAGCTGCAAACTAAAAAATATTTTCAAAACATATATCTGACAAAGGATTGTTGTTTGAGATATACATAACAAAAATCTCAACAGCCTAATAAAATAAGCAAGAGACTTTAAAAGACACTTCACAAAGAAAATATCTGAATGGACAACAAAGCATACATACACAAAAATATTCAACACTTTATCATATTGGAATTGAAAATTAGGTAATAATGAGAAACCAGTGTATATTTATCAAAAAAATTAAAATTATGATGACCGACAATACAAAATATTAGTGAGAATCTGGAGCAATATAATGTTTACTCACAACTTCTATTAAAAACCTCAAGTAGGGGTTTCCCTGGTGGCGCAGTGATTGAGAGTCCATCTGCCGATGCAGGGGACACGGGTTCGTGCCCCGGTCCAGGAAGATCCCCCATGCCACGGAGCGGCTGGGCCCGTGAGCCATGGCCGCTAAGCCTGCGCGTCCGGAGCCTGTGCTCCGCAACGGGAGAGGCCACAACAGTGAGAGGTCCGCATACCACAAAACAAACAAACAAACTTCAAGTAGTTTATTTAAAAAGAAAAAGCAAAAACTACCCTTGACTCAACAATTCCTCTTTTAACATTCACCCTATATAAATGGGAACATCTGCTGTAAAAATTGTGCAAGAATGTTTAATACCAGGTTTATTAATATCATCCAAAACTGGGTATACAGAAAGGATAAGCAAAATCTCACATATTTACACAATAGAATATTGTTAATCATTAAAAACGAATGAATTTCTGATTCACACAACAAAATAGATAAGTCTGAAAAAATGCTAAATTAATAAACACACAGAGATATAATGTATGAATCCATTTATATGAAGTTCTAAAATAGAAGCAATTTATGATGGAAAAAATTAAAAAGTGGTTGCTTCTGTGTTTGGGGGTGAGAAATAAGCCTGAAGAAATTTTCTGGGGTGTTGACAGTTTTCTATATCTTGATAGAGTTTTCGGTTATACAGGTATCTGTATTTATGAGAACTTACCTAATGAAACACTTAAGTTTTTGCATTTCATTATATTTAAGTTTTAGTTCAAAAGAAAATTAAATCTGTCAATAATAATGAGTTGCATTTAGTTATAATATTCTGGGATAAGTGTCGTGATATCTGCAATTTATTTTGAAATGCATAGCGCAGCAAGATAAATGATAATATATTAACTGTAGATTTATGTATGAGTATGTGAGTATTTATGTAAAATTATTTCAACCGTACTGTATGCTTGATAATTTTCATAATAAGTTGCTGAGGTAAAAAAAGAAGCATAATAAATAGCAATCACAATTGACAATTCTATTAGTCATTTATAAATATTTTAATTTTTTTATGAATAAAATAGGATTTTCCTTCTCCATCTACTTCTTTCATAACTCTCCCAAAGAAGCATCTGATACTTATGTGTTTCCCCCTCTATTAATTCATTAGAATATAACATATATAATGTGCATGTACTTTTGTGTGTGTATGATTCTTCCAAAATATATCAGATGAATGACAGCCTTTGTCAAAGTAATATACAATATATTTTTTAACACTTGTACTTAAAAATAGCTTTTACTTTGTAGGAATAAAATATAACTGGTTGGCAGGCCTCCTACTTTTTTTTTTTTTTTTTTTCTTTTTTGCGGTACACGGGCCTCTCACTGTTGTGGCCTCTCCCGTTGCGGAGCACAGGCTCCAGACGCGCAGGCTCAGCGGCCATGGCTCACAGGCCCAGCCTCTCCGCGGCATCTGGGATCTTCCCGGACCAGGGCACGAACCCGTGTCCCCTGTATCAGCAGGTGGATTCTCAACCACTGCGCCATGAGGGAAGTCCAGGCTTCCTACTTTTAAGACTTTTTTTTTTTCCTACCTAAATTCTCAAGCCATGTATAACTGACTCACCACTTTTACATTTCACATGGTAAGGCTTAAATTAGGAATACTTGAAAAACCTTTAATTATATTAGAACATTATTCAAATAGTCTTAGTGATCACTTCCTTGGTGATAGCTATTTTTCAGATTATCTTAAATACCAAATACTGTTATATGCTGTCTGTAGTTGGTTGTATAAGTAGAGTATGATTTAGTAACATTACCAATTTTCTATTCTACTGGCTTTTTATGGTCCATCAAATAATTCACTTGAGATTATTATGTATCCCCAGACACATGGTATCATCATCTTTAAACATGCTTGCCTTGAACAATGGAAATTTTAGTTTCCAAAGGCAAATGCAAAGACTAGGATGGATTGAGGTTTACTGTAGCTGGGAAATGGGTAGGGAAGAAAGTTGAGAAATTCTACAATGGTCAGAATTCATTTTCCATAATATCATGAAAAATGACTATCCCGTTTTCTCCTTAATTTAGCCTCCATGTCTCCAAACTACGGAAGAATGTGGAAGTATGCAATAATTTTATCTCAACCCTTTTATATCCATCTATACATTTGCAAGATAAACAGCACAGAATGCACAAGTCCAGGAGTAATATCAACCTCAGTTTTGCTGTAATCATTAGAAATTCTCCCCATATACTTGAGATTTTGGTAAATGGCTATATCTTATCATTAATTTCCAATATTCTTTATATTTTTATATCTTCATATTTTAAATGATTGGGGTAAAATAGAAGAGTTGTTGTTAGTTGCTACCAGGTAATATATAACCTCTAACCACTGGACTCTATGAATAAGTTATATACTCGAATATCCATTTCATCAAAAATGCCAACCTTGTACACATTTACCATAAGCATCAAAGTATGATTAAATTGTTTTGAGGAAAAAAACCATAAAATTACCTCTGTTTATGAAATATATTGTTATTTTTTATAGCTTTGGTCAAGATAAACTTTAAAGATTTGTATTGAAAAGGCTACTATGTGGAAAGTTAATGTAAAGTTTTCTGATTATTTAGGGTGGCAGAATTTTTCAACTTAAAAAAGAATATTTTAATATATTAATAACTTCTATTTTGCAACATTTTAGGGGACTATATTCAAAAGAGAAAGCAGCTTCATTACGATTTCTCTCTCATGTCTTTTGAGATGCATTTCCATAATTTAGAATACTTGGTTTCAGACAATCAAACCCTTCTTTCAGAAGTTCTTTTGATTTGGAAGTTCAGACTGACAATCCAAAGAACAGAAATGTGAATATTTTTAAAAATCCCTTATAAAAAATAAAGCTATTGCCACTAAATCACATTCTAAAAAATGCAGAACTTTCACAATTATGTTGCTGAACTTGGTAGTAGCTTATCTGCCCAATCCTTGACACCATAATTTACATATGATAAGGCAGTTGTTCATATTTTACTATAATAATCTGAATTTACATTAACCACAAAAAGCCCTCTTCCAACATAGACAAAGTATCACACATGTGCAACTTATTTATGCTCAGAATTTCTCCTTAAGTTTAGAGTATGTCAACATCATCTCCAATTTACAAAATATGAAATGGAGGTATAGAGAGACAAAGTAATATTCCTGCAGAATAAGGTAACTTTTATGATAGTATTAGATTCAATTTTAGGGCACCATCAATTGTTTAATGGTAAATCATGTGTAACACAAATGTCCCCAGAAATTATGTGTACAAAGGTTTTTATCACACGTATATGAATTATACAGCCCATATTTTTAAAATGTTTCATAGTTCCAGAACAGTTTCCCCAAAATTGTTTGGAGGCCTAGGCATGCATTATCTTTTTTTTTAAACAATGATTTTGTACTTGCTGGTGCCAAGTATTAAGCCAAATACACAATGTTTTCAGACTTTTCCTCTTTAGATCTTGTTTAAATGATAGAAGAAATATGTTAACAGGGAATTCCCCAGAGGTCCAGTGGTTAGGACTCTTCGCTTTCACTGACGAGGGCCCAGGTTCAATCTCTGTTGGGGTACTAAGATCCCACAAGCCAAGTGGCACAACCAAAAAAAAAAAAAAAAAAAAAAGTTAACAACACAAAAACAATAATAATTCTGGTGAATTAAAAAACAAAGAAAGAAAAGGAGCTGTGAGAAAGAACTAGATTAAAAAAATACGTGTTTACATTGAATTAAAATGGTTCTTACAAATCTGCAAAACCATTTAAATAAAATATGTATCTTTTGACGTTGTGATTTTTCCCAATAAAATTTCTGAAAAAATTCTTAAGATGAGAAACTACAATAGCTAGGCACAGGAGAGCATAAAGTTAAACCATATTAATAATAATCTTTAATTGGAACAAGTTGAGACTGTTGATATTTCCAAAAGAAGGCATTTATTTATTTATTTATTTATTTATTTTTTTGCGGTACGCGGGCCTCTCACTGTTGTGGCCTCTTCCGTTGCGGAGCACAGGCTCCGGACGCGCAGGCTCAGCGGCCATGGCTCAGGGGCCCAGCCACTCCGTGGCATGTGGGATCTTCCTGGACCGGGGCATGAACCCGTGTCCCCTGCATCGGCAGGCGGACTCTCAACCACTGCACCACCAGGGAAGCCCAGAAGGCATTTATTAATGAGATTTTTTTCCCTCGGAAATTTCCAAGGGAAAATAATATGATATATAAAGAAAGGGAACTGTAGTAAAAATTAAAGATGTGTATAAAGAAAATTTTAAAATAAATGTGATATATGTGTATGTATATATATATATACATATTTTAGTTCTTATATTGTGTGCATTTCTGCTTATCAGCTTTCATATAATACTTATGTACCAAGTCAATGTGCAAAATGACATATTGGTGAGGCAATGCCAGCTATAAAAAAAATCAACAGGTCAGTTCTGCAAAATATATTGAACGTCAAAAAACTGCAATCTACGTAATAATCAGGAACAAGAATTATAAGACATAACACATGATAAATTTAATAATAAAATATTCTTAATGAAATGCATCAAATTTATATACATCGGACTGTGAAACTAGTCCCCATGCTCAGCAAGAATCAATTGTTCAACACCTTAAATCTATAGAAACCCTTGACAATCTTTTTTTTTTTTTTATTTCTCATTTTAGCCTAGGGCATGTTAAGACAATAGCAACCTTAAAAAGGTAAGGAATAGAAAACTCTTTGACGTTTAAAAACAAAATTGGAATAGAGAGTAAGGAATACAATTAAACACTTGGCATTTTCACGTTTAAAATAGTTATAACAGTAATTCCACCTCTGTAATCATTTTGACAGTTTATGTGTACTTTATTCTGTGGTGTGTTCCAACACCGCCAACCAATTTTCTGATTCTCCAAACAATTGTGCTCTATCACATGGAGTTGGGACTAGCCACCCTCCTGGCATGTGGATGCACTCACCAACTTGGAAACTCCCTGCATCCCCATTTTTTAAGGGTATTTATAGAGACTTCATTGCATACCCATGTTCAATCAATTATTAACTCAATCTCTAGCCCCTCTCCCCTCCCCGGAGCTTGAGGGAGGGGGCTAAAAGGTCCAAGCTTCTAATCAAAGCTTGACCTTCCTGACAACAGTCTCCATCCTAACGTTATCTATCTAGGGGCCTTCCAAGAGTTGCTTCATTAGAACAAAAGAAGTTCCTATCACCCTTATCACTCAGGAAATTCTAAAAGAGCTCTGTGCCAAGAACTGGAGACAAAGACCAAATATCTTTTTATCACTCAGGAAATTCTAAAAGAGCTCTGTGCCAAGAACTGGAGACAAAGACCAAATATCTTTTTATAATAGCATATTTATATATACGATAGAGTAGCGGTCCCCAACCTTTTTGGCACCAGGCACCAGTTTCGTGGAAGACAATTTTTCCATGGATCGGAATGGCAGGCGGGCAGCAGCGATGGTTTCGGATGATTCAAGCACATTACATTTATTGTGTGCTTTATTTCTATTATTAATACATTGTAATATATAATGAAATAATTATACAATTCACCATAATGAAGAATCAGTGGGAGCCCTGAGCTTGTTTTCACTTGCCACTCACTGATAGGATTTTTTTGTTTGTTTTTGTTTTTTTTGGCGGTACTTGGGCCTCCCACCGCTGTGGCCTCTCCCGCCGCGGAGCACAGGCTCCAGACGCGCAGGCCCAGCAGCCACGGCCCACGGGCTCAGCCGCTCTGCGGCACGTGGGATCCTCCCGGACCGGGGCACGAACCCGCATCTCCCGCACCGGCAGGCAAACTCCCAACCACTGTGCCACCAGGGAAGCCCACTGATAGGGTTTTGATATGAGTCTGCAAGTGATTGATTTATTATGGTCTCTGTGCAGTCAAACCTCTCTGCTAATGATAATCTGTATTTGCAGCCGCTCCCCAGCACTGTCATCACCACCTCACCTGCACCTCAGATCATCAGGCATTAGTGTCTCATAAGGAGCATGCGACCTAGATCCCTCGCATGCCCAGTTCACAGTAGGGTTTGCACTCCTATGAGAATCTAATGCCGCCACTGATCTGACAGGAGGCGGAGCTCAGGTGGTAATGCGAGCGATGGGGAGCGGTTGTACATAGAGATTAAGCTTCACTCACTCGCCTGCCGCTCACCTCCTGCTGTGCAACAGGTTCCTAACTGGCCACCGACTGATACCGATACTGGTCCGTGGCCTGGGGGTTGGGCCATCCTGCTGTAGAGTGTTTAAAGCATGTTTTCCAACTCCCAGATATTAGACTTGTAATTTTTATTACTGTTTAAAGGGGATTATAGAATGATTTTGCAGTGACTGATATATTTTTTAATTCACAAGCTTTGCTTTATTGATTTTCATTGTTTATGAAAACAATGATTTATAAATCACATACAATTAACAATTGGGGAAAATATAAGTCATATCGTAAGAAGCCATTTCAAGCATTAAGGAATCTATACCCTCTGCAAATGCTCCTCAAGCATTAAATACTGTATTAGTAAAACAGGTGAAGAGGAATCCATAAAGGCAACTGAAGAAGTTTTACCAGATGCATAAAAGGAAAAGAACAAATAGGAATAGACAAAGAATATCTGAGGATTGAATAACATTTAAATTGGGAAAAAACCGTTTCATTAACATGAAGAAAATTATAAAAGGTGTCAACATCTTCAATGAGTTAATGACTGACAGTGGCACATGGGTCAGTGACAAAGCAGGGTTTTGTGCTGTGTAACCAGATGACGCAAGGTAATTTTTACTCAAAATTGTACAAGTATAATTTTGAGAATATGCCCAGGAGCCACGCAGGACATGACCAGATGGTACCCTTATTGTGTTAATGGACTCTGAACACTTGCTTTGGTCTCTGCCTGGAGTTATCAAGCCCTGACTCATACTTTCCACCAACTGAAGTGCATAAAAGATTTACGAGGTCCCAGACCTGGCCTGGGGATTAGAATACTCATATATAGATGATTAAAACACCCTTAAATGACCATAATAGTCTTCTGGCCAAACACGTTCCCCTCGACCACTTATTGTACAGTTTCTTCTTCAGGCTGGTCTCACTACTTAATCATTTTACTTATTTTCTCCTTTGATGTACTAAATTCATCATCTATGCCATGGTTTCAACTTAGAGCTACAAGTGGTTAGTTGATTTGTAGTAATTCCTCAGCTACTCACTTTGTAGTTTGAGCTAGTTATTTGCTGAAGATTATCTTCAAACACTGTGAGTTGATTCTGAAAGAAGAGATCGTTATTTACATGCATGAAACAAATCCGAATGTATTACTTAAGTGAAGAGTACCTGTAGAAAACAATCTCCCTTGAAACTAAGGAGTTAAGGAATTGAATGACTTTCAGAACTCAGAAAGATTGAGGTTTTTGGCAGATTTTTAAGATAAAATTGAAGGACTGGCTGACATTCAGCGTGAGTACTGGAGCAGAACAAATACTGATTTGACTAAATTTCAAAAGTTAGAGTCACAGCCAAACTATAAGTGATTGTTGAACATGAAATCTCTTCTGTGGTTACTTGTCTATGACCAAAGAAGAGTAGAGAAATTATTATTTTTAAAATATATTTTTCTTTTTATTCTTAATGTCAGACTTCAACTTCTTGACAATATCTCTTTTATTTCAAGAAAGCTTCATAGTAGCTTCAAAATAAGCACATGAACATGAACATCAGAAAAGCAGGGGAGCAGTATGGTTTTGAAATGAATGCTTCATACAAGAGGATATCTGAAGCCACAGATGAGGAGTTAGAAGACAAACATTCTGCTGTTCACTCTTAGGAGGGGTGTGAAATTAGAGAATTATCCACTTTGAGATGTCTTCAGGATAAAGCTAAGTATAATTTACACAGGAGGTGTTTTATTTCAAATGGGATAGGACTTTCAAGGGACACCCTGAAGATGGAAAGAGGTAGAAGAATAGTTGATGGAATGTTAGTGGAAGGTTGGCCCAGAATAATAGAAGGATGAGAATACCATAGAGTATAGATGACCAGAAAAGCATGCATATTTGTCCACTGCAAAAGTAGTTTAGCTCTATTCAGACTTATGGACAAGCACAATTAGGAATTCTATATAAAGATAAATTGATGATAAAACTGCAATATTGTAATCCTTATTAACATTTCAAATAAAATCTCATTGGCCCTTTCTCAGAGGAGTGCAGCTTTCACATTTGCAGTTCTTTAATTAACTGGAGATAAACTGAAGTCTCCTATTTATTGTGACCTAATTTCGAAACAAAACATTTTTATTCAGGAATTTTTCCTTTTTCATTATTTCTTTTTTTAAATTATTGATGAATATGTATAATAAAACGGACTCATTGTAACAGACATTTCTATGGGTTTTGACAAAAATATAAATTAATGTAAGCAAAACCAAAATCAAGATATAGAAAATTTCCATCACTCCAAAAAAATCCCTTTGGGTGACTTTATAGAAAACTTCCCTAACTCCAGCCCTTTACAACCACTGATTTATGTTTTTGTCCCTACCGAGTTTGCCTTTTCTGGAATGTTTTATATGTTTGATCACAGCTATATGGTATTTTGGGTCTGGTTTCTTTCACTTAGTATAATGCATTTGAGCTTGACTCCTGATCTTGTATATACCAGTTAGTTCATTTCTATTGCTGAACAGTATTCCATTGTATGGACATATCACAGGTATTCATTCATTCACCAGTTAATAGACATTGAGTCCTTTCCTGGGGCAATTATGGGTAAACCCAATATAAACATTCATAACACAGGTTTTTGTGTGATCCAAAGTTTTTTATTTCCCTTATAGAAATTCTATCTAGTTCAGATTTCTCGATCTTGTGATAGCGCATGTTAACTTTAAAATAAAGTGTTACATTTTTTTTTCCTGTGGCTCTACCATTTTACATTCTTACCAGTTATGAATGAAAGATTCAGTTGCCCTACATCCTAGAAGCACTTAGTGCTGCCACACCTTAAAAAGAATTTTAGCCACTCTAATAGGGGTGTGACAATATATCATTTTGCTTTTGATCGTGAATTGAATAGATGATTATATATAATGATATCAAAGAGCTTTTCATCAGCTTTACTTTCCATCCATATGACTTCTTTCAGTAAAATGTCTCTTCAAATCTTCACACATTTTTCTATAAGGTTGCTTGTTTTCCTACTTAATTATTAGGGCTTTGTACATTATGGAAACAAGTGTTTTATCAGATGCGTGGTTTGCAAATATTTTCTCCTGATCAAGGGCTTACAAAAGTTAATACTGATAAAGTTCATTTATCAACTTTTTTTTCCTTTATAGATCATGCTCTTGGCATCATGGCTAAGAAAATTTTATCTAACCAAGACTTCAAATACTTTCATACATGCTTTCTTCTAGAAGTTTTATGCCTTTAGGTTTAACATTTAGGTATGTGTTCACACATGCAAACACACACAATATGGTGTGACTGCTGTGTGCCTCCTGTTTTTCCCTTTGTGAATAGAGTTATCTGTGCCAGTTATGCTATGTCTGTCCCACCATTGCATGTTGGGGCTATGAGGGGATGATGATCCTCTCATAGTTCATTGATCTTTGGATCAAGCGGAACTGCAATCAAGGAGATACTTAAGGAACCACACGTGATGAGCTCAATCTGCCGCTGTTGGCAAGATTCTGAAGTTCTAGTTAATTCTAGCTGGTTCTAGTTCTAGTTGATTCTATAATAGGATAATAATAATTATTATTATTGTATAGTAGGATAACACTGGTAGAGGCTTTGTGAGGGGGGTGCATATATTTTGCATGTGGGAGAAATAGAAATAATCTGTGGCTAGAGGGTAGACTGCTTGGTTTCACATGTCTAGCAATACTTTGATACTCCAGTTATTAAGAGGTAAAGCTTAATCCTCCTCTGCTTGAGTCTGCAATTATGTGGTTACTTGCTTCTAATGAATAGTATAGAGCAGAAATGATGGTCTGTAACTTAGCATACTAAGATGTATAAACCACTGTGGCTTTCTATTTGCTCTCTACTTCAGATTATTTGCTCTGGAGGAAGACAGCTACCGTGTCATGAGTACACTTAAGTTGCTACGGAGAAGCTTACATAGCAAAGATTTGAGGAGGCCAATGGCCAGCAGTCAGGAGGGAACTGTGGCCTCCTGCCAAGAGCCATGTGAGTGAGTCACCTTTTGATGTTCATATAACTGTAGCTCCTGCCAACATCTTAACTACATCCCTATAAAATACCTTAAGCCAGAACCATGCATCTAAGCCACTTGCAAGTTCCTGACCCACTGAAACGATGAGATAATAAATATATGTCGTTTACAGCCACTAAGTTTTAGCGTAATTTGTTATGCAACAATAGATAATTAATATACCAACTCAGACATGAGTCTCAATTGGATTTTCCAAACACCAATGGAATAGCAATTAACAAGCTGCTTTATCCTGTGTCCTGGAAAAGACTATTATCTGAAGAACATTTTTTCAATTTATTTGCATATTTTAAAGTAATGTATGCTTTATCATTTGTCTTGCATGTTGAGAAATATGCATAACTCTTACTGACTGATTCATTTGTTGACAAAGAAAAAAACCTGAAAGATAAAATTCTAATCAAATAAATGTCTGAAACACTTTTCAGAGGTAAACAATAAAAAAAGTAGTTATTTGTATAAATATATAAAAAGTAAACTTTTCTTAGTGGAGTTAACCACACATAAATTTTAAGAGGAAATACAGTTCACAAAAGGGTATGGATAACTCAGTTCTCAATTTATGCATCAAAAATATGATTTCTCTGACATAAAGATAATTGATCTGGGCATTTTGGTTTCTTTGTTTGATTTACTCTAATATTAATATTCCTTGAAAGTTTTTGCACTCTTGGTACCTTATCAGAATCAAGATGTGTAACAACACTCTGAGAATATTATTGTCTTTTGTCAAAAGGTTAGCTCTGAAAGCAATAAAAAGAATTATAGATTATTTAAGACCTTTCATTTAAAACAAACTTAGCCTGATAAATTTTATATCTTTATTGTGAATAAGTTACTTTTCATTTCATATGCTTATATTTGTGGTGTGCAGCTTCAAATGTTTATTTAAAAAGCTATTATTTGAACAGTGGATTTGTTACTGATTGAGAAGATAATTTTCAAGTTCAATTGTGCAATATTGATGCACTTAGGATTGTTGAATTCTTGACATAAAGATACATATGTAATCTACAGTTTAAGACCTCACTGGAATAAGTATTTTCCATATAGATTTATGATTGCTGAGCAGGAACTGGAAAACCAATGATCGTTTTACCGTCACTGAAACTAAATTCAACCAAGGACAACAACTAGTCAACCATGAAATTGTGCACTTAAGCAGACTTCACACTGACAACAGAAATGCTGAAGGGAATTTATATATACTAGCTAGGATCTCATCTGCTAGGATCTTTCTGCAAACTCTTTTCTATGATTCATTTGTAGTGAAAACAGCAGTATATCCATTTGCTATTTCGGTGTCTATTCTCAAGACTTAGATATTGATCAAGGATAGTTACTTCAGGTTTAAAAAAGGCAATAACTCATATTTTCACTTTCCATTTCTCTAAGAAAGATCCTTTTGATTGATGAAGAGTAGTCCAATCTTGAGAAATAACATAGAGGATAAAAATCATATTCCAAATATCTATATCTAAAATATTAATTATATATATTGATTACTTCAAGGTAACCCTCAGAAACAAATACCATAGGCAGAATTACTATTCCCATTTTTATGAGTCAAGAAACTAAGGCAGAGAGGTTAAGTAAATTGTCCAGGGTCATAATTTTGAAAATATTCAGTCTTTTTTCAGGTCCATGCTCTTAACCATTGGGCAATTTGATATGACCTCTAAATATGAGTATTTCATATACATATTCAATTACAATAAAATATCTATCAACATCAACATTTAAATATTTTAAAATATGGTTTAACAATGTTTCTTATTTTATGTATGATGTATAAAATAATTATGTTAGTTATAAATATATATATATATCATTTATAATTTTTTAAAAATACTAGGAACTCTACTAAGGTTTTCACATAAATTATGCAAAAGTCTTTACAATAGTGCTCCATACTTATTTTACAAATGAGGCAATAATCTGAGGCAGACTGTGTAACTTCTCTAAACCCTACTGCTGATTTGTCACAGATTCAGGATTAGAAACACATCCATTTAAAGGACATTAATAAAAACTATTTTAAATTTTATGGATTTCTTATTATATCACTAAAAACAATTTTAGGTCAGCATTGATGCTCATGGATTTTTCATTTGTACCCAATTTATCTTAAATTAAGTGGTATGCAGCAAGTAGAGATTAAAATCTTATTTACATGGCTGAAAGGTGAGTGAACAATTGGATAAATAAAAATACAAGAAAATGACAACTAATAATTATTGGATATCTTTTATATACATCTTACTGTTCTTTTTAAACATTTTGAAGTGTCCTTATAGATGGAATTTTTATCTCATTTAGGAGCATATTGTGCAACAGAACAAAAATTGTACATAGTAATTTAAGAAATAAAAACAATCTGTGATATAATAATATGCTAAAACATCATATTAGCATGAGATTATTATTAGCTATTGTGGATGCAGAGTTCAAGTCTTTAATGATCACTCTTAATATTCTAAGACATAGTACTAGAATTCAGAATGAAAATTTTACTTTTGACTTACAGTTGTAAATGATATCATGTCATGGTTGAATAGGTATAAGCATCATATAATATTGATTTAGATTTCTTAATTTAGTTTTACCATGTAAAAGTTAAGATTTAGAGTTGAAGAAGTTTCAGTAAATTGAATATAGGTGGTTCTTAAAACAAGTATGGAATCTAAACTAAATGTTTAGCTTTTCTATAAAAAATTACTAATTGAATTTTACATTTGAAATTGAAGGTCACCTTGGACATTACCCTCATCCAAAATATTCATTGAACAATATTTGTGAATAATCTATAAAGAACTTAAGACATTAGGCTGAAAAAATTTAAAGGGTCAGGCAAAGTTGGACACATGAAGGAAGAATAAAAATAATAGTTATTGTTTACTAAATATACTTCTCTAGAGATTGAATGTAAAAGGGATAGCAAAATATAGGTGAAGTGTAAGATGGGATGGAAATGACAGGCATGAAAAGACACATCTGCATTTCTGCTTTGCTTTCTACAAACAAATATACTCCATCAAAATGATATATTTCAAAAGTTGCTTTCCTTGCAATTTTCAAATTGCTGTTCTTATAATTTTTCATACCTTAGGTCAACATTATATATTGTATAAAACTACTAGATATAATTTTTAAGGAAAAAATAAGTAACAACAACAATTAAACCTTGTTGACTTACAGATTTACACAATCATTACAAATATTCTATTAAATACAGCAATATCAGTTGTTTAGATACTGATCCTTACTAATATAGTCCCAATTACTGTGGTACTTTCCAACATATTTATGACTTTGGGGTATAGCAGATGTTTATCTCCTTTGAGCAAGATAACCAGGTGCGTATCTGTCATGGGATAAACAGGTTTACACCATTAACCACTTCTGAGAAAAACTTGTTTAACCACAAAGGAACACATTGGCAGAAAATAGAGTTTACCACTTCTAAATATAGAAAATGGATTTTCATTCACTCCTTTTAAAATTCACTGTCTTTCTTGATAAAAATTTACTTAAATATCCGGAAGTCATATATGTGAACCAAAAATGCTGTAACCTCAAACACGAATTTTGCCAAGGGATCACTTGTTCCAGAGTTGTCATCAGAGCAGGTGTCTGCATTGAGCAATAATAGAAGTTTCAAACACCAGAAGTGGCAGAAGCAGGGGAAAACTTCAAACTCTCTGGGTCACTCTATCTACATAGACTTCCGGGATTGCCTGAGGCAACAGTATATGATATTGTATGATCACTTTCTTTAGCAATAGAGGAGTTGCCGAGCCTCAAAGGCACCATGCTTGAATCCCCACTCCAGCAACAAGAAGGAAGCAAACAGAACCCGTCTTTTTGTTTGTTTGTTTTGTTTTGTATTTGCGGTACGCGGGCCTCCCACTGTTGCGGCCTCTCCCACTGCGGAGCACAGGCTCCGGACGCGCAGGCTCAGCGGCCATGGCTCACGGGCCCAGTTGCTCCGCGGCATGTGGGATCTTCCCGGACCGGGGCACGAACGCACGTCCCCTACATTGGCAGGTGGACTCTCAACCACTGCGCCACCAGGGAAGCCCGAACCCGTCTTTTTGAATCAGAAAACCATTTTGTGTAAATATTGTACATATGGTGAGAGGAGTTACAAAAATCTGTGACAGAAAAGTTGATTTTCCTGATTTTCTTGAATGGTAAAACTTTTGTTTTCATTTTGGCATGATAATGGCTGCTTCAAAGACCAAAAGTGAAAAATAACAACTTGTATGCCCATGTGTATAGATCAAATTTGAAAACTGAATGTGTGTGTAAAATGCATATTAGCCTATACAAATATGCACAGTAATCTTTATATTGTGAATTACAGCTTAATATACCCATTATTAAAATGTTTGTTCTTTTAATGTTATACAATTATTTTTATCAACTTTTCCATCTTGGTCATCTTAATTACAGAAACTGTTTCAAATTATAGAGACAGAGGACCAAATTGATGAATCATTAATTTTTAAGGGGGAAGATACTTCATTTTAAGTGCAAAGGCATTTTCATTATCTGGAAATGTGTGTGTGTGTGTGCGCGCCCACGCTCATGCAGTTAGATAAAAATTTCAGATGTATTGCCATGGCAAATTTCAAGCAGCATATGCATCTATGACAAAGAAAATAAATCTATACTTTTCAGCAGATGGCCCTATAATCTACATACCAATCCTCTAATTCCCTTGCATTTTGATGACTCGCTTTACATCATAAGAAACACTTTACTAATCTCTGATTATAATACTGTTGTTACTATAATTCTGGCTTATCTCAATCAGTCAGTTTTCTTCATCATTGCAAGTTTGGCAGAAGCTGAAAATTTCTGTAGGGTTTAGGATTGATGTAATCAGACGTTTTTGATGAAATTCCCATATACTTTTCTTTACAGTCAGCCTCATACAATCCCTTCTCTTTTTACTATGTCTTACCTTCGTTCTCTGAAACAAAACTTCCATTATTGGTTTATTTCTCAAACTCTCCTGCTCTGTCATTTGGACATCCTTTCAATAAAGCTATTCCTTCATTTTGTTTATGAGCATTGCCTCCAATGATTTCCTTACTGACTGCTAGCTCTCTTAGCATAATATAAATTTTCTTGAAGTATTCAGGAGTAAACAATATTCCTTTTTCTGTGATTTTTCATACCAGGTAATAAGACCAAGAAAATGGTTGGTATGCTTCTAGCTTATCCATGGGCATTGAAAACTGATTGTTTTTCATCTATATTCAAATATCTTCAAGTAATGATGCTCTATTTGCTTGATTACACTAGTCTCCCAAATCTGGATCACTAGCCTGTGTTTAATTAAAGAATTACTTACCTAACACTCACATTCTTTTCACTAACTAATTTATTATTCACGTGGATGAAAAATTAAAAAGTCTAACATTAACCTTTTTATTATTTTTGAGATATTTGTAGGTTAATATGCAGTTGCAAGAATAATAGACAACAATCACAATATACCCCTTGCTAATTTCCCCCCAGTAGTAATATTTTGCAAAATTATAGTCCAATATCACAAACTGGATATTAACATTGAAAAATTCTGGATACTGAACATTTCCACCACTACAAGGATCCTTCATGTTTCCCTATTTTAGCCAGATCCACTTTCTTCCAAGCTTCCTCACCCTTTACCCCTGTCTTTAATCCCTGGCAACAAGGATTTTATTCTCTGTTTCTATAATTGTGTCAATTCAATGGAATATGTATGTAACCTTACAGTGTTGACTGTTTTCACTTAGTATATTTTTGTAGTATGACAAAATGTAGCTGTATGACAAGATTCATACAGCTTGTCGCACATATCAGTAGTCTTTTCCTTTTTTTTTTTTTTTTGCGGTACACGGGCCTCTCACTGCTGTGGCCTCTCCCGTCGCGGAGCACAGGCTCCGGACGCGCAGGCCCAGTGGCCACGGCTCACGGGCCCTGCCGCTCCGCGGCACACGGGATCCTCCCGGACGGGGACACGAACCCGCGTCCCCCGCATCGGCAGGTGGACTCTCAACCACTGCGCCACCAGGGAAGCCCTAGTCTTTTCCTTTTTATTGCTGAGTAATATTCCATGGTCTTTATGACATCTACTTTTAAAAAACAATTATTTTCCTCTGTAATCAATTCAAGCAACCATTGTTAATACACAGCCTTTTTCATACTTTTACCAACTCTGAAATCTTGTTTTAATGTGCTTCTGTCTCATCATTTTCCCCTATTCATTAACTTTATCCCAACTGTTCTCTTATAGAAACTTCACTTGTATTTCAAATTCTAGTCTCACAAAATTTATTTTGTTCAATGGCAATTTTCATTCTCCTAGGGTCATGAATTTGCCTATTCAACTAGCTTTCCGCACTTCAGATGACTTTTTCCAGGCACATTCGTTTTTCCTGCCCTGCTCAGCATCCAAAGCCTGCTCCCTACTGCCTCTAGGCACATCCTTGAGTAAAGTCCTTAACTTGACTCAGTTTATAATCCTTGCACATTTTTGTGCCAGTTGTTTACATTCCTCAGAGAAACAATTCCAAGCTTTCATTGATTTCTGCTACGACATTGCCTCCAATTTTCTCAGTGAAAATGATGTTCATCATATGTCTGTCAAATTCCTGTGAAATACCCTGCAAATGTAAATAGAATATTAGCAATCCAATCTTGTGTTCTCTCTCCAATTGTCACCTCTAGAAACTTATATCAACCCTTTCTCACTTTGCTAATGCTTTCCTTTCTTTTAATTCTGTCTCTCCTTTTAATTATTGTGGTCAGAATTAAACTTCCAAATCTACATTAGTAAGTAATAACGCAATCATTCAAAGTAATCTCCAAGAGACAGAATGTCACCTGCTGGGTTGGATTTGAGTGAAATCTAATTGATTGTATTGATAAATATCAGTAAGGGGTGAAAACCAGAAGTTTAGAAAGGGTTGGTTAACCCTGGGGAAGAGTAAAAGGAGATTATCAAGAATAATCATTAGCAATATCCAACCAAGAACTGTAAGTATTCTAACTCATCTGTAAGGCCATCTGACTACTTTAAGCCCTTCTAATTATGACTTGATGACTTCAAATATACGGAAGCAAAGAGAAAATGCAACAAAAGACATGTTGACAAAAAAAGATGTCTTATTCATGTAACCCATATTTTTTATGGCAAATTAACAGATTAGAATTCTGTACCTTTATGAATCAATCTCCTAATTCCATTCAGTGTGATATCACTATGAAGAGAATCCTGCCTTATCACATTGATAAAGTCTTATTTTTGAATTTTCTACTGTAAGACATCAGCCCTGGAATTTTTGTGATTTTACTAAAGAATATCACTAGATTTATGTAAAGAGCTGTACGTCCTTTATTTTTCACTAATGTTTGAGTCTTTCATATGATCTTCTTAAAACACTTGGCTACGCTTGCTCCCGTGGTTAAAATCATACCCTACTTCCTTGAAAAAACAGAAGCCATCAGAAACGTACTGCATTAAACTCTTGCGCCACCAGGAAACTTATGTATGCTAAACTCTACCTTTGTCTCCTGTATCAAAGGAAAAAATATCAAATTCCTATCCAAATGTGTAGCTGTCACCGTCAGTCTTCCACACAGAATGTCCTTCAGAAGCCCTTTACCTTTATGTTTTCTTGTCCCAGCCTCCACACACTTTGCTCCTAACAAGGGCTTCTGAAAGCCCTTGGACTACGAGAAATGCTTTCCCCACAAGTTTATATAGCCTTAGGGTATGCTTAGCCAATGACTTATTGATACAAGAGAATGAAAAGCCCAGTTCTCCTTCCTGGAGTAAGAAGAAATTCTTATTGTCCTTTTTATTCTAGAAGTTCCTGCAGAATTAGGATAGCGCTGGGACTGCACTTGAAATCACAACTTTGACTTCTCCCCTCTTGCTTCTTTTCCTCCCTTATATGTTTCCCTAATAAATCACTTGCACATAAATATGTATCATATGTTCTACTTCTAGGGAATCTCACCTAAGACAAAAGCTATTTAAATCACTACCTGCATTTGGTATCGTATCCCCTCTTCATTCTATAAGAAATTAATTTATCTCCTATTATGCTTATTGCAATAGTATTTCTCTTTCTCTGACTTTTTTTCTTTGATCCATCTAGTATCCTGCTCTTATTATTACCTTTCTTTTCCCTTCCTATTTAAAATTCTGGAAAGAATAGTCTGTGCTCGTTTCTCCAGCTTATCACCTCTTCTTCACTTTCAACCCATTGAAATTTAGATTGTGTCTTCCTTACTTCATTAAAATTATTTTACTAAGATTAGCTAAAGCCTCCTACTTGACGAATAATGAGATTTTTTTTTGCAACGTACCACACTCTTACCCATTTTTTATGTTAATGATACAAGTATCTTCATTCATGCATTTATTCAATAAATATTTATTAAGATCTCTATGGACTATATAATATGCCAGGCAATAGAAAATAATAATAATATAAACAGTGTGCTACACAAGTAAATAATAAACAAACATAACCCAATCTGTTGGGATAAGGGAAGTTTGTTTGAAAACATGAGAATTTTGCAGAATCTTATATCACTTGTGGAAATTATCTGTGGCATCTTTCTCCCACCTATAAACTCAGGTTGAGACCATAATCTACCTAAATAGGAAAGTAAAATTTGGAGTAGATATAATTAACTTCACCTAAGTCCAAGTGCAAATCAATCATTGTCTTTGGAGAGTTAAAATCTCATTTTTTAATACTCTAAACTTTTACCTTGACTGTGAGAAATGACCACTTTTCCCTATTAAGTGCCCAATCTTACTACATTTTTATTTTTTCCTTTCCCCAGGTATGCCACTAGCTCTATCGTGTCTTCCTTGAAATCCAGATACACCGATAATCTACATGCCCTAAATACTTTTACAGCAGCTCTGCACAGGTCCCAGTTTCTTAGCATGTCTTCCAATGCTGTTTCTTTTATCTACCATAGCAACTGAGTAAAAAGGAATCCTACGACAGTTGAGTTAAAATCCTATGTCAGTTTAAAACCTATGGATATCTACTATTAAAGCATATTGACTGAGGCTAAATTTCTTCTCTGAAATGCCAGAACTGGAGAATGAAAATATTAAGCACAGAGAAACATTTGATTAAAATGCCCAGTGCAGGTTAAAATTGTACCCTAGGGCGGGATAGGGAAAATCTATTCTTGAATTGATAAGTAAATGGTAGAAGTCATTAAATGGAAAGCATTGTGGAAAAACAATTTTATTTCAATTGTGGCATCTACGTAAAGTAATAGCTTTGAAAAATAGAAAATTCTTCAGTTAGTAATAGTGGCAGGCTAAAAGAGAGGGATGACCCCAACTCAGCTTGTGAGTCAGGAATAATATAGGGCATTGGAAACTGTCTGATGAAAAAGAGACACCCATATTGTATGAGAACTAAAAAGAGAAACTGTGCTTAAACTTATCCAAGCATGTCCTAAAGGGAAAAAGTTTCTATATTCCACCTTAACCCTCTAAAATCCAGATGAATATGTCTTCAGTGCTGGGGCAGCAGCCTACTACCTTACATGGTATGGACCCAAGGTTCATTTCCTAGGCTAGGGATTCTAACAGTGAATTATGCAAAATCAAGTCTCCATCAACTTTGGGTTCCAAGACCACACACACTTTTAGAACTTCAAGAAGTTAAATTTATATTGTTCACTCTTGTATTTACAAATGCTTATTCAAACTTAACTATTTTCAAGGAAATGTGATAAATGCTATAAACATTATGAGTATATTATATAACTTTCTTATAACAATTATTAATATTGGGTGCATTGAATTGCTGTGTGCTCTACTGATGTAGCCTTGAAAGGTCCTAGGAGGATAATATCTGCTCAATTTGCAAATAACTAGTACATTTTAAAAATTATTATTTGTTTTATATGTGTGAGAAAATCTAAGGAAGATATTACTAACAAATGTCTATAAAGCATGATAAATATGGAAAACATATAATCTCAAAAGTACTTTTAATCTTCGTGTTTAAGATCAGAGGTTAAAAAAGTCAAAAACATTGAATTATTTTCTTTCACGTCTGACCGTTAAAGAAAAAAATCCTAGAAACGGTTTTCAAATTCACACAATAATGCCTTTGCAAACTCTTTATAAAGTTTGAAATATTATTAATGCTAACTTTGATGGTGGCAATTTTTTAAAAAAATATTATGCATGATATGGCAATTGTGTATGTTTTTGTGGTCTGGTTTTATTTAGAGTTTGCATGAAAATACAATGTTTACTTTTTATAATATTAGTCTAGGAAAACCATAAAATGTAATACCTATTTACAAAAGTATATAATTCATAATATAGATGAGCACTGAATGGCTTTATTTTTATTATTTCAAACAGAGAATGGATTTTAAGAGGCAACATACAAATTTTGGATCATGAAAAGAAAATATGAAAACCTTTGGACAAGCTGTTAGCTAACATTTGAAAACCAAATTAAGCAGGTTTACAATATAGTGCAGCAGATGGAGAAAATGTGACCACCCTGGGAATAAATTTTCTTTATTTATCAATTTAACTTAGGTCTGTTCATGTGCCTCTCATAAAATAAGATTTTGTCCCCATAATATGTTTCATATTACTATGAAATAATGTCCTTTCAAATATTTTCTGATTATATCTGCTCTAAGTTAAGGATAAGGAAATGTGAATATAAGGTAAACATATATAATGTCTATTTTAGGTAGGTATGAAATACACGTGTGCAAAAAAATGACACGTAAAAAAATATTGCATTAGTTGTACTATTATAGACTTTGCCTTCAAATATATGTGGCTCTGATTGGAAGCGAGGCAAAATTTATGGAAGCAGGTGTTATTACCTCATTTAAAAAAGTGAAGTGGCACTTTTTAAAGGAATCAGAGGTGGTAGAGATATGAAGCATATAGACAGAGGAGAGCTAAACTAACTCAGTAAATTGAGATAAATAAAGAAATGTATAAGCAACTCTCCCAGATAGTGTATTCTATAAAATATCCTAAAATGAAATACTCTTTCTGAAGTAATACTTATTTGGGGTAAATATAATGTTGACAAATTCTTCACTGAATAAATCTGAAATGTATAAATGAAGAGATACAATGAAAAGAAACTGAAAATGTTAATTGCAATAAATCTAGAAAAGGTACTTAATGTAGCAGAGGAAGGGAACAAAATATTCAATTACGGACTCACATATTTATTCGAACATAAAGGTGAAATGTGGAAACAATGACATTTGAATATTAAAATCTTCTTCCTCTCAATTTTTATTTACATTTAGCTGAAGGACATAGTAGTAGAATGAATGAAATGGCAGATTCTGTAGTGAAGATAGCATTTGTCAACCTGTTGAAATGAGTAACAGCCAACTGGAAGATACCATACTATCTACAGACAGCAAAATGACAATATTGATGGATGCAAATACTTAAATTGCCTTTGGATTCTAATTTTAAAGTTCCTTTAAGGAAATAAATAGAATGGCTACAGATGCATCTCTTATGAAATATATAAACTTATCAGGACTAGCAGTTGAAGAATTATTTCCTGAGTATATTGATAGTCAAAGTTTTCTGTGTCCAGCCAGCATCAACACTACCTGGGAGCTTATTAGAAATGTGGAATATTGGACCCTACCCTAGGCCTATAAAGTCTGCATTTGAACAAGATCTCTAGGTGATTTATACGTAAATTACAATTTGAAAGTGTTGATCTAGTACATATAAATTATGTTTGGCAGATGAAGATGTTGTAAGTGCTTTCTATAGTTACATTTACAGTGACAGAAGAAAAAAGCCACCTAATTCAGAATAAATGCAAACCATTTTAGCATTTTAACTCTGAAGTATTCGTACCATTTTACTGGAAAAAAAAGTCAGATTCTTATTAAAATGTGGATTACCCAAATTGCCTTATGTAATTATCTAGAACTTGAAACTTAATATGAAATGATCTGAGGTTCCATTCAAAATTCCAAAACTTATCAAACATAGGAAATATAGCGATATCTAAGCAGTTTCCCTAAATTTTGAATAGGCCTAAGATAAAGGCGGTTGTGATTCTGTGACTAAAATACAAGTTTTTCTTGGAAATAGCAAATGCAAGATGACATATAAATGGTATTTTATGGAAATTCTACCTGATCAAGGAAGGACATTGAATTAATTACACCTCTATAGTGGATATTAAGAGATTTCCTTTCCTTTACTTTCTACGTTAAGGTATTGTGCATTCCCTTTGCCGAAGAAATAATGGAGTAGATCAGAGTTTATAAAATGTGTTTCATAGTGTGTATCTTTTCCTATTTAACAAATATAAAAAAGGAATTTTTGTGTATGTAATCTAGCAAGAAGTTATATAAAAAAGTGTATAGCTTTGAAAGACTCAAAAAGATTTTTACTCTTACTCTTTACTCTTACTAAAATATTTTGTGTCAAATTACATAGTATAAAGACTAAGTTCTTGAAAAAACAAACCTTGAAATAAAGAAACCAAATAGATCTTGAAATAAAGGGCTAGCACTTAATAACGAAATCATTAAGAAGTTAATATAAAATATTTGATAATAATGGAATATATCACTTTATTTTTTAAAGGAGCAAGTTACACTAAGATTCCATTTTTAATAAAAATGAATGGAATAAAAACAGTGAAAATAAAACATGAAAGGAAACACAGAAGAAAATTTACAGTGGTTATTTTGTGGAGCTATTATTACTAGTATTTTATTCATACTCCTCTGCTTTCGATATTCTCTTCAATAAATGTATATAGTACATTGTTAATGAGAAAAATTTCTAAAATAATAAACTATCTACATTGGTATCTGACAAAATGTTAGCATCTTAAAGAAACTTATATTGATATTAGAAAGCTTAACCAATAAACAGGGTACAAAAATGTATGTATATGATAATTTTATGATGTACTATATATTTCCTCCTCCCATTAGAATATAAACTTTGCAAATTTGAAAAAAAATATATCATGCAAATTAATTAAAGCATCCATAAGGAATACATTAGGACACATTTTATGTGAACTATTTCATCTTCCTATGGAAATAGATGTAAGGTAAAGGTAAAATGTGTGTATAATAATCTAGGGTGTTTATTACAAAATTCTCCTCTTTTTTTTCTGAATTGTATTGGCCAATTCTGGTGGAAGTTTGGATAAATTTCTATTTAACTGATATGACAATTGACCTTACTAAATAAAATATAAATTATATTACAATATACTTCTTATTTTTACAATAGCATATTTGAATGAACACAAAGGCTTCTATTTGTTCTTTAATGGTTTTAAAGACCAATGAAATAATTATATTTGCAAAGATTGATTTGACCCTGCAATTTACTTTAAATGCATCAAAATCCTCTCTCCAGTTTCTAAATGATTTAATACCTTGTATATATACAATTTGGGGACTGTTTCTTTCTAGTATTGATATAGGAAAGTTATTTTCTAACATAACACTAAAAATCTGCTGAGTTTTTTTTACCTGAAAGTTTAAACAATGCTTCAGAGAATATTTGTGCTACTATACCACCTGTACTTCTAAAATACTTTGGTAGAAATTCATTATTGACAATTTAACATAGTATTTACAACTGAATTAAGCTATCATAAGTCATGATTACATATAATTCTAAATCATTCTTTCTCTCAAATAAACACATTTTTCACTTATGGATTTTGTTTATTGAATATAACTGATAATAAGATTGTGTATTCACTTAAAAAGACTGACAGTTTGTATTGACTTAATATCCTAACAATTATTATACATTAATTACACCTAAATGCCCCAAATGTTGTTTTAAAACACTCATGTCACTAAACTGTATTATAAGAAAAAATGAAAAATGGACCACAACATTGAGTTTTGAATAATTTCATTTAAACAGCATTATTTTTGCTACTACGGGAAAATTTAATTCACTAAAGGGAAAACACAGCAATATTAATGTTGACTTTTAAATGGTATTCATAAGTTTTGCAGAATGTTGGATTTCACATCGAAGTACCTTAACCAGGAGGCAAAAGTTTCACTGTTATTTGTTTATGTGTATAAACTGATATAGTCACTTCACAGCAACATATGAATCTATTAATATACACAATATTTGTTCTACAGAGTGTTAGAGCTCTGTATACTTAATAATTGCAACAGAAAACCATAAAAGCACTGATCTAGAGGTTATTTCTTTCTCCATCTAATAAGAATGGTCAATTAATGAAAATTTTCAAATAGTGTTTTACAAGTTAAATCATATTATTTAATAATTTAAAATTATATTTACACAGAGCATTCATGCCTTTATTGTAATACTTTATACAACTGATTATTTTACACATAACAACTTTCTCAATAATTATTCAAGATGGTAATTCTGGCATTCCTAATTTTTGTCCCTATTTTGATTTCACTCATTGCAGGAATGAATTTTCTTGGTCAACTAGTGTTAAAATGTAAAAATGAACTTTATTACAAGCAGACGTTTATTTTATAACATAAATATTAAAATTAGTGAATTGCAGGGAGTTCTTTAACGGAAAGTGTTAACTTTATTGAGGAAAATTTAATTGCAGAATGGTTATTACTGTGAATAAGTTTTGCATGTATGTCTATCTACCTGTCTTTTATTTTTATTGCATCATTAGTTTTAACTGCTTTTATTATATCAAGTTAAAACATTTGCATATTATCATTGTGTATAGTTATATATTTTACCAAGCAAGTACTTTGAATTACAGACATCTATAATATACAGCGTGTGAATAATTTTGAAATAGATTTACATATTTATTTATGGAGTTGTATTGGGATCACTGGGATAGTTTCCCAAAATAGAACAACTAATTTCTGTAAGGGTATTAAGGAGACAACTGTTATATAATGCTTCCCAAGTAGTTTTCAAAGTACGTAAAGAATATCTTGTAATGAACACTCAGATTAGCATATCAGATGAAAAAGTGGAAATTCATCCTAAATAACTTCTTAAGACATTATGAAAAATTAAAGAAACAAAGATTCTTTTTTCCTTGTCCCATATGACTGTGATTTTTCAGTCTAAAGTTTGATGTTGTATTTGCTGGTTTAATCACCTTCTGAAATGTTGAATTTCATGCAATGTCTTCCAATAAATTTGGAATACATGTGAAACCACATTGTGATACTAAATGAATAAGAGAAGAATGGAAACAAAAGTGAATGTTGAGGGGGAAAAAAAAATCTAAAGAATGAGTTTATGTAGTAGTCTATGAGATTGCTTCATTTATCTTTCTTTTAAATGATATAAAAACTATACATATATAAAACTTTACTTCTTTTGGAATTTCATATATATTCCATATATACATACAATATATAATATACATACAAAATATATAACTATACTTTATAGACACACAAAAATATATACTTTGTATATATACTAGTAAGGTTTATATATGTTATATATTTTATATATATTCACTATATATTATATACATATTCTTCTAAGTCTATACATTTTATACACGTATACATGTAATATATATATGTAATACATGTATATGTATATACACACTTTGAAGTAAACATTAGGGAGAGCTTTGGGATCAGTGCTGTTGAGAAGTAAGGTAGCCATTCACTATCACTGATAAAGGATGAACTACTGACTGCTTCAGTTTATCCAGGAGCAAATATCATATATTAAGGTAACCATGCAGCAAGAGTGCAAGCAGATCAGTTGAATACAGCTAGGAAGTTTGTACACTATACTCATAATCACAGCAGAGGGGAAAGTGAGGACTAAAATTCCTCTTAGTAATCATGACACCTAGACTGATGTTGCCTTAATGAAAAATAGAGTGATAATTCATAATTTGTTTACTCAAAAGAGACTCATGAGTATGTATGAAGGGATAATGGGATTTCGCACAGAAAAGCCACCCTCATTCCAGTTCTTGAATAAGCTAAATCACTGTGTAGGAGTTAACTATGAGTATTAGTCCGTGCTCCAACTTCAAATATGAGAGAACTATTCTAACAAAAAACTAAGCATGTAGTAAGAAGAACCATGGAGAGTGTATCTTTGTGTGTGTTTTCATACTTTGCATATGTTGATGTCTCTAACTACAATGAAAAACCAATCAAACCAAAGCACTGAGTAAGAAAACAAAATCTTACTTTTGAGATTAACCACTATTAAACTTGAAGACATGTACAAAACCATTTATAATAAAATTTACAATAGAATAATAAAATAAAATAATAAAAATTTTACAAATCTGATTGTGCAATAGTAAAAGATGGGGAAAAGGCAAAATAAAATGCTCAGAGTAAAATGGGAATAATATATTTCGGTGAGTTGTTGAAAGACACTGCCAAGTCTAAATGGAAGCAATAAAACAAGGCTGCAGAAAGAAATAGAACTCTGATCAATTTTATATAACAACCTAAATGGGAAAAGAATTTGAAAAAGAATGGACATGTGTATATGCATAACTGAATCACTTTGTTGTACACCTGAAACTATCACAATATTGTTAATCAACTATAATCCAAAATAAAACAAAAAGTTAAAAGAGTAAAATAAAAAGGAAAGAAATAGAGAAATGGAACAATGAGAGAAAACTTGGCAAATATGGATATAAATAGAGATATAAAGACAAATACAGTATCTGTCTTTGTTTGTCTTATTTCACTTAGCACATGTCCTCCAAGTCCATCCATGTTACTGCAAATGACAACATTTTATTCTTTTTCTTATGGTTGAGTTCTACCTCCCACTTTTTAATCTTGGTTAAGAATGCAAAAATATAAAACCTAGAAGAGATACTGAAAAAATTATATAATGTAAAGTGTACATTAATGACAAGTAATAAATAATGCATTGCTAATAATAATAATAACAAGAACATGAAAGGCTAAAGATTTGGCCAGTGTTCCTAAAAAATTGGTTCCACAATGTGTGCTGGTGTGTGATAAAGCCATAAACCAAATGGACATCTACAATTTTAATACCTTCACTCTCCTACTTGTTTTTCTGACTATGAAAAACAAGGCATTATGTAGTACAATGTGCAATTATCATTTTACTTCTTCTCCAATGCCACAATCAAACTGCTTGACCTATGTTTTCTTTTCTTTTGCTTCTTAGTACAAAGCCAGTATATAAGCTATAATAAAATAGCCTACCTATTGAAGCCTTAATACTTCTATGGGAATAAACATACTTAAGAAAATAACTGAAAAGTGTTCGAGACATGTCACTATTTTGGACAAGAAGACTCAATACTGTAAAGACATGAATTTTCCCAAAATGAATTTATAAATGTGGCACAATTGCCATATCAATATTCTAATGGGTTTATCAATTTTTCTCATTTGGCAACGTTATTGTAATGTTTATTTGGAAGAATAGCAAAGAAACTACAGATAAGGTAAGAGGAGAAGGTAGGGGAAGAAAGGAAGGAGGTAGAAGAAAAAAAGAAGAGAGAGAAGGAGGGAGGAAATATTGAATAAGAGGTAGTAACACTATCATGTTACACTATCACATATTAAACTACAGTTATAATTAATACATTTTTAAATTAAAACATTTAAAAATAGAAATACATTTAAAATTATAACTATATATTTAAATCAGATAATTACTGTAATAAAATATTGAAACCCAAGACATACCAGTGTCTACCACTAAAATATATATAGAGAGAGAGTACGTTTATCTATATATATATTAGTGGAAATATAAATGCCTATTTAATATTTGAAATGCAATGGAAAATATATAACATAATAGTAATTTACAGTCTTTTGACATACAAATTAATTTTAATTTGGTCTATACAGTAAAAAACAATAAAGACCCATAAATCCAAAAGTATCTAATATAAAGGAAAACATAAGTAAAATACAATTAATTTTATGTTTTTTTAACTATCAATTTTTAAACACTCACAAGATCTGTGGCCAAGTGACTCAAATAGAAATCATATATATATATATACACATATGTATACATTTATACATGTATATATATATACATGTATATATACACATATATGTTTAAGTGTATATATGTATATATATACATGTATATATACACATATATGTTTAAGTGTATATATGCACATTATGTTTAAGTGTATATGTACACATATACATGATTTCTATTATATATGTAATATATATGTGTACTCATGTTTCATGCATTAATATAAACACTAGGTGGAATGATATTAGCTTTTCTACAGCTATGTCAATACTCATACCAGGTAGAACATGATTGATTTTGGGAAAGTTCTGAGGACTTAAATTTCAAGAATAGAAATAAAATAACATCATTTAGAAAATCAGTGAATATGTCATTAAATATAGAAATTATGCATTCAAAAAGTCCTAAAAATAAATCATAAAAATAAAGTAATATTTTTCCAATATATTTGGGAGGGAGAAAATAATAGAGTTACTCCAATGCTTTATTAAAGTTATCATTAGTATCATTTATCATTAGTATTCATTTAGTTATTTCACTAGTGTGATCTCATTTAGTGTTATCGTGGTATTTATGATATTAAAATATTATAAATTAGTTTCTTAATTGAAATTAATATTTCTAACCACATTTTTGTAACTTTACTGTTCTATATAAATATCAATAATTTGGATAGACTTAGGTATAGGTATAGGTGTAAGTAAAGACATAGAAGATAACCAGCATTTACAATTTGGTTGTTATGTGTAATTCTCAGATAGTATTAGAAGAGCTGTTGATTTAATTTAGTTTAGATTAATTCAGTAATTTACATTTTTGTAAATAGGCAAAAGTTTAATAAATCTAGAAATTATAATTCAAGTAAATATCCATAATCCAAAGGTATAGAACAAATAAATAAACATGCTAGTATCAATTCAATAGTCTGTATCTTTTTTTATGTATAAGTTTATTTATTTTTGGCTACATTGAGTCTTCGTTGTTGCATGCGGGCTTTCTCTTGTTGCACGGGCTTCTCACTGTGGTAGCTTCTCTTGTTGCAGAGTACAGGCTCTAGGCACGCGGGCTTCAGTAGTTGTGGCTCACGGGCTCTAGAGCACAGGCTCAGTAGTTGTGGCACACAGGCTTAGTTGCTCCGTGGCATGTAGGATCTTCCCAGACCAGGGCTCAAACCTGTGTCTCCTGCAATGGCAGGCGGATTCTTTTTTTTTAATCTATAAACATCTTTTTTTTTTAACATTTTTATTGGAGTATAATTGCTTTACAATGTTGTGTTAGTTTCTGCTGTATAACAAAGTGAATCAGCTATATGTATACATATATGCCCATATCTCCTCCCTCTTGTGTCTCCCTCCCACCCTCCCTATCCCACCTGGGCCACTAGGGAAGTCCCAGTCTGCATCTATTAATAAAGTCTTCACAGGAAAAATGATATAAAAGGTTTATTTTATGTAACTATGTAATAGAAAGATTTCAAGGAATACATTATTAGCAAGTGAAAAGTAAGAGAAGTTTAATTCACTACATGTAAGATTGTCAAAATCATTATATCAGTCAGTGACTGTATGATAAATTTATTGTAAATCAGGTATGTGAGTTCAATATTTAAAAATATTTTCGACTAAATTATTCTCTAGCAATAAAATATGAACTTGAGTATCAAGAATAATAGCAAAAATATGATTACAATAGTCAATTACTTATAACTTCTGAATGACTATCCACAGAATACATATATTTAGTTATCTAAAAGATAATGCTGTATAGGTCAGTATATGCTATTCACTGATCTACTAAAAGATTTTTTAGGATCTTCTAAACATTAATATTTTGGAAAAATGAAAAGATGGGAACAGAAAAACCTCGAAATTATTACTAAGGAAAATCCATTTCAAAAACATTTCTCTACTGATGGTACACCATAACATGAAGCAGAAAAGAAAAAGCCAAAGTAAAAATTGAATGCTTAGTATTTATTGAAAACCAATCACTCAGAATACATCTAAATAATGAAATGCATTTAACTAATCTTACTGGCTGTGATAAAAATTAAAACTAATGGTGATAATAATTTTTATTATTTTAAATGACTGATTTGGCATCATGTAACGTTTGCCACAAAACCTAAGACATTGGTGTTTTAAAGAACTTCAGTATTTTTTAAATGAAATTCCATGTATAAAAATGAAAACTGATCTTCATTAAAAATCCTATCCACCAAGGCCCTAGAAGTTCTTGGTAACTCATTTGGCTGCTGAAAATTTCAGTTCCCAAGATCATCCAAGCAAAGCAGATGCCAGATGCTTCCACAGCAACAGGACCAAATACCCTATGTGGTTAGATATAAAATGTGATATTTAGTGAGGAAAAGTCATTTTTCTTTTCTTTTTCTATAAGATAAATAGCCAAAAATAGTCACAGAATCAGAGATGATTTCACTATATGCATTATCCAAATAAAGTTAGTGCCAAACTTCTTAAATCACACACAGTTTAAAGAACAGACCCTATCTGCTTTGAAACAAATTTTTACATTATCATACACTTTAATTTGGTACATGGTGGCAGGCAAATTATTTTTAAAATTTAATTTAGAAGAAATTCATAGGAATTTAGAAGTAGAAGAGAACTTAGAAAACGTTGGTCAAATCATACACTATATGGATGAGAATAGAGTCAGTAAAATTAATTAAGTACATTCTAAAAGTGGCAAGATTAACCATTAATGTGTCTTTCATTGGTAAAAAATAATTATGTAGTTATTGTAGATCTTTTCGATATACAAAAAGGGTATCTTACTGCATTTTAAAGAACTGTTCAAACTAAGCATTATATCCTTCCTTCAAGGGTATAAGACATTAAATGCCAATTTAATTTATGTACTACTTATATGCATAAAAGTATAATATTATGAACACCTAAAAGTGTTTTAAAAACAAGCTTCAGTATGATACACTGGTCAGATTCAATACTCTTAATATATTATATATATCACATCCTCCACCTAGCTTGTTCTGGTTATGTTAAATAACATAACTTTATCATGTTTATCCATGCCCTAGATCATTATTAATACACATGCATCAATATGAAAGAGCACTTATAGGTGAATTAACAAGTTGTGCATATCTTAAAGACTTATTTAAGTAGAACCAGTGAAAAACATTTTTTTTCAAATAAAAGATCTTTAAAAAAGGGATGAAAAAATTATGCACAAAATTTTGTATTTGAACAAGAAAGAACAGCCAAGTCAGAGAATACCATTTCCAAAGAATTTTCCATGGAACTCAGTTGAGGGAGCTGTTAACATAGAAAAGCAGAACAAAGTATTTCTAGGTCAATAGTTATCCTTATTTCCAACACAAAACCCGCAAGGATCATAGTGCACATTAGATTTTGAATGGTTCTGATGAGCCCTACAGTAAAGAGGGCTAAAGACACAAAGAAAGAACCACAATGAGATGGGTAGGAAGGGTGGAGATGTGGTACAGTTAAAATCCACACACATGGGGAGGTGATCCACATGCCCAGGTAGGCGACCCTTCAGCAGGAGGATAATAAAAGTGGCAGAGATTCTCCCCAAGGAGTAAGGAGTCTGAGCCCCACATCTGGCTCCCCAGCCTGGGGGTCCTGCACCAGGAAGACGAGCCCAAGAACATCTGGCTTTAAAGACCAGCAGCACTGGTGTAAGAAGAGCAGAGGGGCTGTAGGAAACAGAAACTCTACTCTTAAGAGCTTGAGCTAAATCTCACATGCTCTAAGTCGCAGTGCAGAGGTAGTAATTTGAAAGGAGCCTGGGTCAGACCCACCTGTTGATCTTGGAGAGCCTCTGGAGAAGCAGGAGGCAACTGGAATTCCCCCTGGGAAAATAAATGATGGCAGCAGCCATTTTTAGGAACTCATTCTACCATGAGGACATTGGTGCTGGCAAACGCCATATTGGAGATCTCCCTGTAGCCTATTAGTGCAGGCACTTACCCATCCACCAGCTGAAAGTGTTTTCTCTAAGATCAGGATGCCCACTCTTACCACTTTTAGACAACATAGTAGTGAATGTCCAAGTTACAGCAATCAGTCAAGAAAAAATAAATAAATAAAAGGTATCCAAATTGGAAAGGAAGAAGTAAAACTGTCACTGTTTTCAGATGACATGATACTATATACAGAAAATCCTAAAAATGCCACCAAAAAACTATTAGAACTTAATGAATTCAGTAAAGTTGCAGAATACAAAATCAATATATAAAAATTTGTTGCATTTCTATCAGAAGAAAAATTACTAAAACCATCCCATTTACAATTGCATGAAAATGAATAAAATACCTAGAAATAAATCTAACTAAGCAGGTAAAAGACTTGTACTGGAAAATAAGACACTTATGAAAGACACTGTGATGACACAAACAAATGGAAAGATATACTGTGCCTACAGATTGAAAGAATTAATATTTTTAATAGGATAATACTCCCCAAACCAATCTATAAATTCCATGCAATCTGTATCAAAACACCAAGGGCATTTTTCACAGGACCAGAACAGATAATTCTAAAACTTGTATGGAAACGTAAAAGACCCTGAGTAGCCACAACAATCTTGAGAAAGAAGAACAAAACTGGAAGTATCACACTCCCTGATTTCAAACCATACTACAAAGCTACAGTTAAAAAAAAAAGCATAGTACTGGCACAAAAACTGACACAAAGATCAATGGAACAGAATAGAGAACTCAGAAATAAACCCACACTTTTATGGTCAATTCATCTATTGCCAAAGAAGGCAAGAATATACAATGGGGAAAAGACAGCCTCTTCAATACATAGTTTTGGGAAAACTGGCCACTACATGCAAAAGAATCAAACTGGGCTACTTTTTTACACCATACACACACATACAAAACCCTCAAACTGGATTAAAGACTTAAATGTAAGACGTGAAACCATAAAACTCCTAGAAGAAAACATAGGCATTGCACTCTTTGATATGAGTCTCAGAAACATTTTTTGGATATGTCCCTTGGACTAGGGAAACAAAAGCAAAAATAAACAAATGGAACTGTATCAACTAAAAATGTTTGCTCAGCAAAGTAAACGATCAACAAAACGGAAAAGCAGACTACTGAATAGGAGAAGGTATTTGCAAATTACAATCTGACAAGGGGTTAATATCTAAAATAGACAAAGAACTCATACAACTTAACTTTAAAAAATCCAAAAACCTGATTAAGAATGAGCAGAGGACCCAAATAGATATTTTTCCAAAGAAGTCATACAGATGGCCAACAGGCACACAAAAAGATGCTCAACTTCAGTAATCATCAGGGAAATGCAAATTCAAACCTCAATGTGCTATCACTTCACACCTGTCAGAATGGCTGTTATCAAAAAGACAAGAGATAACAAGTGTTCCTTGTTCTGGCCTGAAAGTCTCATTCCTGCACAGAATTTGATCCAGAGGCTCCCAACCACCGTCCCTACTCCCCACACACACCTGGCTTAGCCCCTGTTGACAGCGCTGGTGCACTGTGACTCTGAGATGGGGGAGAGGGGAGGCAAGGCATCCATGGAAGTTGGGGTTTGTTTGATAGGTGATGCGAGCCAGACTTCTCACAGACAAGCCTGGGATGAGGTGCCTCAGGCACCCAGGGCACCCAAGTATCACTCATCCCAGGACTCCCCTGCCTGGCCCTGTAGAAATCCTGTGAGATCTGGCTTCTGGGAAGAGTGTGGGTCAACAGATGATCCTAAGGGCTGTTTCCATGATTCTCTGTGTTTCCCCTGACACTTAGTGCATCACAGACCATCCTCTCCCTGACCCTCCATTAGGACTCGCACTTACTCCCACAAAAAAAAAAAAAGAGAAAAAAAATTATTCAGCCGAACACCATCTACCTCGGACCTCCAAAGATTCAGGCACATCCCACATGCAAAATAAAATCAATATATATTCATCCCTTCCAAACACCCTCTGGTGTCTTGGGGAGGAGTTTACAGGAAGAAGTTTCATGGGTTATTGAATTCTCCCTCTGAAAATTTATCCCTGTGATAGAACTCATCTAATTAGAAAATGCAGTACAGAATTCATCCGTGACCATAGCTGATGTAATCAGTGACACTACCTCAGCCCAGGAAGACGTTCTGGTTAGCCTCAACACATTGGGGAGAACATGTCCTACATAGTCTCAGTTTCCACATTGTGGAGAATATATTCTACAGGATATCAGTTTCCACATGAGTATTTGTTTTACGCTTTCAGGTAGATTATTAATTACCTTTCATATTTACTTCGTTAGCACACCTTATTCCCTTTATCACACTGATTTGTGTCCATTTTATTTTGCTGTGTGCCTCATTAGACTATGTTCTTCTTCTTCTTTTTTTTTTTTTTTTTGCAGTACGCGGGCCTCTCACTGCTGTGGCTTCTCCCGTTGCGGAGCACAGGCTCCGGATGCACAGGCTCAGCGGCCATGGCCCACCCGGACCGGGGCACGAACGGGCATCCCCTGCATCGGCAGGCGGACTCTCAACCACTGCGCCACCAGGTAAGCCCGACTATGTTCTCTTTGAAATGAGATCTTGTGTTCATTTTTGTATTTCCATTAGCATGGTGTAATGTGTTGTAATATATGCTTTCAGGAAATTGTTAAATAAATGTCTGTAAAAATACTTCTGTGGCATATTTTACTTGAAGTTTTAACAGCTCATTCAGGGCTTTTACTAAAGAGTAGGCAGTTGGGAGTCCATGCAAGACTTTTCGAGGAGGGCAGTTATGTAGTCATATGTGCAATTTAGTAAGACTAATTTGAGAGAGGTTTTTATAGTGCGTTGAGGCAAGACATGCGTGAGGCAATTACTTCTGTGAGGAGAGTGTTACAAAAGTCCAAATGGTAGATGTAGTAGGGTTAATCCTAGATGGCTGCTAGCCATTATAGAAAAGAAGTAAGACATCACATGGAAATATTCTATGAAAACTAGAGGGAAGAGAATCTAAAAATTAAATAATGATGTGATGGAAGGGAAGCAAGTGCTTATTTATTAAAAAAGAAGAAAGTAGACCACTGATTATGTCATTTATACGTTACAACTAAAGGTTAGTATTCACAGCACACAGAAAATTCGTGAATTAAAAATGGTTACCTATTTATTTTATGTTGATGGAAAAAAGATGCTTAAATCATTTAATTTTTAAAATATTTTTGCATAAAGTCATACAAATAGAATCTGCATTTGCAAAATTTTTGAAATTTTATATATAACAAAATTATTAACAAGAAGATATTCTTCATTCCTAATCAATACCCAAAGTATTAGTGCTATGGAAGTTTAAAGAAATAACATTATCATTGTACTCTCTGATATAAAAGTATAAATCTAATTATAATTCATATAGCAGATGGCTATTTAAATAGTATGTGGGTTTTAGCTATATTCTAATAATTTCCTATAAATGTAATATTTAACAACTTTTTTTTTCACTAAAAATTGAATTTATACATTCACTAAAAGTAATAACCTATAAGGAAAATATTATCAGAAAGGATATTTTTTCTGTTTGTATCATAGTAAATGTTCTTAAAGGAGTTCTTGGCTCTCTCCTTGAAACTGACTTTGGATTATCTATAAACTTTTGGAAATCATATGCATGAGTGTGAGTATGCATGAATATGTGAATCTTTATACTGGTAATGTCCTTAATTTTCATTATAATTTTAAACATCCAAAACATGAAAGTTAGGAATCTTTATATTATAGAAATGGGTTCATAAAACTAAATATTAGAATTTAAAAACTGTTCATCATGTATCTAGTCTATTTTAGTCCATGTTTTAAGATACAAATTTCACCAAGTATGGATATAATCACGAATTGTAAACAGGCAGGGTTACACCACCTATATACAAGGATACTGATTCAAATGAAACATAGCTAAAAGTTATTATTAATACATAGGCAAACTGTTCATAAAAATCTATACATATAAGAAGACTGTAAATTTTTGTAATACACCGTGTATTTTAGAGCAATTTTAGGTTCACAGTAAAATTGAGCAAAATGTACAGAGATGAAAACTTTTTGGTATTTATTAAAGAAGTGATCTGAGAGAAGGTGGGAATTAAGTAGACATAAATGCCTAAACTCATATTTGCATTCAACATTGAGAGATTCTATATAGTTTTATTAGAACTGTCTCACCTTGGCTATCAAGAGCCTATTTCTAAATTCTAAGAATTTTATGAGTTGGGCATTAAACACAGGTTTTATTAAAATTTTATATAAAAACAAGTGAATAAAAATATATTAAAAACAAAGGCAAGGTGCAACCCATTGCTTTCTAATTATTTTATTAAATTTTGCTATTATCTCTGCTATAAAGATTATTTTTGTCTACTGTACCTCTATGGTGGAATGAGTCTATAATATGGTACTACTGTTAATTCCTTCTCATATCTGTGTTCAGCAACATGACATAAGCAGTTTTATGGGTTCAACTGTCTCCCCCCATAATTCATAGATTGAAGTCCTAACACCAGGTACCTCAGAATGTGACTGAATTTAGTGATAGGGTCAGCATTCAGTGATAGGTACAGAAGTAATCAAGTTAAAATGAGATCATTAAGGTGGGCTCTATTCCAATCTTGATGATGTCTTTATAAAAATGGGAAATGTGGACACAGAGACCTGCACAGAAGGAAGACAATGTGAAGACACATGGAGAAAAGATGGCCATCTACAAGCCAAGGAAAGAGGCCTGACACAGATCCTTCCCTCACAGCCATCAGAAGGAACCAACCCTGCTGACACCTTAATTTTAGACTTCTATCCTCCAGAAACATGAGATAATTTTCTTTCGTTTGTGGTACTTTGTTATACAGCCCTAGAAAACTAACACACTAGCTTGGAATTTGCCACAACAGAAGTTTCTACATCATGGAAAGTGAAAAAGACTAGAAGCTACATCTTTTGTTCCTGAAGATTTGATTGGTAAACATTTAGCAGCACACACACACACACTGTGTGTGTGTGTGTGTGTGTATGTGTGTGATTGCAAGAATTATGAAATATTTTACTCCATGAATGACTACTCTCCTCTCATAAAGGCTTGTAAATTGAAGCAGCTTTTAGTATGCTAATAATTTGGTCTCTGGTTTAATAAACCATCATGATGTACTTTGAATAAAAAATGGATAATGACACTTTCACAAGTAGGAAATCAGAGAGGCAAATGGAAAGATGCAGTTTGAACCTGGCTAGATTCTACAGAGATGATAGATCTAAGTGAGGCAATGAACTGATAAAGTATGAGTGAGTCAGTCAAAGAAAAACTGTACAAGTAATATGTCAATCAGGGAAACATGGTGATTTCTGGCAATCATAACGTTTAGCATGTCTATCCTGAGGGAGTTGTGAGTCATCCTCTGCCTATTGGACAGAGAAAAGGTTCCCAGCACCCTCTGTTACTAAGGTACCAGTGCAGAGGTGATTCTTGTTGTCTAGAGAATCAAGCTCACTTGCACCATTCTCTCTAAAAGCAGGGTCAGCCCACAAAGGCATGGGCCTATGAAACATTTAATACAGAATCTCTTCCATGCACACCCTGTGAACTCCCTACAATGGTACAGACTTTTGTTTGTCTCAGCATAAAACACTCAATTACACTATAAGAAGTTATTTTGCCACTTCTGAGCACTGCAACTTGGAGAAGTGTAAGTAACTCAATGCCCTGGATTCCTCATGTGCAAAATGAGTATAATAACATTTCTACACCATAGAGTATATTCCTCATGTGTAAAATGAGTATAATAACAAATCTACACCAAATTTCTTGTTTAAACTGTTAGTAAATGAAAGATCCCTAGAATAAGACCTGGCAAATAAGTGCTTAAAAATATTAGCTATTATTTTTAGTAGTCATATTATTCCTCTCTCTATAAGGGGGGTGGATCTTCACTCATCATCATGATAGGCTGTTACATATGGAGATTTGTTTTGGAAAATCTGTATCATCTTGGTGGATATGGCATTATTAAGATTTTAGAGTCAAGTGGACTTGGGTTTACTTATGGGTTTTCTATCACATAGAATACAACTATGAGCACATTTCTAGACCTCTCTAAATCAGTTCATCTTTTTTTTTTTTTTTTTTTTTTTGTGGTACACGGGCCTCTCACTGCTGTGGCCTCTCCCGTTGTGGAGCACAGGCTCCGGACACGCAGGCTCAGCGGCCATGGCTCACGGGCCCAGCCGCTCCGTGGCATGTGGGATCCTCCCGGACCGGGGCACGAACCCGTGTCCCCTGCATTGGCAGGCGGATCTCAACCACTGCGCCACCAGGGAAGCCCTCAGTTCATCTTTAAAACATATGATTAGAATACTTTTTAAAGAAGGTATTATATAACAAGATAATACATGTAACATACTAAGATCAATACCTGATTTATGACATTCAATAAATTATATCTATAATTGTTATATTACTATTACTTTCATTATGATGATAACCAAGCTTATCTCATAGTTCTGAGGGAAGGATATAATTACTATATTCATTATGAAATCCACAGTAAATACAGGGGTTAAACATGCACAAAAGAGCCTTATGGATTCTTAGGTCTATTCTTAACCTTAGAAATTCCCCATAGTAGTCAGACTTATTAAAGACAGTAATTTAAATAGACAACACTTATTTCTTGATTGCTGGTTTCTATTTACTTTGACCTCCTTGACAGTCCTATCTCACTCATTGCCATTAACATGTTAATACTTGGAAGATGTGTTTCTTGAGTATCTACTAAATGATAGGTGTGAGACAAATACTGGTAAAAAAAAGAAAGGCCCTATGTTTACAAAAAAGAAAATAAACAAATTAATATATACCCTGTCAATGGTGCTAACTGTGGCAAAAAGATTGAAGTATGGTCATGGAATAGAGTATTTTGGAGAAGTGTTATTTAATAATAAATAATGAAGTCATCTTATACAAGGAGACATTTGAACAAAGACCTAAATAAAGTGAAGAAACAAATGAAAGAGATCAGGGGAGAAAGTGTTCCAGGAAGAGAAATAGCAAAAGCCAAGGCACTGTTTCCAGCTGTTATGGCTGGAAATTTCAAAGAGTACCAAAGAAGCCAGGGTTGGTGTCTGAACAAACAAGGCAATGAAAGGCGATGAGGTTAGAGATGTTATTCGGTATGTGAGGGTAGCTATATCCTGCAGGGCCTTATGGACATGGACCCTAATGAGGACTTCAAGTTTTATTTTGAGTGAACTATAAACTCCTGGAGGGTTTTGAGTATAAAAGTCACATAATCTTACGTCAGATTTAAAAGCATCACTGGCTGATGGATAGAGACTATAATTGAAATAGGCAAAAGCAGAAGCAGGGAGATCAATTTGGAAGCTGTTGCTATTTTCTGAGTGATGAATAATGGTAACTTGAAATAGAATAACAGAAGTAAAGATTTGATAAGAACTTGGTTTGTATCCATTTCAAATATTCAGCTAAGAGAAATCACTAATGGATTGATCATGGGGATGTGAGAAAGACTCAAATAAGAGATTTAAATTAAAATTTATTTAAATTTTGGTCTGAGCAATTGGAGTAATTGAGTTACCATTTAGAGAGAGGGATAAGTTCGGGGAAACATAACTTTTTTCAAGGAGAAATAAAGAATTTAATTTTGCATAAGTTTAGCTTGAAATGCCTATCAGACATCTAATTGGTAAGCACCACTTTAAGTGAATCCATTAAAATGAGGAAACTTTTGTTTTTATGGATACTGTAACTCCTTGTCTTGAAAAATAAATCTCAATCCTTATTTTATTTCATTTATAAACTTTCATTTTATATTTAGAATTATATTGTTATTTTACATGTTTCCTGAAGAAGTTATGTACAAATATTAATTTTTAAGGATAAATCACATGAAAGTATCTATTTCATCTTTGTCTTTTGCATCAACCTTAAAGTGGGTCAGTTCTTCAAAAGTTATTTCAGGCCTTCATTGGCCTCTCTTGGTATTTAACATATTCTCTAGTGGAGACATAAATCATACACATTTCCATGTTTTTCCTTCTTTTATAGTAACTAGTCAAATGCCACCAGCTCCTCACACATCCATAGCATTGTGTGAGATTTGAGAAGCTTATCATGATTTCTAGGGCATCTTACATCTTCTGTAAATCTTAAAATCTAATTTCATAAGTTAATTGAATTATTCTTGCATTGTATTTGATGTTGTTGATAGAAAGGTTGAGATAGTGGGCTAGGATAAAGACAAGTGTTAAATAGAAGCTAATTTTATGTGGACTCAGTTCATTAGTAAATAATTTTATTTCATGATGACTTTGCTGTCACTCTAGTGAGAGTCCAGGCTACCTCTAAGCAAGACAGGATGGATAATCTCTGTGGGGAGAGGCTACCCTTACACAATCAAATAAATTCTATGGCTTATTAATATTCCAGTTGTGAGAAGGCATACAACTAATGATGCTGAATAACTGATACATGATTTTAAAGACATGAAATATTAGAGAAAGTTCCTTTAACGTGTTAAATTTTTCCTCTCATTTTTCAAAGCTATTGTAAACACACATTCTAAAGGATTTATGCCATCTTGGAACATATATCTGGGAGACTGAAAAGCAGTGTTGTTCCTCAGTGGTCCTTATTCACACAGAAGAATGTGTACCTAAGTCAGGCTTCAAGTAAGACTTCTTAAGTAAGCAGAAGGAAACCATTTACCTGCATTGGGAATATTCTTGAAAATATGCTATTAACAGTCGTTAAATTACCATTTTAATGATACAATGATGTTTTGAGATAACAATCAGAAGGCAAAAGTAAATAGGCTTTTGAGTATCTAAAATGTTTTGCCATGACCAAGATCAGACAAACAACGGTTGCAAAGAACTGACAGTGCCAAGTGACTTGCAGGAAATATACAAAGTGCAGAAAGCTTAGGTTGTGCTATGTCAGGTTGGTACACAATTTGTTTAGCATATATTGAGGGCCTGAATGGTTAGGAAATAAAAAGGTCATATAGTTAGGGGAAGTACACGTGAATCTACTCTGTTAAATCCCAAGTGATTAAACAGGGGAGTGTATGTGATATATGTACCTTGACTCTTGGGAACACGTCAGATGAAAAGTTATATCTTCATTAATTTTTTTTTAAGAGAGGAAAAATAACAACAACATAGGTTCCTCTGAAAATAACCTGCTATAAATGAGTAGTGGAAGGAATGGAAAGAAATCATGAAACAAATGCATTAGTAAATAAATGTTTCTCTCTATATAAAGATGATTGATAAATACAAATATAGATATAAACATAGATATAGATGGCTATATAGAAAATTAAAGAAAATGATACCATATTATGGAATAAAAAGACAAAACATAGTTTCTCTCAAAAATATCTTACAGGTAAGTGGAGGAAGAAAAACACATAAACCTGAAATTATAATAAAATGTGCTATACTCATTACTAACTGCTGCACAATGCACCATGAAAATACAGAGTAAGGTAGATTGTATAGCAGATTTTAGTTGTTAGCATATTTTTAAAATGCATGGTCTCTGGAAACTAAATATATACACATAAGGGGAAATAACTAATATATATTTGAAAGAGACTGTACACATTGAAAGAGACTCAGATAAAGATATATTTTGAGGAAGGTAAAACTGCAGAGCAGAAAAAAAAATTCTGCATGGGTTAGTAGTGCAAAAAACATTTTGAGAATCTGTCAACTTTCCAAGGAAACTGGGAGAGGCATGACAAAAATTAAAATAGAACATACTGGATGAAGAGGTCAAGGAAGAAAGATTAGACCTGTGAATACATGGTGGAGTTACAAGAAAAAACTATATTCAGAGAGAAAGCCGTAGTGTAACAACAGTGAAAAGAACTTAACATATCATTCATATCAAGAAAGTATAAAATAAAGTAAAATAAATTATACAAAACTTAAAAAAATAACATATTCAATTTATAAACATAATTAACAAAAAATCAGAATTAACATCAGTTTATTGAAAAAGTAGACATTTATTTAAAATTGATTCTTAGGAATCCATAAAATTAAATAGAACACATTTTAAAAGCATAATATCATCTAATTAACGAAAAGGCAAAGGACTTGGTCAGGCACTTCACAAATTAATATTTCCAAATAGTTAAGGAATGTATGAAATGCAAGGAAAGTTATCAGAGAAAAAAATAAAGGGCCTAGAAATAGCTCCATATAGTCAATAATAGAGTCAATTTGCTTTAGATAAAGGTACCAAGACTTCATTGGATAATGGATAGACTTTGCAACAAATTGTGGAGGAATAACTGGATGCTTGAATGCTAAAAAGAGATTCCTAACATGTACATCACGACTCACATAAAAACTAACTCAAATAAAGCAATCGACATAAATGTAAAATAAAAAAACTATAAGATTCATAGAAAAAAATAGAAGAAAACTTGTACAACCTTGTGTTTAGCAGTGAATTCTTAGATACAACACAAAAAACATTATATAAAAGAAAAAAATAATAAATGTGACTATCAAAATGAAAAATTTTGTTCTGTGAAAGACATTTTAAAAATGGAAAAACAACACATGGTTTGGAGTTATTTGCAAAACACATATCTGATAGAAGACTTATATCCAGAATATATATAAATAACTTAAAATTCAATGATAAGGAAATTATAACCCAATTTTTTAAACAATAGGAAAAAAATTGAATAAGATGATTCACCAAAGAATATATATATGATAGCAAATAATCATATGGAAATATGGCTCAGCATCATTCATTATTAGGGAAATACAATTTTAAATAATAATGAGATAAACAAGATATCAGTAAATACCTATTATAATGGCTAAAAAGAGAAAGAAAATTGGGGAATACCAACAACTGCAACTCCCATACATAGTTGCTGGAAATTGAAAATGGTAGAGCCACTTTGGAAAACAGTTCAGCAGTTTATAATAAAGTTAAATATACAGCTATTACCAAGCAATCATATTTCTAAGTATTTAACCAAATTAATAAAAATTCTGTATTTAAGTATTTATAACAACTTTATTCACTATAGACAAAAACAGAAAATACTCTAGATATTTATCAATGAGTGAACAGATAGACTGTGGTACATCCATACGACGTAATGCTAATCAGGTATAAAAAACTTAGAAACTACCGATTCACACAACAGTATGAATGAGTTTCAAAAAGCCAGATTCAAAAAGCTACACAGTGTATGCTTCCACTTACATGATATTCTGAAAAAGGTAAAGCTAAAGGTATAGGGAAATGATCAGTGGTTGCTAGGGACTGGGGGCTGGGGCAGGAGTAAGGAGGGAGGTAAACTCAATAGGACAGCTCAAGTTCATTTTCGGGATGATGGAAATATTCTGGATGGTCAGTACATTTTTAAAATGTGTGAATCTCTGAAAACAAATTATTTCCAGAGTTGACACATGGTTTTGTGCAAAATAAAACGATCAGAGATATACAAATTAAAACCGCTATGATAGTCTACCATACTCATGATGGAATGGCCAAAATTAAATAAACATGAAAGCAAATAAGTAAATGACAATGCTAAGTATTTGAAGATGTGGAACATCTGGGATTTTATATCCTGTGGGAGGGTAAATTGGTACAGCAACTTGGGAAATTTTAAAAAATTATCCCCTAAATTAAATGTATGCATATATTATGACCCAGAAATTCTACTCAAATATAAGCAATCCCATATATATAAACATGAGTGTTTGCCCATGTACTTGTGCCTGTCTATCTATCTATCTATCTATCTATCTATCTATCTATCTATCTATCTACCTATCTACCTATCACCTATCTCTAAAATGTATGTGCAATGTTTGAAGTTGCATTATTTATAATTGTCCAAAACTGGAAATACCACAAAAGGTCAGCAACACTAGAAGAGAGACATACTTTTGGATATATTTCTGTAATGGAATACTAAACAGGAGTGAATTGAACAAAGTGGTCCTGTACAGCACTATCATAATTATAATGCTATGTAATGGAAACCAGACACGAAAAGTCCATACTGTATTATTTTATTTATACAAAATTCAAAAAGAAATAAAAGTAATCTAGGTGTCTATTAGTTTTCTACAGTTGCTACAGAATATCAACACAACTTTAGTGTCTTAAAACAATACAAATTTATTCTCATACCATTCTGGAGGACAGGAATCTAAAATGGGTCTAACTAAGCTAAAGTCAGTGTGTTGGCAGGGCTGCATTCCTTCTGGAAGCTCTATGGAAGAAACCATTTCCTAGCCTTTCCTAGCTTGTAGAGGATGTCTGCATTCCCTGGTTTGTGCCCCCTCCTTTCATCTTCAAAGCCAAGGATTGCATCACTCCAACTTCTGCTTCTGTTGTTACATCTCTTCTTACTCTGACCTTTCTGCCTTCCTCTTCCACTTATTAGAGTCCCTGGGATTACATGGGGCCATCCTGGATAAACCAGGATTATCTCCTTATTTTAAGGTCAGTTGATTAGCAACCTGAATTCTTTCTGCAATCTTAATTCCTCCTTGTTATGAAACATAACATGTTCATGGGTACCAGGGATTAGAGCATGGCCATCTGTGGGGGACCATTATTCTCTGTACCTCTAGGTGATAGCAGTTGGACTGTTGGTTACATATTCAGGGTAGTAATAACTTGTAGGTGGCACTAAGGAGTTTGTGGATGCTAGTAACATACTATATCTTGATTGAGTTGTCCTTACAGGGTTATGTTCTCTTTTTGGTAATAATGGGGAGGGCTTCAAGTACTAAAAAATTCATAATTTTTTCACACTTTTAATTCGTACATTAAATGTCACTAAAATAGTACATAAAAACACAAGAAAAGGATATGTAAAATGATTTTTAATCTAAAAGAATATGAAACATTATATAAGAATAAATGGATAATTTTAAGAAAACTTATCTTTTTTTTCAGAAAGGGACTATATATATGCCTAAATTGCTTTATGAAGAAGCTGTTGTATTGAAGAAAACTTTAAAATTTAAGGGAAATACGTTTTTGATGATAGAACATTTAACGAGATAATGTATTTGAATCATATTGTGTACTTGTGTTTATCATAAACATAACACCAAGAGCTGACAAAAATATCTCTTAAGATTCATGTAAGGAGTAAAAATAAAAATAATGTAATATTAAGCATCTTGGAGATAATAAAGTGACAACCTCAAAATAAAGTTGATTAAATCCATCATGAGCCATAAATTACCATATCATCATGCAAAATATATTATTGTAAATAGTGGACCTGTATGATCTCTCATAATGTACATAATCACAAAATGAGAATATTGTCTCAGAGCAGGGTAGAATTATGAAGAAATTTATGTTTGCATTTTTATCTATATATTTTTTCTGAATTCATATAATATGGATTTTAATTTGAAAATAAATTAACTTTAAAAACTAGTTATACTCCCTCTTGCAAGAGTACTAGAATCACAACTAACTGCTGAACAATCATCGACAGGAAGACACTGGAACTCACCAAAGACAAAGGAGAAGCTGCAATGAGATGGTAGGAGGGCACAATCATAATAAAATCAAAACCCATAACTGCTGGGTGGATGACTCACAAACTGGAGAACAATTATACCACAGAGGTCCACCCATTGGAGTGAAGGTTATGAGCCCCATGTCAAGCTTCTCAACCTGGGGGTCTGGCAACAGGAGGAGTAATGCCCAGAGAGTCAGACTTTGAAGGCTAGTGGGATTTGATTGCAGGACTTTGGCAGCACTGGGGGAAACAGAGACTCCACTCTTGGAGGGCACACACAAAGTAGTGTGTGCATCAGGACCCAAGGGGAAGGAGCAGTGAACCCATAGAAGACTGAACCAGACCTACTTGCTAGTGTTAGAGGGTCTCCTGCAGAGGCGGGGGTGGCTGTGGCTCACCGTGGGGACAAGGACACTGGCAGCAGAAGTTCTGGGAAGTACTCCTTAGTGTGAGCCCTCCCAGAGTCCACCATTAGCCCCACCAAAGAGCTGGATAGGCTCCAGTGCTGGGTTGCCTCAGGCCAAACAACCAACCGGGAGGGAACCCAGCCCCCCCCACCCCATCAGCAGACAAGCAGATTAAAGTTTTACTGAGCTCTGCTCACCAGAGCAACACCCAGCTCTACCCACCACCAGTCCCTCCCAACAGGAAGCCTGCACAAGCGTCTCAGATAGCCTTATCCACCAGAGGGCAGACAGCAGAAGCAAGAAGCACTATAATCCTGCAGGCTGTGGAAAGAAAACCACATTCACAGAAAGATAGACAAAGTGAAAAGGCAGAGGACTACGTACCAGATGAAGGAACAAGATAAAACGCTAGAAAAACAACTAAATGAAATGGAGATAGGTAACCTTCCAGAAAAAGAATTCAGAATAATGATAGTGAAGATGATCCACAACCTTGGAAAAAGAATGGAGGCAAAGCTCGAGAAGATGCAAGAAATGTTTAGAAAGGATCTAGAAGAATTGAAGAATAAACACCTAGAAGAATTAAAGAAAAAACAAACAGATGAACAATACAACAATTGAAATGAACAATACACTAGAAGGAATCAAAAACAGAATGACTGAGGCAGAAGAACGGATAAGTGAACTTGAAGACAGAATAGTGGAATTCACTGCCACAAAACAGAATACAGAAAAAAGAACGAAAAGAAATGAAGACAACCTAAGAGACCTCTGGGACAACATTAAATCCACCAACATTTGCATTATAGGTGTCCCAGAAGAAAAAGAGAGAGAGAAAGGACCTGAGAAAATACTTTAAGAGATGATAGTTGAAAACTTCCCTAACATGGGAAAGGAAATAGCCACCAAAGTCCAGGAAGTCCAGAGAGTCCCAAGCAAGATAAACCCAAGGAGAAGCATGCTGAGACACATAGTAATCAAACTGACAAAAATTAAAGATAAAGATAAAATTATTAAAAACAGCAAGGGAAAAATGACAAATGACATACAAGGGAACTCCCATAAGGTTAACAACTGATTTATCAACCAAAACTCTACAAGCCAGAAGGGAGTGGCATGATATATTTAAAGTGATGAAAGGGAAGAAACTACAACCAAGATTACTCTACCCGGCAAGGATCTCATTCAGATTTGACGGAGAAATCAAAAACTTTACAGACAAGCAAAAGCTAAGAGAATTCAGCACCACCAAACTAGCTCTACAACAAATGCAAAAGGAACTTCTCTAAGAGGGAAACAAGAGAAGAAAAGGACCTCCAAAACAAAGCCAAAACAATTAAGAAAATGGTCATAGGAACATACATATTGATAATTACCTTAAATGTGAATGGATTAAATGCTCCAACCAAAAGACACAGGTTCACTGAATGGATACAAAAACAAGACCCATATATATGCTGTCTACAAGAGACCCACTTCAGACCTAGGGACGCATACAGACTGAAAGTGAGGGGATGGAAAAAGATGTTCCATGCAAATAGAAATCAAAAGAAACCTGGAGTAGCAATATTCATATCAGATAAAATACTTTAAAATAAAGAAAAAAAATAAAATAAAGAATATTACAAGAGACAAGGAAGGACACTACATAATGATCAAGGTATCAATCCAAGAAGAAGATATAGTAATTTTAAATATATATGGACCCAACATAGAAGCACCTCAATACACAAGGCAAATGCTAACAGCTACAGAAAAGGAAATTGACAGTAACACAATAAGAGTGGGGGACTTTAACACCTCATTTACACCAATGGATAGATAATCCAGACAGAAAATTAATAAGGAAACACAAGCTTTTAATGACACAATAGACAAGATAGATTTAATTGATATTTATAGGACATTTCATCTGAAAACAGCAGATTACTCTTTCTTCTTAAGTACACATGGAACATTCTCCAGGATAGATCACATCTTGGGTCACAAATCAAGCCTTGGTAAGTTTAAGAAAATTGAAATCATATCAAGCATCTTTTCCAACCACAACTCTATGAGATTAGAAATAAATTACAGAGAAAAAAAGTAAAAAACACAAACACATGGAGGCTAAGCAATACATTAATTAATAACCAAGAGATCACTGAAGAAATCAAAGAGGAAATCAAAAAATACCTAGAGACAAATTACAACAAAAAGACGACAATCCAAGACCTATGGGATGCAGCAAAAGCAGTTCTAAGAGAGAAGTTTTACAGCAATACAATCCTACCTCAAGAAACAAGAAACATCTCAAGCTAACCTTACACCTAAATGAACTAGAGAAAGAGGAACAAACAAAACCCAAAGTTAGTAGAAGGAAAGAAATCATAAAGATCAGAGCAGAAATAAATGAAATAGAAACAAAGAAAACAATAGCAAAGATAATAAAGCTAAAAGCTGGTTCTTTGAGAAGATAAACAAAATTGATAAACCTTTAAACAGACTCATCAGGGAAATGAGGGAGAGGACTCAAATCAATAAAATTAGGTGAAAAAGGAAAGTTACAACAGACACTGCAGAAATACAAAGCATCATAAAAGAGTACTACAAGCAACTCTATGCCAATAAATGGACAACCTGGAAGAAATTGACAAATTCTTAGAAAGGTATAACCTTCCACGACTGAACCAGGAAGAAATAGAAAATATGAACAGACTAATCACAAACACTGAGATTGAAGTTGTGATTAAAAATCTTCCAACAAACAAAAGTCTAGGAACAGATGGCTTCACAGGTGAATTCTATGAAACATTTAGAGAAGAGCTAACACCCATCTTTCTCAAACTCTGCCAAAAAACTGTAGAGGAAGGAACACTCCCAATCTCAATTCTATGAGGCCACCATCACGCTGATACCAAAACCAGACAAAGATACTACAAAAAAAGAAAATCACAGACCAATATCACTGATGAATATAGACGCAAAAATCCTCAACAAAATACTAGCAAACAGAATCCAACAACACATTAAAAAGATCATACACCATGATCAAGTGGGATTTAACCCAGGGATGCAAGGATTCTTTAATATACACAAATCAATCAATGTGATACATATTACCAAATTGAAGAATAAAAACCATATGATCATCTCAATGGATGCAGAAAAAGCTTTTAGACAAAATTCAACACCCATTTATGATAAAAACTCTCCAGAAAGTGGGCACAGAGGGAACTTACCTCAATATAATTAAGGCTATATATGACAAACCCACAGCAAACATCATTCTCAATGGTGAAAAGCTGACAGCATTTCCTCTAGGATCAGGAAAAAGACAAGGATGTCCACTCTCATCATTATTATTCAACATAGTTTTGGAAATCCTAGCCATGGCAATCAGAGAAGAAAAAGAAATAAAAGAATACAGATTGGAAAAGAAGAAGTATAACTGTCACTGTTTGCAGATGACATGATACTAAACATAGATAATCCTAAAGATGCCACCAGAAAACTTCCAGAGCTAATCAACAAATTTGTTAAACTTGCAGGATACAAAATTAATGCACAGAAATCTCTTGCATTCCTATACACTAACAGTGAAAGATCAGAAAGAGAAATTAAGGAAACAATCATATTCACCATTGGAACAAAAAGAATAAAATCCCTAGGAATAAACCTACCTAAGGAGGTAAAAGACCTGTACTCAGAAAATTATAAGACAAAAAAAAAAAAAAAGAAAACTATAATACACTGATGAAAGAAGTCAAAAATGACACAAACAGATAGAGAGATATACCATGTTCTTGCATTGGAAAAATCAATATTGTGAAAATGACTATACTACCCAAAGCAATCTACAGATTCAACTCAATCCCTACCCAAGTACCAATGGCATTTTTAAAGAACTAGAGCAAAAAATCTTAAAATTTGTATGGAGAAACAAAAGACCCCAAATAGCCAAAGCAATCTTGAGGGAAATAAAACGGAGTTGGAGGAATCAGACTCCCTGACTTCAGACTATACTGCAAAGCTACAGTAATCAAGACAATATGGTACTGGCACAAAAGCAGAAATATAGATCAATGGAACAGGATAGAAAGCTCAGAGATAAACCCACGCATCTATGGTCAACTAATCTATGACAAAGGGGGCAAGGATATATAATGGAGAAAAGACAGTCTCTTCAATAAGTGGTTCAGGGAAATTTGGACAGCTACATGTAAAAGAATGAAATTAGAGCACTCCCTAACAATTTTGATTGACATATATATACTAATATGTATAAAATAGATAACTAATAAGAACCTGCTGTATAAAAAATAAATTAAATAAAATTCAAAAATTCAAAAAAAAAAAAAAGAACACTTCCTAACACCATACACAAAAATAAACTCAAAATGGATTAGAGACCTAAATGTAAGACTGGACACTCTAAAACTCTTAGAGGAAAACATAAGAAGAACAGTGACACAAATCACAGCAAGATCTTTTGTGACCCACCTCCTAGAGTAATGAAAATACAAGCAAAACTAAATAAGTGGGACCTCATGAAACTTAAAAGCTTTTGCAAAGCAAAGGAAACTATAAACAAGACAAAATTACAACCCTCAGAATGGGAGAAAATATTTGCAAATGAATCAATGGACAAGGGATTAATCTCCAATATATATAAACACCTCATGCAGCTCAATATTAAGAAAACAAAATCCCAATCAGAAAATGGGCAGAAGATCTAATAGACATCTCTCCAAAGAAGACATACAGATGGCAAAGAGGCACATGAAACACTGCTCAACCTCACTGATTATTAGAGAAATGCAGATCAAAACTACAGTGAGGTATCACCTCACACGGATTAGAATGGGTATCATCAAAAAATCTAAAACAACAAATGCTGGAGAGGGTGTGGAGAAAAGGGAACCCTCTTGCACTGTTGGTGGGAATGTAAATTGATATAGTCACTATAGAGAACAGTATGAAGGTTCCTTAAAAACTAAAAATAGAATTACCAGATGACCCAGCAATCCCACTACTGGGCATATATCCAGAGAAAACCATAATTCAAAGAGATACATGCACCCCACTGTTCATTGCAGAACTATTTACAATAACCAGGTCATGGAAGCAACCTAAATGTCCATCGACAAATGAATGGATAAAGAAGATGTGATACATATATACAATGGAATATTACTCAGCAATAAAATGGAACGAAATTGGGTCATTTGTAGAGATGTGGATGGACCTATAGACTGTCATACAGAGTGAAGTAAGTCAGAAAGAGAAAAACAAATATCGTATATTAACGCATACATGTGGAATCTAGAAAAATGGTACCGATGAGCCGGTTTGTAAGGCAGAAATAGAGACACAGATGTAGAGAACAAACTATGGACACCAAGCGGGGAAAGTGGGGTGTTGGTGATGGTGGGATGAATTGGGAGATTGGGATTGACATGTATACACTAATATGTATAAAATAGATAACTAATAAGGACTTGCTGTATAAAAATAATAAAATAAAATAAAACTATTTATATACATACACATATATATAACATATATATAAATATCTATGCATATATAAACATATATATGTATGCATGTGCAGATACAAGTGTGTATATATATATATGTATATATGTATACCTATATATTTTTATTCATCTTTTTCATTTTTCTTCATAGTACTTATCAGGATCTTGCACAGAGAATTTATTTATTTATTAAAAACTAAGTTGTTCCATGACAGCAGTGTTTTTGTGTTATTTAGTGCTGTTGAACATCACCCACTTTCAAAACAATGAATTTCTTAGTGACGGTATCTTTATATGGTGGCCTTTGTATTTTATTTAAATTAAATATTTCTTCTATATATTTCATATTCCAACGTAATTTTAGTGTTTTCAAGGTTTTTAAGTATACACATATTCTATGACACTGTATCTTTCACTAGATAAAATGTGATATTATTTATTCCTAATTATCATTTCTGGATGTAAAGAGTTTTTAAAGTTTATTATTGCTTCCTTTTAATTTTCTTTCATAGACTTCTTCCACTCTTATTATGCTTTCCTTGAGCTTTGCTATTTGGACCTCTATGAATACAGGAATACACTAGAATTTTATGCAGATATTAGAATATGTTGCACAGTTTAAATTTGAATAAGTGCATTTTTTTCAGTGTGTTTGTAGAAAACACTCTATGTTTTTGTTTATATCCCAGTATATAAAGTAGATATTAGGCAGATAATTATTTTAAAATAAGTAAACTAATTGAAATTACCAAATGCCTTCATTTAGCAAACTTATACACACCATAAACTTTTCTACTTTTCCTGATTTAGCCTTAACTCAAAGACACATAACTAATTCACAATAATTTATATCCAAGTACAGTAACTAATATATCAGTCTGAAGTTATCAAGACATATTTTGTAACTTTTTCTGAAATTTTCCTCAAAACAGTAATTCACCCGTAACGTCTCTGACTGCTGTATTATCAGAAGTTTCTCTTTCACCTCTACTAAATCATAAAGTGATGTGTGCAATTCTTATTAACTCCACTGAGTAGAAATCTTTAGGACGTGATGGATGTGACTATTCCCAAATGAAGCAGCTACCAGCTTTCAGAACTACAAAGGTGATTGCTGAAGATGATGGACTGCTAAATTCTTCAGGAGAGAGAATTTTTCTCTTAAGGTATGATAAACGACAGCAACTTCTGTGTTAATTTACTTTTCATTTTGCTTTAACTTCTTCATTTTTTTTAACTTAAGTTTTCTAATCCATCTTCAACTCAGAAGTGGCTTATCAAGTATTAGTTTTAAAAAACTATAAAAATATTTGCAGACACCAAAACTACTTGTTTAAATAGAATGACAAATAAAGCACAGTTTGATAATTTCATCACATTTAACTCAGTAATTCCTCTACAAACTTAATGATGGTCTTGCTAAATTGACCGTATTTTTTTTTTCCTGCAGCCACTGATTCAGTGAGTCTTGCAGTTGTTAGTGGTCCTAACAACTCTAAAATTCACAGTTCCTTGTGAGTTTTTGTCAGTATAGTATTACAACTACATACAACCAAAACAGAATTAGCTTTAGGATTTTGAAGTAGAATTTAATTTTTATGTGCTTATAGTAAATTATATAGTCATGTCATGTGAACATACAGTTTTTTTGTGTGTTTTTGTCATTGTGCAAGAAATCATTCCTTTCTCAATATATGCTTTAAAAATAAACTACAGCACATCCACAAATGCCTATTTCCATCTTTGATATGTTTATGTAGGCATAAAAGTGAATGAGTGAATCCTACAAACCTAACTATATGGATCTGCCCACATTTTTAGAACCTGTCCTGTTAATAATAATGAGAGTGGCATATTTTATTAGATGTAGAGTTCTGTGCTGTTTACAAAATATAATTTATTTCACCAATATTTATGTAAATGGATTGTAAAATATTCAGTGAGTGCGGCATTTGTGTCCCTTTCCTTTCCAGTTACTGATCAGGAAGCTAGAATGAATTATTATTGCCAGCTTACTCAAAAATTTGAATAATTAAAATATTATTTTCTTTCTTTCCCATGCCATAATTTAGCATTGAACTATCTTAACTACATGCAGTGCTAGCAAACTAGAGGTAAGGGAATTCAAAACTGACTCATATTTTGCCTGGTGTGTAAAACACTCTCTGCAAAATAATCCACCTGTGTTAGAATTTTAAGGTTCTTTTAATCCTTTTGGACGGCTGCAGATTTGACTAGCTTCAAATTAAGGGGCAACAATAATAGCAATTACACAAGGATAATAATAGATAACATTTATTGAGCTGATACTATGCAGCAGGCAATATACTGTGAGTTTTACCAGGAACATATCATTTAATCTTCACAAAATTCTACATGAATTACTAATATATTATCTGTAACGTATGAGGGGATTAATTTGTAGAGAGATTGACTTTTCCAAGGTAAAGCATCTTGTCAATGGAGGAATTTAAAACATTTTACATACAGTTTCTCTAACTCAATCATGTGTGGCTACATATCTGAGTTGTCTCAACACAACACATTTTTAAAAGGAAAGTAGCTATAATGGTAGTTCTTGTTGAGGAAAGTTCATTAAGTGTATAATATATTTTGATTGACAGAAGTTGCCAACCCCAAAGGCCATAACACATAATCAGACTTATACTCTTCCCATTCATTGGCCCTCCTTTCCAAAATATTAGTGTATCTTCTCACTTTTTCAGATTTCACAGATTATTACATCTAAAATAGGTTTTTTAATACCACTGCCTGTTTTCCTCCAAATTATCACTAAAATTAGACATATATAGGGATCAAATTAGCTATGTGCTCTGAATATATTTTATCAATTTTGTCAAGGAAACCTGTCGAAGATAATATTTTTTTAGAGAAAATGTAAGCAGAAACAAAAATAAAGTATATGAAATAACATTTAACACATAATATATCATTGAATAAAATAAACCATCATTTTGTATCCAAGTAGGTGAATTACATGCTTTTTAATGAAGTATTATTTTAAGAGTAGCAGGAAATTTAGCAATGTTAACAAAAATAAGTGCTGTTAAATTCATAGTAAGATTCCTTTGTAATTCTTTCCTTAGAAGTAGTGCTTATAATTGTGTTCACTAGTAATTGGTGTGGTTTTAAATGTGTTATTTCCCAGAACAAACATTATCCTTTCTTGACAACAAAACAAATTTCTATCTCAATTGAAAATTCAATATCATACATAAGAATAACAATAGCTGTATTTATTTTCAAGAAAATAAAAAGGCGTGCTTGTGTACCATAACCACTGGTAGTAGCATTGATCTGAATTTTCTAGTCAAAGTGATAACACATACATATGTACACACATGATCATGAATACCAGAAATTATGAGAAAACACTATCATTATTGCAGATGGCACCATTCTCCTGAAAATTCCTAAACATAAAGCAAAGTAGAAAAATAATTAGAGTGTTCAATTATATGGTTGCATAAAATAAATCATAAAATAAAATCAATATTCCTTATCCATCATCAATAGGTAAAGACAGAAATTGTGAAAAATCCCACCAATAGGAGCAAGGTGCAAGAACAAACAGATCAATTCAACAGAATAGTGAGTACAAAACAAAAAAATCCAAACATATGTGGCCATTTATTTTAGGAAAAGTGAGATTAATCTTTTTAGTATCCTTATGGAAAAACTATAGAATTTGAGTCCTACTTCAACTCATTCTTGAAAATCAATCCCAGGGAAACTGTAGATCTAAATGTTGATGTTCAAACTATAAAGAAAATATGGAAGAGTGATTTCAGGGCTTTAAATTTTGGATAGTTTTTTACATATAACACAAACGTTGCTAATCTTAAGGGAAAACATTTATAAACTGAAATTGCACTAAAATTTAATGTACAAATCTGTTCATCATAAAACCCCTTTTTAAGAGTGAAAGGAAAACTACGAATAGTAGGAGATATATGCTACATGTATACCAAACAAAGATTCTGGGCCAGAAAGATTTAACTTCTGCATGTTAAAAAGGACATATTGGAAATATAATTTTTAAAATATTTTATAAAAATTGGATATCCAGCTGGTTAATAAGAATATAATAGTTGTTCAACCTCAATAATGAACAAGAAAATGTAAACTAAATCACAATATTATGCCACTGCATTTCCTCTGGATAAGTAAAACTGAAAAAAAAAGTAAACTAAATGATAATGCTGAGGGTTAAAATGTTTGTTGAATAGTAAGAATGCTCACGAATGCTGCTGTATGCAAATTATTACAAACACTTTGAAAAAATCTTTAATACTATTTGATTGGAACATATACATTCTCTTAGATAGATATTTACATCTAGATCTAGATCTATATTATACAGATGTAGATATAGGTACAACAAAAATGAGTACATAAGTACACCTATAGACGTACACACACATATACCTAGCACCACTCTTCATAATAGTCCCATTTAGAAAAAAACTAATGTTCAATAGTAGAATGAATTAAAAAAGACATACTATAAGGGTGTTGCCCAACACAATTGTTACCAGATATAGAACATTTCTATCACTGTGGTAAGAAAGAAACAGAACTAATCTGTGCTACACACAAAAATATAGATGAATTTAACAAACATAAATTTGATTGAGAGAGAAGAGGCACAAAAGGAGGAATACTGTATCATTCCATTTACATAAATCACAGGCAACCTAATCTATGATGTTAGAAATCATGATGTTTATTTTTCTTTTGTGGAGTAGGAAGAAGTCAGTGATTGAAAATGAGCATAAAAGGATGCTTCCGAAATACAGTTAATATTTATTTCTTAATCTGGATAGTAGCTACACTGGTATATTCACTTTGTGACAGTTCATAAACTTTTCACGTATGATTTGTTCACATTCGGTAAAAAATGTTATTTTAAAGAATCAGGAAAAAAATTAAGAGGAAACCTGAGAAGATCAAAATAATTAGAAAACAAAACCAAAAAACTAGTTTAACATCTTTATTTAACTGTTGTCAATTTTCACCTTGTCAGGAAGTGCATTTCTTATATTCAGTGTATATAATTATATGAATGCAAATTAATAGAAGTTTAACTCAAAAATGTGAAATATATTTTATTTTACATAGGACATAAGCCATTTGTTCAAACAATTTGATAACATGAATTTTTACAGGCTAAATTAAATACGTACAAATTTGAACTTTCATATAATATGTTACATTGAAGAAGGTCATATCTGTACTGGGAAATCATTTTAATAAATATTTTTACTGGAATTGTACTCCTTACATTACAAAGGGGTACCTTTCCAGTTGACGAAAAATATAGCTGAGGCATTAGACTCTGTTTATCTACACGGTTTCAGTGTTTCACTGATGTGAAAACAAGATCTTTTTAGCTTAAGCAGGTAATTGAATTCTACCTAAACTGGGAAGTATAATTGACAAAACTTCATATTGTTCATTGTCAAATGTCACAAGTGTCAAATATCACAATATCAGTTTCAGTACCAGTTTCTTGAAATCCTTTTTTATAAAATAGCTTAAATATGTGAAAAATAAACAGGAGTTTCCTAGTAAAAGTATCACTGAATTTTAGGAAACAGTTGATCCAAGCTTTTCTTGCACCATTTGTTTTTAAAGTCAAGGTCACTTTCTGTAGGTGACATTTAACCTAGTAACACAACATATTAAAAAGCAATTCAGTTTAAAAAGTGCTGTTCTAAGTGAAAAAAGTGTGTTAGTTTCTGCTGTATAATGCAGTGAGTCAGCTACATGTATACCTATATCCCCTCCCTCTTGGACCTCCCACACACACACCCCCCACCATCCCACCCACCTAGGTCATCACAGAGCACAAAGTTGAGCTTCCTGTGCTTTATAGCTCGTTCCCACTAGCTATCTATTTTATGTATGGTAGTGTGTATATGCTATCTATTTTATGTATGGTAGTGTGTATATGTCCATCCTAATCTCCCCATTTGTCCCACCCTCCCCATCCCCCCTGTGTCCACGTCTGTTCTCTATGTCTGTGTCTCTATTCCTGCCCTGCAAAAGGTTCATCTGTACCATTTCCCTAGATTCCACATATATGCGTTAATATACGATATTTGTTTTTCTCTTTCTGGCTTACTTTACTCTGTATGACAGACTCTAGGTCCGTCCACATCTCTACAAGTGACCCAATTTTGTTCCTTTTTATGGCTGAGTTATATTCCATTGTATATATGTACCACATCCTTCTTATCCATTCATCTGTCATTGGACATTTAGGTTGTTTCTATGTCCTGGCTAACACAACATTGTAAAGCAATTCTACTCCAATTTAAAAAAAAGGAAAGAAAAAGCTAGACAGAAAAAGATTATTTCCAAAGGGTTAGGAAAGAAATTGATAGTGGTGCTTGCCACTGAGGAGGGCGCTGGCTGGTCAGGGCACAGGAGAAGTAAGAGCCATTTTACATTAAATACTGGTTTGTACTCTTTGAATTCTATACACTATTCATTCCAAATAGATTAAATCATTTAAATAATGTCAATACAAAAAAAAATCAAAAAAGTGCAAGACAGTATCTACAGTATATTTCTCTGTGCTCCTAATTTCCCAATACCCCTTAGCACAGGCCCTTAGAACACCTTCGAGAAACTACTAATGGGTGATCAGAAGACAGCTTTAGAATCAAACAACAGTTTTACTTAATTTTTCAGGTTATTGAAATAAAATACGTGAGAAAGATGAAGCATTTTATTCAGTATCATATATTTGGTCAGTGGTAAAATGAAGACAGAATTTTCCTCACCTTAAAAAAATGTTTATTTGCTATTACCAGCTACACTCTTTCCACTGGATACTACATCTAGGAAGTCTGGAATTATACTTACAGTGTGAGGAAGTATGTTGACTTGCTAAGGTAAATTTTTCTCCACATTTTAATTTTTTTTTCCTGCTCAAGTCTTTCATTACCAGAATCCTGGGGTTGAGAAAAGATACAAAAGTGTTTTCAGGAATTTCTAATTAGTTTTTCCAGCTTCTTTGCAAAACTTCTCATGTTTTTGTGAAAATGAAAAATTTTGTAACAAATTTGGTGTCCAGGGAAAAATATCATTTAGATGAAAGGAAATAAAATTTACTTCTTATCTCATAGGATAATTGAAGAAAAATCTCTCTCTCTCTCTCTTTCTCTCTCACTCTCAGGTTCTTCTGACTGGATATAAACAATCATGAGTTATCTTTCACCCAGAATCAGAATTACAATGTAACCACACACATTAATTTCTTCTTCTTTGTCAAATTTTTGGTCACAATGCTGCCACTGACCTTTAATATTATGTTAGCACATTTTTCTAAAATATCTTCTAACAACTAATGTATTTTAAAGACATTATTTGTACGGAATTCCTATTTAATCAAATATATATAATATAAACAAATATAAAATTTATATTCAGTTCCATTTATTATATCATTGTTTGAGCTACTCAAGATACAGAATATAGTCATAAGCAAAATGTTACTAACATACATAGTATTATTCTTGCCTTTATATTTGGCAGTTTTTTCCAAGACCAGCATGAGAATATTAATCAAAAATGAGGTGTAATACCCTGTTAAAGTTTCTCTCAAATCAACAGTATTCATTTATATTTATGTAGCCCCACGCTCTCAAATGTCTAAATTCTTTGTAATAATCTATAAAGGTCCAGCTCTCAAGGTACTTTTATTAGAGATGGAGCAATTGTGACTGTATAATTTATAGAAGGGACTTATATACTGAGTAGTAGGCAAGGATGTGTTTAACAGGCAAAGATCTAAATTTGTCACTCATAATATATTTGCTACTCTATAGAACTGCAATTATGCCAGCACATATAAACTATATGCAAAAATTATATTTACATACATTTACATTTGCCTAAAAATATGGGAAAGAAATAATGGTTCTAAAACAAGAATGAAACTTTAAAATTATATCTATATATACAATACATATGTATATATATATAGGAAGTCGATGCCGTATATCTCTGGGACAAGTACCATTTATTAATTCAATCTGAGTAAAAGAATACAAATATTGATTAATACAGAAGAGATAGCTTACAATATACTTTATAGACTTTTTTTTCAGCACACAGCTTTTGATAAATGTTGTAAAGTTATATACACCAAATTATTTCACAGTAAAATATATAACATGAGAAAAGTGAGATATATAAGATAAAATTGATTAAAATAAAGATTGTTATAGGATTACTTTTAAAACCTGTAACTCAAAATTCTTCTGGGGAAATTGAATTTCCTTACTTAGCTCAGAATAGTTTTATTTTAGTTTATAGTTCACCAGTCTTTTGGTTCCAGATGATTTTGTTTCATCTTCATAATTGGTAATATTTTTATTCTGTATCATTTTATCCTTTTGTTTCATTTGGTAAAATTTTAGAGCACCCCTTATATACTAGCCAATATACTAGACACTAAGAATACAGTAATATTTCTTTTTTAAGCCCTCAAAAAGTTACATTTTTGAGGAAATAAACAATCTATATTAGCTATAAACCAGTTTGCTATTACATTTACTCATTTAATCCTCAAAAAATCTTTATGAGGTAGTTATGCTATTAACTCCATTTCAAAATGAAGACAATGAAATATTGAGTAAAACTTCAGAGTACAATGTTGTAGCTATGGGCTCACACTTAGCACTCAGGAAGTATGACTTTATGACTCCAAGGTTCCTGCTCATAACTATTATATATGTGTATATATACATATATATGTGTGTGTGTGTTTGTATATATATATACACATATATACATATGAAAGAGAACAAATGTAGAGAGATAGGAAAGCAGATGAGAGGTACATGGATAGAATTTCTTTTCATTTGCATATTTACCTTTAGCTTATCCTTTCTAAAGAATGAATTCACTCAAGGATATAATCAAAACTTTTTTTTCAAACAAACAAAAGAAATTAAAACTGTAAACTTATAAGAAAAACAATTAAAGGAAGTGAAAATAAATTCCTCCTCTCATTAAGAAGAGTGTCTGTTTTTACATTATGTATGATTTGGAACAAAAATCTTTATAGATTGGGTATATTTCTTCAGATACCTTTATCTGGTTGTGCTCTGATCCAGACAACGCTGCTTCTGGGAGATGGTGACCAGGAGCCAAGGGCAGTGACCGGCAGCTGTGGCTCCAAGGTGCCATCTAGTATTTGGTAGCTGAGGAGGTGGTGGGATTCAGCATTACCATGTCAGAGGGTGGATGTGCCCCCTGAAGAAATGAGGGGTTTTGAGCGACTGAAGGAATTAGATTTGTTCTTAGGGAACTGAAGAACCAAGACTCCAGACTAGAAACGTTTGTCTTTAAAAAAAACCTCAGCTTATTCCTATGATTATTTTACAATTTATTTCTCTATAAAGGGATGGAGCAGAGAGCCGAGGCTCCAAGCGAAAGCATCTGAGCTGTGCCCTGCCCACGCGGACCCTGCTTTACACAGCCCTTCTGAGGTGTGAGTGGGGTGAGGATGACACAGGGAATTTAAATACTGAGTCATGCTATCTCCATGTCTGTCATACAGGAGTCTATCAGGTGCCTTCATCCTAAGGTGAATACTTCTCAAGCACAAAGACTTGTCCTCTGTAATGTCCCACCCACGAACCTCTTCACTATTTGACCTGCTCAGGTCCAGATGGCACAGAACACACGCTGGGGGTGGAGACAGCTGACATTGTTGCTGCTGATGCTTCCTCTTCTCCTTCTCTCTATTCCACAGGCTACTCCTACCCTTCCTCCTCCACTTCTTCCTTTTTCCTGTTTCTTCTTCTAATCCTATTTTTTCATTCTGTATTTTGAAGCACCTTGAATTTACCTTCTTTTACATTGATTCAATTTTTTGCACAATAATTTTTTTTCTCAATACTGCCCAGGAAATATATATTAATCTTGTCTTTGCTTCAGTTCCTTGCAAAGCATGCTTGCTATGTCCATCACACTTTGATTACAATCTCATCAGTTGATTTTCTTTTATGCTGTTGCCTTTCATCTCAGTGAATTCTCAACTTTTGACTTGACTTTTAATTTTTATGTTTCAAATAAATACGTTTAAGTTTCAAATGAATTCTAGCTCTCTTTCTATTTTCAGATTTCCTGCACTACTTATTCTCAAAAATTTTTTTATATCCTATATGCACTACTTATTCTCGAAATTTTTTGTTTAAAGGAGAGTCTTCATGGTGGTGAGGAGATTAGGAGACAAGGGGCTTTTTTTGTAATCAGACCAGGAAAGACCATGCAGAGGAAGCAATGCATAGGCTGGTCAGTAACTCATGAGATGAATTGTAATGAAGGGCTCTGCCCAGTTTTAGAACATCGATAAAAGTTAATGTAATTACATTATCCAACTGGTCTTCTAATCCAGTAGATCTCTGTTGAGAGTTTAGCTAAGCTACTCCATAGTATTGCTGCCTCAGCATCCATTTTGTTTGGCCAAGTGGGCTGTAGTGACCTGAAACTGACACTAGCCCCCTCATGCAAGCACATGCCCTAGAAAGCAGCCCACAGAGTCACAAGTAAGTATAGATTCCTTATGAAACTTCTCTATTTCAGTTTCTCTTGTGGTCTGTTATTTAACCACAGCTCATCATTTGATAACCTGTGCTCCACTCAATAAGTATTAATTTGACAAATTCATAACAATCTCTTTGAAGTAAGATACTTAAGTACACACTCATATTAAAGTGGCTTAAATTGGCATGGGTGATTTTTTTTCTTCTGGCTACACACACACACACACACACAAAGCCTAACTATAATATGCATTAGAACTAGGAGTGGGCTTGTAGACTTTCAAAGTAAATGTCAAATTGGCTTCAGCATTCTGTCAGTCTGTGTGCATGGGATGGGGGTGGTGGCAGGAAGGACTGGGGATACTTCCCTTGAATGGGAAGTTATAAAGCAATCAATTTAGTTCAAATTATATTTTGAAATAATAGACTTACTTTTTATTTTTTAATGTTTTCCAGCTTTTTTCAGTCTTTGTCACCATGCTATAAAGATTTTTAATATTAAAGTGTTGTTTCTAAAAGATTGGATGAAAAATAGTAATAGCTATGAAAATAGAAGGAATCCAGTCCTTGGTTGCCAGGCAAAAGATGGGCATGAAAATATATGGTCATTTACTCTGTTGCAGGAAACAAATTTTCCTTATTGCCAGTGTTATGCATAAGAATATATTCCCCAAGTAGTTAATAAATGAAGTTACATCATTCTTTAAATTTGATAATCTACAAAATGGCAATGACTGAAGTCAATACCCTAGTCAGGGGCATAGGATGCAGAATAGGATTATAATAAGTATGTACATAGGCATATCTTATAGATTTGCAAATTGACGGTCCTTAAACCTATTACAAAACACTTCCCCCAAGAATCTAGCAACACAGAAATGTCTCTAACTGCCCCACTATGGATAATAAGTGTAAGGGCAATATGAAAGATCAGGATAAGAGGAATGGAACAGAGAAGGAGGAAGGAGCTATAGAGGAACTGTGTTAAAATCCCTGGAAGACTATATGGAGGTGGTATTTGTAAGCACATGATTAAGAGATATTATGAACACAGAATGTACAAAAAAACACAATAGCGCATATGCCGGCATTTTATTTTTAAAACATTAGCATGATGCTCCTTCTACAATGGCAATGGCTTACTAAATTGCCTAACCCACACATAACACAAGGTGTTTTGCTATAGCTATTGCTGAAGAATCAGTTAGGTCTTGCCAAAATATAGAGGGAGAAAACAATAAAACAGCTCAAGAAAAGAAGTTTAGATTATTTCACCATTTCATGTGTCACATACCCTCCACACTACAGAGGACCAAGTAATCAGCTCTATTTCTGACTATAAATGATAGATTAATAAAGTGAGCCATATTGTGGCTAGGAACTATTCGGCAGTATATTCTATTATGGCTTTCTAATATCCTTTGAGAAAAATTGCTATAACAACTTGTTCCCCTTGGTTACACATCAGATTTACATTGTTTCTTGAGACCTAATTATGAGGTGGACTATATGTTCAGGGTCTGGCAAGAATCAAGATTGCAGAACTGGTGAAAAGGAGTGAAGAAGACTCCCAGAAGAGTTTCAGGGTCTGAATTTCTTTATGTCACACGTGAAAAACCACCAGACTATTCCCATTGGCAAAGGGGCTCTTAAAAGTGGACAGAATAACATGTTCTATGAATATTAGTCATAACTAACATTGACTGGGCTCATGACCACACAAGCAGAAATTCTCATGGGTACATAGAATGGACATCACCTCCCAAGACTGAACAGCTTTTGCCACCACAGAGTTGCCAGTTTTCCAGCAAAACTCCCAGATGCCATGGTGCGTATCTCTAAGATAACAGCTAGATACACTAATTGTTGCAAGTTGAATATATCAAAATTTTATGATGTGAAGGGGAGAGTGAACACTAGTGTAGATATTAATATTGGATTTGGATTGACCACATTCCTTTGGCCTCTGGAAATGTCAGAAAATACTTCCTTAAATGCCAATTATTTTACCAAGGTGGTCCATAAAAAACTGATTACTTCCAAGAACCCAGTTTAAAGACAAATAAATATAGCCTAGCATTCATAAGAAATCACACATTTTAATGAAAAGCTATTGAAAGACAGTATTCAAGATAAAGAACTTCTTTAGAGAAGTTTCCCTTACAGTCAAGTTACAAGGATACAAAAAACAATAGAGTTAACCCCTCTAAAAATAATTTCTAAAAACACAGTCTCAATGTTTGCTCTTCAGTCTTTGAAACTCTGGGTTTTGCTGCTATGGATATTGTAGTACATGAAAGAGAGACAGCTATAATAACCAGAGTTATTGACAATGAATATGCAAATCTGAATTATAAAACTCCAGGAAGTTAATCTGAATTATAAAACTCCAGGAAGTTTCTGAATCTTGAAGCCAATAGGTCAATCAATAGATTCAAAAAATAGGGTTGCTGCCCAATCAAATTAGTTACTGTATAAAGATCTTATGATTGTGTCTAATACTCAGTAAATACCTGATAAATGTTAGCTATTTTAATTGCTACCACTACAGAGCTATAGTTTATTGTCTTGGTTAGTATCACAAAGCTTCTCTCATTTTCCCCCTCACTATATTCAGCTCCTTATTGCATTCCCCTCAAAGGAGATGCTACACAATTCCAGGAGTTCTCAAATAGCTTTCCACTCTCAAACACCCACAGGTGAAATGTCACTTTACTACCAAAACCCTGTAACAGCAGCAAGCTCCCCATCATACTTAAGTTCACCTCTTTTTCTACCACTTTGTCCTATCCTTCTAGCTACAGTTGTCAAGTCCTACCACTTCTATATTTAATCTGCTTTGTCCTCTGCCTCTTATTACATTTCTTTCTTTTTTTTTTTTTTTTTTTTTCATTTTTGGCCATACCATGTGGGACCTTAGTTCCCTGACCAGGGATCGAACCCCTGATCCTCACAGTGGAAGGGTGGAGTCTTAACCACTGGACCTCCAGGGAAGTCCCTCTGCCTTTTATTTCTACTACCACTCCAAGTACCATTCTCACTGATCTCCCATCAATTTAGTCTGGTCCTTTCAAATCTCTTCTCAATCTGAATGCTAACATAATCAATTAAAACAGTTTAGTTTTATTTTCTCCTGCCTCGTATATCCTTCCCATTACATACAAATTAATGTCTGTACTACTTAGTACAGGTTCTTTACCTGGTTATAAGTTCTTTCATATGCTCACTCATCTCCATGTATTTCCTCACAATTTTTGATTAGTATCACAGAATTTCTGGCCTTTCTTGGATATACCACGTGCTTTCAAAACTTCATACTTTTTCATGTTCACCCCTTGCTTGTAATGATTACATTCTCACTAGTGTGCCTACCTCAATCTTTTCCTCCCGCTTCTTGGAAAACTCACGTTCATTTCTGAAGCCTAGATAAGGTGCTAACTTCCTAGCAAGAATTTTTTCATTTAGTCTCAAACCACCATAGAGAGTTCATTATCCCGTACTGCTATACTTTATAAATGCTCCGTTCTCGTGTACATTACACTACATAATAATTACTTTCAGTAATTTTGATTTACTCACAAACTTACTATTACTATTGTCTATTTTAAATCCCTACAAAGAGTAGAAAGAAATAACTAGAAATAAAAATAGTTTATTGTCTTAGTCCAGGCCAGTTTACTGGATTTAATGAGAAATTGTTATAGGGATGTGTTGGAATTATGTAAATATATATATGGTTTTATGTAATTATGTACATTTATGTGCTATAAATAATTATTCTCCATTCAGAAGTTTTTTTTTTTTTGTAAGGAGTTTACCTTTGGGAATATTGAAATGTCTAAGCTTAACATAAAGCTTATCTCTTCCTAAATAGAGAAGACTTTGTCATGGAGTGTGTTAGTGCAGATTCTCCAAGAAGCAGATGCCAAGGAAAGATTTTGTAAGACTTGTACTGATATCAGAAGATAGCCCTGTGAGAACAAATAGAGAAGTAGCAGGAAGGAGCTGCGTCAGCCATCAGATCATAATATAAATTTGATCCAGTGAAGTAGAGAAAGAATGAAAGTTGGATGAGAATGTTGGTGCTAAGTTTAGGCAAGGCTATCGGGTATTTCTTGATCAAAAGTTCTATAACTCCCAGGAAGGGACCTATCTTTCAATTCGTACTGCACTCACCTTGGCTTCCACACAAACACAATGATAGATTTCCAAGTACAGCATCCAGGACCCTTGATCAATTATGCTCACTGTATTTGGATGTCTGAGAGGTGCATTCTTATGGCCACCACTTGTGGCAATGTAGGGAAATCAACCCATTCTCCTGAGGCAGTTAGTTATCCAACGGATCAACTGGAGCACTGAAAATGTCAGCCTGCTGTCAATGATCAATTTATCTCATCTTTAATGGGAAGCACATTACAAAACATAAAAAGTTTTCTTGAAGTTGTCTTACACTTGAAGCCAGAAATCCTGAATTTTAGAATGAACCTATCAATATTCATGAACTGTAGAATCCCTTATGCAATTATTTTTATTCTCAGTTAACTTGTATCATATTCTCTAATAGGTACTCATCTATTTATTTAAAAAGTTAATTAACACATTTCTGCTGAGTAGATAGGTATGTAGATAAGCAAACACACATACACTCATATTTCTATATGCAGTGACATTTTCAGGAAACTAGTGTTTCAGTCCTCCTATATCTGTTATACTGTCATACATATATCTGCCCAGTTACTCTCCAGTAAACATGTCATGGCAGTATTTTTCTGAATACTACAGATAGAGGGAAACTCAATTGGCTGGATAATTAAAATAGTCCTGTATGTCTTACTCCTAAAGCTCAGTGATATAAATACCACTTATATCATATCTGATTTTTTAAAAATATGGAACTATCCAACAGATGACTGTTTCCATAATACGTAATGGAAACTAAAGAAGAAACAAAATCATCATTTCTTTCTCACAGTTTGATGAACTACAAGAAAAGGCATTTTATCTTATAATGGAAATTTAAGACAAACAATCTCTACATATGGATGCTGTAAGTTAACACTAAGGATCCTGGTAAATTTTAGATGATGTGTTCAAAATATTTTCCATTACACATATTCACTTTGCCTCTCATTCTTCCGCCTGTTCAAGCAAGATTAGCTAGCACTTGCTAGCAAAAATAAAGGCAAACAATTGAGAAATAATCAAACATCACTGAATTTATTATGATAGCATTATTTCAGCTGAGTAATGTCATCATCTATTCCAAAGTCTACACTTATCCAATATAAGAGTATTTTCTTTAAAGGGTCTAGAGAACTGATTTACACAATTTGAATCTGAAACGTTACAGTATAAATAAATAACTTGGTAATTTCATTTCTAATACAGCTAAAATGTCATTTCTAAGATAATATAATTTCATTTTATTAAACAATGCAACTTAATATTTAATTTAGTTGCTTGCTTACTTAGAATTCTGAATACATAAAATAAACATCTCATTTGGGATATAAGCTCTTAACATATAAATAGCCATTATTTATGTTTTTTCTTGTTTTCTTTACTAAGTTATTTCAGCATCCTCGCATATAAGTTAAAGCCTATTCACGTGAAAAATTACAGTGGATAAATTCACGTTCATCACTGGTTATTCCAACAAATTATTGTGTTCATACTTTATGTGAGGATCTGTTCTAGACTCTGGGGGTACAGCAATAAATAGAAGATAAATTCCCTACCACCAAGAATGAAAGCTTGTAAAATGCATACTTGTTTAAAAATATAGTACAAAGTATAGAGAGAGCATATTAGAAAGGAAATCTAGGGGAAACCTCATTCAAATGAGCGAGTGGTAGCTTAGCTGGTTTCCTCTAGAGTGAGGAATGGGAGATGGAGAGAGACAGAAAGACAGAGAGACAGAAAGAGAGAAGGAAGACACATACACCCGAGGTGGAAGCTACCCTCTTCGTATAACCTAATGATGGAAATGGCATTGTATCACTTTTGCCATATTCTATTCTTCAGATTATAGTCAGGAAGACCATACTTAAGAGGAAGGAAGCTACATTTGATTTATTGAGAAGCAGAAAATCAAGTAAGTGTGAATATATCTTTAAAATCATTACCATTCCTTTACCTTCTACATTTAATTGGATTTCAGTCAATGAAAGTCCCTCCAGGAAATTTGGTTTTCCTCTTTTTTTTTCTTTCTTCTATTGAGGTATAATTGGCATGTAACAATGTGTAAGTTTATTTGATTGATTTGATTGATTTGATTGATTTATATATTGCAACATGGTTACCACCATGGAGTTAACTAACACCTGAATCACTTCATATAACTATCATTTGTGTGTGTGTGTGGTAAAAACATATAAGATCTAGTTTATTTATTTTACCCCTCATTCTTGTTACCTATCAGGTCATCATGTGTTTGTTGCTTCCTTCTGCCAAAGTCCACAGCTCCATAAAGCAACCCATTCATCCTTCAGATTTAAAAAAAAATTTTTTTTGGCCATGCCATGTGGTATGTGGGATCCTAGCTCCTCGACCAGGGATCGAACCCATGCCCCCTGCCTTGGAAGCATGGAATCTTAACCACTGGGCCACCAGGGAAGTCCAGTCCTTCAGATTTTTATAGGGTGTCTTTCCTATTTCACTTTTATGCCTATGGGTGGGAAAGGCTCTCTGTTACCATTCTTTGCTATTTCTCAGTTGAATGCACTTAAAATAGATTAAGAATGGTATCACATTCTGGTATACACTGAAAAATAATATTGCACTAACAACGGAATTGCACTATTGGTATTATATATATATATATATGTAATATAAGTATATAATAAGTATTAATAGAGGAATAGTGATGAACTAAGAATGATATTATAATAATCTTTGTTGTTTTTCTTAAACTCTGCCTACACCTATGTGAATTGTCCTTTAGCAAAACTCTCTTCACATTACTTAAGAGTACAACATCTGCTTTCTACAGAGTTTCTAACTGATGTAGTAATTAAGAAGGCAGACCTCAGACCCAGATGAACTTGGAATTTTAATCTAAGTTTTATGCTACTTAATAGCTATGTGGCATGGGAAAGCCCATTAAGTTCCCAATGCCTCAATTTCATCAGCTACCATAGCTAGTAAGAGCTTACTAAGTGTGAGGCACTGTTCAGGCACTGGCACTGAAAGAGTTATAAATCAATTCACATAACCCTTAGTATAGTCCCATGATGTTGACAGATTATTGTTCACATTTGATAGTTATCAGTAGCTAATGAACTCACCTGAGTTTACATAGCCCTTTGAATTGAAGCCTTCTAGCTCCAAAGCATATGCCCTTGTCCCCTGCCCTGGGTCACAGTGCCTCTATCAAAGGCTTGATGTGAGAAATCAATATGTTCACAAGAGTAAAGTGCTTAGAGTTGCTTGAGCCAGTCCCCAATAAATGTGAGTTCTTCTAACCAATGTTTATAATTTTCTCTCCTATTAAAATAGTTTAGCCACAAAATAATAACTAGTTTTCTTTCTTTCTTTTTAATAACTAGTTTTCTCCTAACTAGAAATGAAAGTTACTTTGGGGGAAAGAGGATGTTACAAATATTTCAATTTAAAAGTTAGTTCTATCAGATCATCATCATCATCTTTCATCAGTGAAAAAATTCCTCGATAAAGCTGAATTGTCTTCAGTATAAAACACTAAGATGAATCAAAGAAGGCATAAGATAGTCACATACAGTGCACAGCTGTCTTTAATAATGTCAAAGCATTGTAATTAGAGTAAAAACTATTTTTACAAAAAAGTAACATTTTTGAAAGTCATACGTTATACTTTACAAAATCTGTAATTTGATCGTAGCCTTGTTTAAACACTAAATTATGAATGAAAACTAAGCTAGGTGAGACACAAATATTCCTTTTTAAAAAATTTTGTTTCAAATATATGTAAATGTAAACACACGTATATAATTTTTAACACATACAGTATTTCAAATAATGTTCTACATTTTCAAAAAGGATAAATAGAAATAAATTAATTTTTTCCAAAATACAGTTTTTTATTAGTTTAGTGTTTGTCTAAATGTAATTTTAAAAGAAGTGCTGGATTTTCTGTTTACAAGGATCATTAGGAATTTGGACCAACTCTCTCAATGAAGACAAGAAGAGCCTGAAAATATACTTTAAAAAGTATTCTTTAATGTCTTAAAGAACTGACAAGATAGTAAGAATTTATTGATCAAAATTAAGTGAACAGAAAGAAAAGCATTCCCTGAGAACATATCCTGTTTTAGGGAATGTGAGCTTAGATTTCAAGACCCTTATGATACACTGGAAAGAGTTAAGGATCCTGAATTTGCCTAAAATTGGGAGACTAAGAGAAGAACCCCCCTGTTATGGGGGAACACCCAAAGTGTTGCGACCTAAAGTTAAGGGCAAACAAAAAATAAACTGCGAGCATGGGCACATACACACACACACACACACACACACACACACACACACACACACACACACACACACACACACACACACACACATACACACACACACTGGATTTGCAAGAAATAAGGCTTGACCCTTAGCAGGGCAGTGGAGAAAGAGTGCATGAAAATGTAGCTACAAGCTAATTGTTTCTACAGCTTTACTGCTCAAATTCTCATTATCTGCACTGTCCAAAATAACTAACAATAAAAAGTTTACTTAAAGTAGCCCTGGATTGATAGTGGCACTAGGAACTTGGTAAAAACAAATACAAATCTCTGAACCCTTTTCTCTCTCTTACTCCATTAGAGAATTCTTCTGACTGGGAAAATCTTAACACAACATCCTGTCAGATAGGAGGCCTTTGCCGAGGTGTTCCATCCAATGTGGCCTCCTGAGCCTGTATGACTCTCTCCTCAGGCCTAAGACACTTACTCCACAAGTGTCCAAGGCACTGCATGCCGCGGGCTCACCTCTGAGCCCTTCTTCAGCAATTTCCCTGGATGGAAGTAAGGTGCCACTTCCCAGGTTACACACAGCTTTCATATAAAAATTGATTGATGCACTAATCTCAGTGAATACATCTCCGAAGGACCATCTGAGTTTCTGAGCTCCATCCCAACTCAACATCTCTTTCTGCCCAGCCCTGCTGCCCTCACTCCCTCCTATGTGATGCTGCTGAGAGTATTCCTCAGTGAACCTCCTGCCAGGGACATCTGAGTCTCAGAAACTGTTTTCCAGAAAGCCCAACTTCCACTGGGGCCCCTCCAAACCACTGCTGACAAACTGACCTTTTCTGGTCTTTGATCACGTGCTGGCATTTACTGTTGAAAACTGTGGGTCTCAGTAAGTTCTCTGCTTGGAGATCCACACACTGAATCCTAATCATTTTGACCTCTGGACTCCTCCCTTCCAGAAGCTTTCAACACTTAGGCAATTCCCCTTTTGAAATGCATACGGGTATCTGCATATTCACTCTGATATGCATAGTGATGGGAGATGAGAAATCATATCCTGAGGATTCTCAAGGCCTAAATAACTTTGCCATGCCACAATTTACACATAATTCTAGCCACCCAAGCTCTGTGTGGGGCATCCTTTGACGGAAAGTTCAATTAGAATTCTAAGCAAGATGAATGACTGTTCTCCCTTGCTTTCAGATACTTCCTGAACCCACCTGGTGTTACTAATATCTCACCTTTCTCTTCTCTGTGTTTAGCTCAGGGTTTAGGGAGACTTACATTTCCTCTTGGGGTCCTAAGTAGAATATTTCCCCAAATCACATCTCTACTTAGTCCTCCAGGTTTCTCTCCATTCCCAAGGTTTTCCTTTCCCATGTGGCAGAACTTACTTTACATCTTATCCTATATCTTACTCTAAGACTTATAGTAAAAACTTTGTCCTGAGCTCTCTAAACCCTTTCTTCTCTTTAAAAAACAAAAAAAACAAGACAGAAAAGAATCTCTTATGTTTTCCAATAAAAACTTTAGCTTTCACAGCTATTTTCTCCAAAATTGGTGTCAATAGATTATGCCAAGAATTGAGAGATAGACATTCTCTCCCATGTCCTGGGTTCTGATTTCCCTTGAAAAGTGGCTACCTCCACCTCAATGGATGAGTGTCTCAGAACCACAAGATTTGCAAGTAATAAAATATATTATTCAAAGACATATATATAAAATGTATATTTCTTTTGAATAATAAATATGTTATTCAAAGGAAAACTTGAGCAAGCTTTCATTTTGAGATCTCAGCCTTTCGGAGCCTTTTTCCTGGAGAAATTCTAACACTGATTGACTTGTCCACTTGGCAAGGCTCTCTGGACTTACAAGGTGACCAAGATGGCCTGAATGTTCCCCTCAGCTTGACTCAACTTTAGACAAGCTTCTTCCTGACTCTAGGTCTCTGACCTCCCTGTTCTTAGAGCTTCTACTTGAGAACACATGTCATCCTTTTTCTGCCTTTTGTGATAAACATTTTTTAAAGAGCGTCTTGCCAGTATGACAACCCAGTAAGGTCTCTCTCACAAACTCTGGAATCACCAATTTATAATGCAATTTCTAAAGAACATAGACTCTTTGTCTCTAATCTTTGTAAGAGAATAGAAGCCTAAATCCTGTGGGGCAGCACGGGGCACATCATTCCAAGTTATAACATTAAGATAGAGAATGTTTCCTTTAAGGCCAATTATAAAATGGAAATGGCCTATGACCCGTCCCCCTGCCCCCATCCCACAGCCTTTTGTCTTGGCCTGTGCTCTCTACATTATTGCTGACAACAAAATCAACTTCTATCTGCTCATCTGTCTGATGTGATATTTTGCTTAACATGGATCAGGCTATGGAAATACATGTGAAAGCTGGCTTCTTGGAAGGAATGACTTCCATCAGACATTTCAAAGAGAACACTTTTGTCTGTCTCCTGAGTAGGATCTATGTGCTCACATTCTGGCTGAGTCAAACGGTAAGCTCAAGTTTTTTCACTAAAGGCTGAACATTTTTTTTAAAAATAAATTTATTTATTTATTTTTGGCTGTGTTGGGTCTTAGTTTCTGTGCAAGGGCTTTCTCTAGTTGAGGCGAGCGGGGGCCACTGTGCACGGGCCTCTCACTGTTGTGGCCTCTCCCATTGCGGAGCACAGGCTCCAGACGCGCAGGCTCAGCAGTTGTGGCTCACAGGCCTAGTTGCTCCGCAGCATGTGGGATCTTCCCAGACCAGGGCTCGAACCCGTGTTCCCTGCATTGGCAGGCAGATTCTCAACCACTGCACCACCAGGGAAGCCCCCAGGCTGAACATTTTTTATTAGAACCATATTAGAATCACAAGTGTGGTACTGGCCTAGGTTTTCAACTATCGTGTGTTCTCAGTTGTATTATCATCAATTAAGAAATTTATTTTTGTTTGCTTACAATGCAAATAATTAGATGCAGATTTGCACTCACCAAGGAATTGTCATGGTATTTTTAAATGTAGATGTAATCAGATAAATAATTATAATTGCTAAGATTATGAAATAAAAGTAAAAAGAGCCATAGAATGTCAAATTAGAAGGGATCTTTAAGTGGTATTTTTTAAAATAATTTTTACATTGAGGCACTAATTTGTGTGATCTTTCTTGGCCAAGAGTGTGTCTACATATGTGTCTTCTATCCCTAAGAAAAGTAACTGTGGTACTAACGGCATTTTAGCTGTTAAGCAAACAAATACACACTAAACAGCTTCATCTGTAATTTTTATCCATTGGTCTTTGTTTTATGTTTCAATCCTTCAAACTATATATATATAAGGCATTCAGTTTTCAAAGTGATGTTTTAAGAAATATTTGGAATATTCATCTCCCTACTTCATGCTGTTTGCCCAACTAATTCTTCCACTGTCCCCATCCTTTCCCCAAAGAAAACTGTCTTTCCTCAAAGGTAATATCCATACACTCCTTTAAATATTCTTTATAAGATTATTATTTATTTTATTGACTGTCCTAAATAAAATATCCTAAAATTTCCTATTATTATTTTAAAAATGTAGTAGTCAGAATTAAGTGTAACATCCAGGTATTATCTGAACAGAAATAATCTGAACAGAAATAACACATACTCAGTTGAGTTCTGTTTTACTTCAGGCTGAGCCTGAGTGATTAGCTTTCTTGAAAGCCACATCACAAGCTAACTCACATTTAGTTTACTGAGCTGTGAATCACTTAAACATTTTTGTCACATGCTGATGTTAGCTCAGTACCTACATCATTTGCAATTTGGATCTATGTATGGTATCCTCCATGTGCATATCCCTGCTACATTTCATTTATTCAATTCAGCCCATCATTACAGGATACAGTGATCATTTCTGGATTGTAATTGTTCTGCAGTGCATTCACTAGCCCTTAAAGCTTTCAGTGACCCACAAATTTAATGAACATATTAGCTTCCTCTCTATAAGCTCATCCAAGTTACTGATTAAAATGTTGAACAGGACACCACTGAAGACACACTTCTGAAGTCACTATCCAAAATACTATTAGTCTTACAATCTTTTTTTGTATTTTTATCTTTTAATGACTTATTAATGGACGTAATTAAGGGTCCTTGCATTTAGACTTTAAAATAAAATGTGTTTAATAACAATAAATAGTGAGAATTTTCTTTTTATTAAAAAGATTTTAAAAAATGACTACCTGTTACTTATTTTTTATATGGCTTACCTAGAGGATCTAAAAGCAGAAGTAGATAAAGGAAATGCCAAAGTTTTAATAAAGAGCATGTCTATGGCTCCCTCTAACCTTTGGTCCCTGACCAAAGGGACCTGAATTCAGATTATTCAAACCTGAATTTATGTTTATGGTTATATGTACATGGAAATAAATGCATTTGGGGGAATAATTGTGTTTATGCATATTATAAATTTACCATAAGCTTCACAAGGTAGTTTTTGTCCCTTCCTAAAAAGTTTGTTTCTTAAAGCTTAAAATAAATACATTCTCCCAATTGCATTATATCCAAGATGGAGAAATTCTGATATTTATCAAAAGCTTCAGATGAACAAAAGTGATAGGGTACAGTTTTCAAAGGGAAGAGAAAAGTACACATAAATGTTAGAAAATAACATTAACTCATGATATAGTCTGCTTTGGATATAGTTGAAATGTATATTGAGCTCTAACTTCCCCATTGTAGTGTACTTTTAACTTCAACAATCCTGTATCAAAATCTTGAGCTTTGTAAGCTTGGGTTTTCTCATCCTGAAAAGTAGGATATTATTATGTTGAGATATATATATACATATATATATACATATATATATGTCATCTATGAAAATATTTAAAAATACATATTTTTATCAAGACCTGCCTTACAAAGATTTGTATGCATAAAATGATAGAATGCATGTAAAGCATGTAACGGTGACAGGAATATAATAAATATTTTTCAATGTGTTTATGTTCTTAGAACATATGTGGTTGTTTTTATTATATTGTTTTAAGACTATTTCATACTGTCCTTCTTTCTCTCCTGTTTGTAAGAGGATAGGGCCTAGAGATGGTTTCCTCTAGCATGGTAAGTGATGGGAATATTGCAAAACATGGAGCACACCCCACTCCAGGAAAAACTTTTGTATTTTAACTGTGCACATGATCATATCTTTCCTCTCAATTATTGTATATGATGCTTACAGAAAGGTTTAATGTTTGAGGATTCTTTATTGTGACCCCTAGAGGGCAAGATAATACCTTGCACATAGTAAACTTAAATTGTTCATTGGATTTAACAGATGTCGTTGCCAGTGATATATTGAAAGGTTCTGTTTAAAAAACAATATTTCACATTCTATCAGTATTTAAAATAGAAAAATAAAAACAATAGGCACATAGGAAACTACTCAGACAAGAGGAAACTAATTTGGCTTGAATCATTGTTCATTTGAAAATGAACAATGTAAAATAGAGAAATTAGCTAGGTATGTACACTGATTGAATATTTAAGTTGAAACATGGTCGCATTTACACCATGATTTCTATAAATATTTATTTATACTTTTATTCAATTTCATAAAAAGAGGTTTCCATGTCTCATTCAGGTTTCAAATCCATTATTACTGAAGAGCAGTGGGGTACATACATAAGGAATAGGATCCATAAAATTGGAAATAGGCAGAATTCTCTAGATTAGGGGTTATAATGTGGAACAATATACATGGAAACTCTGAGCCACACAATTCTTTCAGAAGTCAAAGGTAAAAATCTTAATCATTTTTCTTGGTGGTTCTTTACATACTGAAACATCAAAACCTTTATCACAGGATTAATAAACTCAGATGATTCAGTGCTAGACTAGCTTCTCTCAGTAAAGATCAGGCCATGAGAATATATAGCACACTTTATTGAATTAATTGTGACAAAAACATGGCCCCAGGTATTTCTCCCACTCAGTCTCCAAGCAGCATATATATATATATATATATATATATATATATATATATATATGCCTAGGAAGTAACACTTTAGCCCTAGATCTTTATCTGTTCTTTTAACACTGTGAATTAGACAAGTTTATTTATATATTTATCAGAATTTATATTCCTTAATCCATGAAAACCTGAAGAAACCTGCCACTTGCCCCCTTTGCCTTGTTTCCTCCGCGTGCTTCTTTTGCTTTCCAAACATTAAAGACTGTACAGTGTGCTTTGAATTATAGACGTTCATTTAAAATGGTGAAAATGAAAACTCTAGATCATTTATTTATTCACTTATTCAAGAAAAAATACTTGGCTCTTACAACACAGGTAATCTATGTCTGCCTCTTCCCCCAAAGATTTTTCTTAATATACTGATCTTTATTTACAATCTTATTTCCAGAACATAAAATCAGGTATAGAGGATGCTCAGTAAATGTTAGAAGAACTAATTAAATTAGTACTCACAGTTCAAGAACAGATCTTTGCAGCATTTTTTCTGCTCTCACAGAACCAATACAAGCTGGATTATAAAACTTCCCTGCCTATACCTTATAACAAGGCAAACTTAGTTTTCATTCATTTCACATATTCTGCCCTCTTCCACCTCTGTTCCGTTACTTAAATTGTCCTTGACATTTGGAGCAAACTATTCCCTGCATCTTTTCCATTTTACAGTTCTGTCTTCTGTAAGCACTCAGCTGAAATTTTACTTATTCAGAGTAGCCCCTCATTAACCCAGGCCCACAAGCCTTCTACTCACTCATTGGAGAGATCAATTCTAATTTACATGCATAGGAATCTCTGGCCAGCAGTACTGTGGGAAACCACAGTTTTGCATTTCATGGTTTTGAGAAAACACTGAATTATATTTGTACACCACAAATTTCTAATCTGCAGTTTTCGTATGCTTGGTTCATTTTGGTCCTCTTGAAGGATCAGAAAAATGTTAGATATTTTCTCCTGTCCTGGCTACCATACGAACAAGCCATGGCAGATACTACAGGGAAAGACCATCCAAGACCTGTTGGTTTTCTTAACACACAGTAAATGGTTAGGTCTAGGCCCAGGATTCATTCACTTAAAATGACAATGGTTCCTTTAAGTTTAATGTATGTTTGTGATAACTGATACTATTACAAGGAAAAGTATAAGTGCAGAAAGCTTGCTATATCAAGCCAGTAAGACCGAGACCACCTCATTCAATGCATAACAAAGCATAGATGGAGAAATCATCTTAAAAATCATGATACTGAAGCTCCGAGGAGGACATCAAGAGTATTTCTGAAGCAAGTACATTCTAAGAATTTTATTTAATTTTGCAGTATTGTGTGTGTGTGTACAAATTGGTGTGTAATGGTCTCATGATTTTATTTATTAATTTGTTTGCTTACTTGTTCCTGTATGCATTATCATTGACACATTTTGGGTTACTTTTCTGCCTCAATGAAATAGATGATTGTCACTCAAAGAAGACAGAAAAGAGGAAAAGTTAAACAAGTCAAGTTTCATCACGAAAGCTTTACCTGTAAAAAATGAATTGCTGTCATTCATCAGAAGTATTAAAGTGACATAAAATACTGCTTGCAGCAATTCACATTTGTTACTTAGTATGCAAAGCAACCCTAGGAAATGGCTCCACTAGCTTTCATTTTCTACAAAATTACTTCAGTCGAAAGGAAGACTGTCTTGATTTTAATTGACTTTATATTAAATCAAAGTGCAATGGGATCCATAGTCCAGGCTACTAAAAATAAAACATGTTCAGATACACTAAATAGTCAAGGCCATCAGATATTTTTATTTCCAACAGCAAATGATAAAATTGATACTGATGTGCTCTGTGTAGCTCTTTCAAAGTGGTCGCTTTGAAAGCATTACATATGTTAAATCAAAAAATATGATAAACTAGGCAAAAAGGATAAAACAAAACAAATCCTCTGTTTCTCTTTATTACCTCGTTAATGCAATTTCCATTGAGATTTAATACACTAATTTTTGAAGTGAGTTTTGAATTGAGATTGATGTGAAAGTACTTTTTACACATTTCCGTCCATCTAAGCTTTCAGGTTCATTTTTAAAGATGGCAATAATGAAACCGTATGCCCTGTACTGAGCATAATCCCTGTGGGTGTAACTGTGCCAGCTGGGAGTGCATAATAGCTTCCCAAAGCCAAGTAGCAAACCTGTATTTTCAGATCTTACATTATAGAATTTATATAAGTACACTCCTTGGAGAATTACTTTTCCTTATGTATAATAGTGAAATGTGCATATATGGATCTCTAATTATCAGAGTCTTCTGTCATGATTTTGAGTTGAGGACTTTCTGTAATATGGAAGAGACATAGCTACTGTTGACGTCACATGTGTTTTGCCTGAATCTTTTCAAGGAAAAAATGCAGATCAGTAGTTGGATGCTAAGTAATAATCTAGATCCATCCAAATTATACTGAATGGATATGAGTGTACACAAAGATGGAAAAGAGAAGGAGAATAAAACCAAGTAAATGCTTGTATGAAGCTTTAGCATTTTATTCTGGAAAAAGATTTAAAAAATACAAAAAGGGGTCAGTTTGTTAAACGTTAGAAGTATGCTTTTTTACAATTGTTTTACTGATAAAATAATAAATAGTTTTCTGATAACATCAAAATTTATTTTACCTATATATGTTAATACACAATAAAATAATGTATAACTCTATCTCACTTATGTACAAGTGTATGAACTCCCCTAATAAATATAATTAACATGAATTCTGAAATATTGCATAGAATAAAAAATCAATGACTATTATTTTTATCCCCAAGAGTCCAAGGATAAAAATTATATATGTTATTTATCACATTGAAAGATTAAAGAGGAAAATTATAAAATATCATTTTGTGAACTCACAGAAAAATAACTCAAATTTAACAAAATTTAAGTATATATACTTTTTGAAAACCAAGCATTAATGGAATATTCTTTATCCAAATAAAGATCTTCCATTAAAAGCCTACATACTACCTAAGATGTCATTTACTGGGCAATTCATTGGACAGTCTAGAGAATTTTTTAAATTATGTATGAAGTTTGAACAAAGTATTACTGGTTGCTGAGGAAATATTGGTCAACATAAAATGTCTTTGATAATTTATTAATTAGAATCAGTATGAAAGCTCAACAATGTGACCAAATAAAAAAATAAGATACATGTGATTCATGGTAGCTTCTTGGCAATGAATTGAAAATGGCTTTGAAGCTGTAGCCTGAGATAACTGGTGGAAACTCTCTCAAAGACTCTTGAAAATTGCTGCAGATGCCTAATGACACTAGGAAAACCGTCACTTTGAAGCTTCAAAGTCTCCAGTGTCTGTGTCCTTAACTTGCAGCTGCAGCTTCTCTTACTTTCTTTGAGTCTTCCCCACACTCCACTCCCCTAAGTTTTCCAACATTCATGTAAACCCTAACAGATATTAAAAACATCATGATTTTAAGACCTAATCCAAATTGATATGGTATCTGATAGATAAATCATAAAAAATAACTGAGACGGGCTTCCCTGGTGGCGCAGTGGTTGAGAGTCCGCCTGCCGATGCAGGGGACACGGGTTCGTGCCCCGGTCCGGGAATATCTCACATGCCGCGGAGCGGCTGGGCCCGTGAGCCATGGCTGCTGAGCCTGCGCGTCCGGAGCCTGTGCTCCGCAACGGGAGAGGCCACAACAGTGAGAGGTCTGCGTACCGCAAAAAAAAACCCCAAAAACAAACAAACAAAAAAACTGAGAAAGAATTGGCTATTAAATAAATGGTGATTTAACGTGCTATCCATATTTTTTAAAAGATAGTCTTCCATCATATGTCATAAACAAAAATTCCAAATCAAATAAATTCTGAAATTAGAAAAATAAAGGTTATTTTATGCCCCAAAATGCAATACATTTCTTTAAAAATTTAGAGAAGGACATCTTAAAACAGAGGAAAGCAGATATTATGGGTTAAAAGATTGATAAATTTGGAGGTAATTTATTCATATATCTGCTTCTACTATTAAAGTGAATAAGTTATAGGCAACTTAAAATTATAGAAAAGAGTGAATACAGAGAAACTACTACTACACATCCAAACTCCAGTTATCCATTCTTCACATTATACACCCTAGGTTTTATTTAGGGGCTAAATGTTTTCTCACCCTGAGTCTGGGTATGGCCATGTGACTATGTTTAGACCAGTGATACAAAATTAAACTTAGCTATTAAATGTGCCTGAACAGAATTCTAAAAAGTAATTCAAAGAAATTAGACACGGAATTGCAAATGACCAAAAAAAAAAAAAAATGCTGATAATCCCCTAATATAAAGAGAATAAAAAACAAAATAGCAATGAGATACTATTTTATACCCGTATTGTACATTTGTTTTCAATCTGATAATAATACATAATTGCAAGGACTGGTGCAACTCGAGATCTTTTACATAGTTGGTGATTTTACTTTTGATAGTACTGAAGAATGATTTGGAGAGCAATTTGGCAAAACCTCCAAAAACATACCACAACCAACTATGTTTTTCATCATTTATCCATTTAATTAGTTTTGCAATATATTCAGTTATAGTACAGCTTTTTCAATTTTGCATATTTGTTCTCCAAATATAAATTTATTCTCAAACTAATATATATGTATATGTATGCATATATATACATGCATACACATATTCCCCCAAATACTACTCCCCCTAAAATTTCCCGAAATATATAATACATATTCAGAAAAGTAGATTAATGTAATTCATTCTTGCAAAAAACACTCTCTAGTAATTGAAATAACTGATTAGATTTTATGTAACCTCATCAATAGGTCTCAAATATAGTGTTGTGTGGAAAAGTTTAAAAAATTAGTTACAATCAAATATTGTGCTTTTGAAGGTATGTTGACAAGGAAATTATCTTTGAGAAGGTAAGTGGCAAATGCAATAAGTTAAACACCCTTACGTATCAGTGCTATGTGATAGTATTTTTTGGTCCTGTCACAGCTGTATATATGTCAGCAATGGGGAAGGGGGTGGAGACTCTGCTCCATGCAGTCATTCAGAGATCAAGACTCCTTCGATCATGAGGTTCTGTAACTTAAATTTAGGGACACCTGCCTCTCCGTATTCAGCAGCTAATGTGGATTGAGTGTCATGTTTTCAATGGGCCTTGCCTTGAGGTGCTGCAGGCTGCTTCTGCTCACATTTTATTGTACACAGTCAGGATCATAAAAACAGCCACAGGCAGGGAAGACTAGGGAATATAGTCAAGCAGTATGATCTGTAGGTAAGGGCAGATAAACTAAAATTTAATGATATAAAGCAATGCCATTTATGGTTTTTGAATGTATACATTTATAGTGCATATTATTAGCTTTAGTTTCCTAGTGCTGCTATAAGAAGTTATCACAAATTTAGTGGCTTAAAATAACACAAATGTATTATCAAGGTTAGAAGTCTCATTGCCCTAAAATCAAGGTGTTGGCAGAGTTGCATTCTTTTCTGGAGGTCTTAGGAGAAAATCCAGTTTTTGGCCTCTTCAAACTTTCGAAGGCTGTCTGCTTTCTTAGCTTGTGGTTTTTCTCCATCTTTAAAGCCAGCAGCATAGTATCTTCAAATTTCTCTCTGACTCTGACCCCTCTTCTTGCTTTATTTCTCACTTTAAAGGCTACCTGTGATTACACTGGGCCCAATAGGATAACCTAGGAATAATCTCCCTATTATAAACTAATCAGCTAATTTACAAATTTAATGCCATTTGCAATCTTAATCCGTCTTGGCCTGTAACATAACATATCCATAGGTTAATTTTGGTGGTATGTTCATGGTTTGATATTAACCTTTTAAATTTGCTGCATTTTAATTATTTGGAGCACAAATTAGAGCACATGTAAAAAGTATGAATCCAGTGAAATAATTATTGAGAAAAAATTCAATTAAAAATAAGTAACTTATCTTCCTTCTAAGCATCACATTTCTGTAAGTTTTATTTTAGGGGGAAAAAGAGAAAAATGAACAAGAGAAAAAGAAAAGAACTATGAAGTATGCATCAAAAGTCAATTATTAAGAAAAAGCCCATGAGACAGAAACACATATCAAATGTCAACATCATTATAGAAGAAGTGATGATCACAGAACGTTTCATTGAAATCAAAAGAGTGGTAAGAAATATATATGTATATATGTGTGTGTGTGTATATGTATATATATTATATATATATATATATACACACACACATAACTTGAAGACCAAAACAGCAAGAATTTGACAGATTTGGGGCATTGTGTCATTGTGAGAAAAATTCTACTTTAACTTTGAACTTTAAACTTCCTCCTGAGGTTGGGGGGAGGGGTTGTGCAGTGCCTGGGAAGAAAGAAGTTCAATTACAGTCTACAAATTTCTCCATCTCCAGCAGGAGGCTCTTGATTTGAGGTTGCCACATATGGTTTATGTTCTGTGAAATACAGGCCTACAAATAGAAAAGCTCCATGTTAAGCCTTGGCAAATGCCATTAAGGAGGTAGGATGCCAGAGTAACAAGTAAAGTTGTTACTGTAAAGAGAGCGTGAGTTTGAGTCTCTTTGTACCAATGAAAATGACTTTATTGCAAAAGATGTAGAAAGGTTAGGTGGAGAGTAAATATGAAGAAATCAACTGTAAATTATTCTTAACTTGCACTTTTATACATTTTGATATACAGTAGCCTTTAAAATTATTTAATAAATATTTGTATCTTAGAATGAAATATTATTCAGAAAACTCTTTTTACAGATAATATCATGGCATTTAGGCATTTTATCGTCAATATTTCATGTCCAGAATAACTACAGTTTTAATTATCTCACAGGACAATTATGAAAAATTATATTGATTTTTCGGTTAAAATTTTAAAAATGTCTTAAACCTCTTAGTTTAAAAGCTACTTTTGGAGTAAACTGATTAGGATAACTTTGGCTGCCTGCCAAGTATTTAGTATTTCACAGTATTCTGGTGCTCAATGAAAGTATATATAATGAAACTCCTCAAATAGCTGTAACTGCGGCAGTGAGACCTAGATTATAGTGCATAATAGTTTCTTGACAACTATGTATGAGAGTTTTTCAGACTCCAATTAACATTTCTCATGTCTTCAATGCATTAAGCATTAGGATCAACTGAAGTAATCATTGTTTTCACAAGAGTACATGTCACAGTACGACGTTTTTAACCACTTCAGGATCAGTTTTTAAAAATAAGTTTAAGGTCTTCCCTGGTGGCGCAGTGGTTGAGAGTCTGCCTGCCGATGCAGGGGACACGGGTTCGTGCCCCGGTCCAGGAAGATCCCACGTGCCACAGAGCGGCTAGGCCCGTGAGCCATGGCCGCTGAGCCTGTGCGTCCGGAGCCTGTGCTCCGCAACGGGAGAGGCCACAACAGTCAGAGGCCCGCATACCGCAAAAAAAATAATAATAATAAAATAAGTTTAAAAGGTAGGGCAGTTTATCTTTCTATGCTCAGGCAAAATACCTGAGATATGGGACCAAATATGAGTGCTAAACCCTTTAAAGCCAAAAGGAAATTTGGAGAGGCCGTTGAGAGTTTCTTCAACTCAGTTCATATTTTCATTTCCCTTTTATTTTGAATTTTGTCTTATGCTGGGCAATATCACAATTTATAAAAAGCACACATTTTCAACTCTATTTCATGGCAGAAACTTTATTACCCACAAGGAATTGGACCACATCATTCTGCTTTTGAGGAAATAAGAAAGGAGACTTAGGATATAAAAATTTGGTAAATTACTAACTCAAAGATAAAAACTGTGAAGAAACCATAAAAATAAGATAAAATAAGTTAAACATAGAATTCTACAAATGGAGGAGGGTGATAAGTGGGCGGAAGTTGTGATCTATGCTGAGGCCTGAAAAAGGTGAATAAAGTCGAGAGGAATTAATTTAGGGGCCTGGATTCTCAATTATGCCAACTGCACTTTCTAGTAGGGTCTGGGATTATTGTTATCTTACACCGTAAGGTCAGTGACACAGTTCACATCATTGATTCACTTCTTCATGTTCAAGTACATCGTTGTGGATGCCTCTCTTTTCCCACACTCCTATTATAGTTTGCACTTAGCCCCTCTCATCTGTTCTGGACTCAGCTGCAGGAGTGATCTTTGTTAAGTTGTAATTTGGATTTTGTCACTTCTTGGCATAAAGTGATTCCAATTTATATTGCACTATAGCTGTGAATATGGACATGTTCAAAAATAAGATAAGCTTTTCAATTTATCAACAGGAAATAAATGTGAAAATTATGAGCCTGCTGCATTTCAATTCCAGGAACAGGAGAAGCATGTGGAGTTTGATTTTTGGTGGGTAAGTGGTCCATGCACTGCAGGGACCCAAAACTAAGCTCACAACATGTAAACTAGTCACTGAAGAGGTCTGTTGGCACCCAGGAACGAAGACTATAAACCATCTGAAACTGAGCCTGATGACTGTAACTTTTATGGATATTGCTCACCTGGGGTAGTGAGAGGAAAAGTGAAAAGCATTAAACCTTGGCTTGGGCCAGGCTACTTGAACTATGATATCTCCCTGGTTATCTCTCAACAACAGCCTCAAGTTGTAGTACCCAGGGCTGGGGAGAGGCAACTACAAAATCTCAAGTTGGAAACAGGTTGGCACTGATAAAAAACCAACAACAACAACAAAACAAAAGAAAATGTGGAAACTAAAACCTCTTATAGTGAGCAAATGAGCTGGCAAATAAAGATCACAATGCAAGTGAGAAGAAAATAATGGTAAAAATGTAAATTTTTAAATGTAAATGTAAAAAAAAAAATATTATTTATGAAACGAAGCAACTAACAAAGGAATTCAATAGTAGAGAACCTGAAAACGATTTTAAAATAAGTGCATGTATATTTCTTTTCTTTTCTTTTCTTTTTTTTTTTTTTGCAGTACGTGGGCCTCTCACTGATGTGGCCTCTCCCTCCGGATGCGCAGGCTCAGCAGCCATGGCTCACGGGCCTAGCTGCTCTGTGGCATGTGGGATCTTCCTGGACCGGGGCACGAACCCGTGTCCCCTGCATCGGCAGGAGAACTCTCAACCACTGCGCCACCAGGGAAGCCCAAAATAAGTGCATGTATATTTCTTAAATAGAAGAAAGGATAAAGTGCTTACAGGGCACATGATGATAGAAATCAGGAAATGGTACCAAGGTAAAGAAGCAAGTAAAACTACATGTAAAAGAAGACAGGAAGATATTATGATTGCCACAGAGCAGGAGGTCAAAAAAACTGGTCAACTGGATATATTCAAAAATTCACTCAGAACATAACAAATAGATATTAAAAGAATAAAATAAAAGCAAAGTATGGATAGATGGCAAAGAGATTCCCAGACCCCATCAAACAATAGCTGTTCTTGAGTAAAAACATAGACAATGGCAGAAAAGCAATTATTGATGGGGTATTGCTGAGAATTGTCCTGTATTTAAGAATGGCATCTCTTCTCAGTTTGAAAGGGCCACTGAGAACCAAAAACAATGAACTGAAACAAATTCACACACCTAGACACACATATAGTAAAACTAGAGGACACTAAAATGGCAAAAAAATCTTGAAAGCTACCGAAAGATTACCCCAAAACTAAAAACAACTACAAAACTAACCATAATGGTCTGCAAGGCATTGGATGACTGGATCTGAGACCTGAGCCTTCTCTCTCACTGGGCTCTACACCTCAGGGACTTAGACTTCTGCCACATTGGTCTTCCTCATTTCCTTGAGTAGATCAAATCTTTTTTTATTTTTTTAACACAATACCTTCCTCTATCCTCTGACATTATCATTCCTATTACCACACTTCTTATAATTAAGTTATAACTATCCTTCAGATCTCTGTTTAAATGTTGTTGTCTTAGAATTTTCTTGAGCAATCACTTCAAAACATTTTCTCACACTCATACTCTTATTATCTCATAGCATCCTGTCCTTTCCCTTCTCTGTAATGAAGAGAAGTTATAATTACTCAATTGTATTCATAGTTTTAAGAGACAATTGTAAGGTTCAACTTGTGGTTAAGTATTTTCTACAGTCTTTCCATAGGTATATGTTCTCTTTTGGATGGATCTAGTCTTGACCTTGCAGGTTGCCTCATGGGTGAATTGTTTAGATTATCACACATGTAACATCTCTCTCTTTTGTAGGTTATCCATTGCATACTGAGTGCTGCAGGAAGCCTTTATATCAGGTATTGCATTTAAATCATCTCTCTCCTGCATGCCTATTTTCTCTGCTATGTATCAAACTGAAATTTTTAAAGGGAACTTTCACACACCCCACAAAGCTGTTACGTCAATTCCATGGGCTCCTGATTTTTACCAACAGTGTGGCCAGCTGATCCCATAATGCTTAAACAAGAAACTGTGATTAATACAAGCTGCTTTAAGATTTCTCTCTAACCCTATCCTCGGAAAGGAAGTTTGTTGGGTTGTCTTGAGGACTGTCTTACCTAACAGGAATATTTGGCTTGCATCCTTTAGAATTAATCAGGTTCTTTTGCAAATCCTCTTTGTCTACACTCTGTTTAGGCCTTGAGATTCTTTGCTTAGTTATGTACCTTTGCACAGTCAGGCCTGTTCCACCACTGACACCCTGGGCCTGGCGCAATGCTATCTATGTCCTGTCTCCCATTGGGTCCTTCTCTGACTTTGACCTAAGGTTCTGACTTTCTTGCTCAGATCTCAGAGAAAGGGGCCTTTAGCAGGAAATCTTCTTGTCCATACATTCTATACATTACCTTATTTCTCAGAAGTTTCTTGTAGTCAGCTCTGACTTTTTGGCTTCTTCCTGGATGTATCTCATTTACAGAGATACAAGGCTCCTTAAGCTATAGTCTCATATGAAACATGTTATTATATCTGATTCAACTCTCAACTTCAGGATTTTGCAAAGGAAAGCCTTGTTCTTCCAAGATTATGAAAAATATATTTGATTTTCTGCTGTTTTGTTAGCATATTTTCCTATTGTTCTTCCAGCTCGTTGCAACTTTATAAATCTATTTTCCTTCATAAGAGCCTAAAGATGCTTATGCATGGAGATCATACACTGCTCTATTGCCAGCTTATCAAGAATGTCCTTGGTTTCTATGTCTGGACCTAGCCAGGAAGAGCAAAGCTTAGACATTCCTCTCAGAGATGAGATCTGACAGCTAAATATGTACATCTTTTAATGCTAATGTGACAGACTTCAGCCTTGCAATATTGCTTTTGAAAACCAGATCCTTGGGAATATAGAACCGTGCTGCTCTAATTGAAGACTGTCTCAGGTCATTTCATGCTTCCATGAAAATCTCAGATCTGCAGACAGCCAGATTGCAGACAGCAATCTCAGATAGCAGAACAGCTATCACTGTAACTCAGAAACTGGGATATTGAGAAACCATTTCTTGACTTGGATTTACCTTTGGGGGGTTTCCTTTTAAAATTTTTATTAGGATTACACCATGTTCATAATCTTTTCCTTATTTTCCCACATTCTTAATTTTTATATATGACCTGTCCTAAACTCTCCTGTATGATTATATCTTCCTACCTGTTAAATGTCTACTTCTACAATACACTCTCTGTAACAGATATTATAATTTTTAACAGTTTATATCTACTATTTAGCACACAATAGGTGCTCAATAATGCAATTTATTGTGGAAAGAAAGATACCTTGTGATTCTTTTCCTTTTACCTGACCTGCTGATATGTTTATTTTTCAATTCACATGTCTTTACTCTTTATCATCTGAACACTTTTTGGTCCTTAACACATTTACAGAAAGGTCTGCCACCTCCTTACTTTAACGGAAATGAGTTTTCTGGCAATTACAAAAGAGCATTAAAATATTTGATTCAGATTCCAGATGAGGCAGTCCTAAGGCAGGTATGGTATGATGGAGGAAGTTTAGCTCAGCATTTCTCATCTATACCATGTTCACTCTCACTCATGACCATTGACTTCTGCTGCTCCAGTTTATTTTCCAGAAAGTATCCAGAATAAACAGAAACAGCTTAGATGACTCATTCAATTAAAATAAAAATCTAATTGATTCTTGCCATTTCCCTTTCCATTCTCATTCTGACAGTAAAAGAACAGTTCAAAAAGAAAGTTGAGTAGCATATGACTGACTGTATGACTTATCATCTACACAGGGGAAATTATCAGAGTCAAAAGGGAGAATAAAATTAAATAAAATCATTTAATTTTGAAGCTTTTTTGTTTTACCAAAATATCAATTTATTATATTGGAGGGTATAGTAAATATTTATATCACAACATTTTCAAAAATAAAATTGTTTCTAAAACAGAAACACAACCTTGTCAGTGAAGTAAAATGTTTATATAATTCTTTATTCTTATTATATGAACAACAAATTAAGAGTAAAATATCAGAGGAAGCACTTTGCTTATTAATTTATGTGAATCAGTTTCTTTGCCTTAATTGTCTCTAATATTTTATTGCATTTTTTCTTCATAAATCCATTCTCCAATATGATCATATTAGTTTATTTTTTATAAAAGCAACAGCAATCATCTTCAAATTTGTATTTAATTGTTGCAAAGTTTGAAATTGAGACACTCCTTTCTTTAAACCATAATATTTTTTTATTGAAAAAGTAATCTCTCTAAAAGTGCTGAGCTGAAAACAAATTCTACTAATGGAGTATTTTCTTAAAGCCTTTTTTCTGTATTTGAATATGTAAATATTGAAGCTCTAGCATTTTCACAGATGCTGTATTGTTTTCTGCATTTAGAGTATCTATCCTTAACAAATATTTCATAAAATGAAACTCACTGAATAAGTTCTACTTATGATTATTAACAATTTTTTTCTAGAGTTGCAGGCTAAAAAGTCCAAGCCCTTCTCAGTTTTATTCCATTTTGGTACAGAATATACATTGACCCAATTAAGAAATGACTATTCTATAATAGTATTCTTCCAATAATTTGAGATATTCAAAATTCAAAATTAAACCACATTCAATATTTTAGCTCCCTTCATTTTATATTTTCAGGTCCTCTCTTACTTTTATAGGTATAATGTCTTATCCCTTATCCCTTTGAAGTACTTGTTTTTAATAACTGCAATTCACTGAGAGCTTAAAAGTTGTGTTTGCTGACATTTTTAATTGTGGAATATTTTACTAAATATTTCCAACTAGTATTAAACTACAACCAAAATATAGAGAATTCATTTACAAAAATATATCTACTACCTTTGTAGCATGTAGATTGATTTACAACATAGTTCTTCAAGGGTTCAAACATTTCTAAAATATGATTAGAGTGACAGGTAGTAAAAAGAGAAAGGACAATTATATCTGAAACAAGATATAAAAAGAAATCTAAATTTCTGCTTAAGGAGACAGCACACCGATGTCTATTGGTCCATGTTGCATGTTTACAAAGAAAGTTTGGAACGGAATGTGAATGAAGTCACCTAGGACAGAAGTTATTTTATCTAAATGGAAAGCCAGGCTCCTAAAAGTGATATCCACTGACATTTGTATAGACACCTGTGATAATTCCTCTTCCTGTGAGATAATCTTCTTAAAATAAGTAAGTTATCATTCACTCCACACATTTGTGGCCCACATGACCACACTCCTATAGCTGCCACTATGGATGCAAATGTCAACATTTTATTCAAGTTACATATTCATCATCAAATTTCTTGAGATAAAGGAGGCAATAGTATACAATGGAGAAAAGACAGTCTCTTCAATAAGTGGTGCTGGGAAAACTGGACAGCTACATGTAAAAGAATGAAATTAGAACACTCCTTAATACCACATACAAAAATTAACTCAAAATGGATTAAAGACTTAAATATAAAACCAGATATTATAGGGCTTCCCTGGTGGCGCAGGGGATGAGAGTCCGCCTGCCAATGCAGGGGACACGGGTTCGTGCCCCGGTCCGGGAGGATCCCGCATGCCGCGGAGTGGCTGGGCCCGTGAGCCATGGCCGCTGAGCCTGCGCGTCCGGAGCCTGTGCTCCGCAACGGGAGAGGCCACAACAGTGAGAGGCCCGCGTACCACAAAAAAAAAAAAAAAGAAAAGAAAAGAAAAGAAAAAAAACCCAGATATTATAAAACTCCTAGAGAAAAACATAGGCAGAACACTCTTTGACATGAATCACAGTAATATCCTTATGTATCTGCCTCCTAGAGCAATGGAAATAAAAACAAAAATAAAAAAATAGGACCTAAGTAAACTTAAAAGCTTTTACACAGCAAAGGAAGCCATAAACAAAACAAAAAGACAACCTACAGAATGGGAGAAAATATTTGCAAATGCTATGATCGACAAGGGATTAATCTCCAAAATATACAAACAGCTCATACAGCTCTTTGTATCAATATTAAAAAAAAAAACCCACACTAAAACAAAAAAAAAACAATCAAAAAAATACGCAGAACATCTAAATAGACATTTCTCCAAAGAAGACATAACAGACGGCCAAAAGGCACATGAAAAGATGCTCAACATCACTAATTATTAGAGAAACGCAAATCAAAACTACAATGAGGTATCACGTCATACCAGTCAGAATGGCCGTCATCAAAAGTCTACAAATAATAAAAGCTGGAGAGGATACAGAAAAAAAGGTACCTTCCTACACTGTTGGTGGGAATGTAAACTGGTACAGCCACCATGGAGAGCAGTATGGAAGTCCCTTAAAAAACTAAAAAATAGAGCTACCATATGATCCTGCAATCCCACTCCTGGGCATATATCCAGAGAAAACCATAATTTGAAAAGATACATGCACCCAGTGTTCACTGCAACACTTTAAAATAACCAAGACAGAACCAACCTAAATGTCCATCAACATATGAATGGATAAAGAAGATGTGGTATAAATACACACACACACACACACACACACACACACAGTGGAATATTACTCAGCCATAAAAAAGAATGAAATGATGTCATTTGCAGCAACGGGGGGGGGGGGACCTAGAAATTATCATACTAAGTGAAGTAAGCCAGACAGAGAAAGACAAATATCATATGATATGGCTTATATGAGGAAACTAAAAAATAATACAAATGAATCTACTTACAAAACAGAAACAGACTCACAGACATAGAAAACAAACTTGTGGTTACCAAAAGGGAGAGGGAGTGGTGGAGGATAATTTAGGAGTTTGGAATTAACAGATACACACTACTATATATAAAATTGATAAACAACAAGGACCTACTGGGTAGCACAGTGAATTATACTCAATATTTTGTAATAGCCTATAAGGGAAAATAATCTGAAAAAGAATAGATATATGTATAAATGAATCACTTTTTTGTACACCTGAAACTAACATGACATTGTAAATCAACTATACTTTAATAAAATAAAAATAAAATTTCTTGAGATATTGAAATGCAATGCTTAAGTATTCATTAAAGCATACTTTGTCCTTGGAAGCTAAGTGTCTATTACATTGCATCTGGGAAGGGTTAGGGAAGAAAAGAAAGAGTACCTTGTTATAAAAGGAAAAACCTGAAAAAAATGCTAAACTGAAGGAGAAGTGAAGATGAGTATAAACTAGGGCTGCTGCAAACAGAACATAAGTATATGACACGTGTCCTAGTATCTCCCACCCTGCATGGGGCAGTCCCTAATCATTGATCAATGCTTTCTTTCCTTCTTGTCCCACATTCTGCCTTATAATCCTCAACACAAGACGTAACTGTAACGTTAAATTTTCATTGGCTAGATAAACATTCAACACAGGCCACAGTAGATGCCAAAAACAAAGCCTTGTACATTCTAAACAAAGAGAGGGAGAGAGAGAGAGACAGAGAGACAGAGAGACAGAGACAGAGAGAGACAGAGAGAGAGAGAGAGAGAGGCATCTTCCATGGACAAAGTAAAGCAAAATAACAACAAATAATTCCAAGGACTTCCACAAAGTTATGATGATTGATTGATTTCTGGATACAGACTGTATACAATAAGTATATTTTAACTGATTAAAGTAGGAAAGAAGAATCTAAAGTATGAATGAATTGGAAGATACCACAAAAATTTAGATATATTGTGGAAAACAAAACATAGAACTTACAATTACTATGTTGGATTTACAATTACTACTGAAACATTTAGAAATTTAATTTTAAAGCACAATGAAACTTACAAAGTTTAGCTCTCCTTTTGGAAAATTTATTCTTTAGATTAACAGTGACCTTCTATCACACATTGAATTACACATACCTAACCAAAGTCCAAACACTTTGGAAGAAATGCACTCCCTACTCCTACTGAAAGGGTTCATAATTGTTTGTACAAATAAGATATACTTAATAAAAATAAATAATTGAAACTGAGGAAATAAATACTTTAATAAATGAGAAGTTATATCAATAATTTATTTTTTAAGGAATAAAATGTAGAATTTATTGTTTTATTATATTATTATTATCTGCCTTTCTCGTCTGTTATCTTGTTTTAGAGTAAGAAGTGCACACAAACTGAATGCTTCATACCACTCTACTGAAGAGGTCAATCTTGAAAGAAAATAATTTCAGTAAAAGTCACATATGTCTTGGAAATCAAAAATAATCTTTACATGAAGTAAAAGTGTTTCAGAAAAAAATATTTTCTTTCAGAATCGATTATCAGCTCACATATATATATATATACATATATGTGTATATATATATGATATACATGTATGTAGATATATATCTCAATGGAATAATGGCCATCTCAGTCTATATTATAGTGTTAGTGAACTGAAATGGGAAAAGCAGGAAAAGTGTCTGAACCAGAAGTAGACATTAGAAATTTTCAGCAACACAAAATGGAACATAAATCAGAGATTATTCATAACATTTGATTTTATTACATCCCCATATCAAAATTTTAAGATATTTAGATAATATCTTCCAAAGTATAATAATACATTATGAAGTATTTTACTTTTTAGGTAAATGATATATTTACCTGCTTGACACAGAGTAGCGTTATTTTGAAATACATTGTCTTTACTCCGCAGAAAGGTGTCCCCAATTGTTTCACTATATTTCTGTATGAATCAAGACTACAATTAAAAGCAGTTAGTGTTGTAGGTGACATCATATACTCCTGCTACACAGTAATGTCCTCTGCACATCTCTTTATAACATGGAGAAAAGTTAACCCTCCTAACACAAGCTTCATAAATGGATTGAGCAATTCACAGTGCACAGACCAGGATATGTAAAGCAAACTGCAGATGAAGCTTTCTTCAGTTCTATAAATAATATCCTTTCCCAACATTAAGATTTTTGGATATGAATTTGATATCTCTTCATTTAAGTTCCAACCAGGAACTGTGTGTATGATTTGTACAACTATGTTTCTTTCCTTCTTCAGCATAGTGGCCTTGGGGTAACTGGTACTTGTCAGCCCATGGTTCTAACCCTGAGAGCTCCAGTGATTAAAAAGGAAGAAAGATGCATTGCCTTTTATAATTTAGCCCCAGAAATCATATGACACCATTTCTGCCATTCTCCTTTAGATGAAGCAGTCAAACGCTTGATAAGACAAGGGAGAAGGAAAATAAACTTTCACCTCTCAATGGGAGAAGTGTCAAAGAACTTGCAGCCATCTTTTAAAACCATGATACATGGGGACTTCCTTGGCAGTCCAGTGGTTAAGGCTTCACCTTCCAATGCAGGGGGTGCGGGTTTAATCTCCGGTCATGGAGCTAAGATCCCACATGCCTCATGATCACAAAACCAAAACATAAAACAGAAGTAATACTGTAACACATTCAATAAAGACTTTAAAAATGGTCCACATCAAAAAAAATCTTTAAAAAGAAAAACAACTTGATACACACAACAGGATACGTGTGTTTGTGTGTGTGTGTTCATGTACATATTAATATGTGTGCATATATAACTAACTCTGTATACACATATGTATATATTATATAAATATGTTGTTTAAATACTGGATGTATTTGAAAATAAGTATCATAATTTAATAAGTAGAGATGAACATATACCTGTGGATCTTTGGGAAATATATTTTTCAGCTGCCATATTAAAACCAAGTGTTCAATTAATGTGAAGTTATAACCAGATCTTCTAAAAACAACAAAAGAAACTGAAAAATGTACAATCACATTGCTCTCATCAAAATGGTAGAAGTAGTAATTTTAATGCGTTTATCTGTATCAAATATAAACTCAGTAAGTTTTATCTTTATCTTATATTTAAAAATGTTAACTTTATTTGCATATTTCATAACATAGATAACATATTACAATAGTCTTATCTATCCTGTTTATAAATTAATAGTAATACATATATTTGGGTTGAATGCTCACATGTTTTTAAATGATAGGATTTGAAATAAAAGTATTTAAAAGCCACTATTTAAAAAAAGTCTCTGGGATGCAGGGTTAGACTTGATTTCATTTGATTAGGTTGATTTCATTTACACTAAGCTGAGTGCAGAAGCTTTCAAATGAAATTAAACACCTGCTTTTTGCCTACCATACATCTGTCCATCTGTGGGTTGGGTGCAGATTTGGGATCATTTCACCCTTGTAGCACCTGTGGAGTACCATTAATGAAATGTTTCTGCTTTGCACTGTAATATACTATCGTACTAAGAGTAAAGCAGACATTTTACCTCTGATCACCTTTTTTGTAAATGGACAAAACATGATTTAGTGGTAAAAAGAGTGAAAATGTTCATCAAAATAAGTAATTTAGGAGAAGTTATCTACATTTATCTTTCTCTGTTTGCTCTTAGTAACTCAACTTTTTTGGTTCTTGAATACTGGGGCTTAGAAATCTGGGGAATGTTTTACCTCCTGTGATTTTCACTTATGGAACCTAACTTTAAATTGGATACCAATATTCCATATGTAAGCTGTATCTGGAAATGAAACTTTTACAGAGCCATTTGAAAAATACCGTTAATGATCTTTTTTATGTGTGTGTGACTCAGCATCTATTTTTTAAGATACACAGAATTTTATTTTGAATTGTAACATTATTTGTCAACTTTTTTCCCCTATTCTCTTTCTTTGCTTGAAGGACGATCATACCAAATGCAGAATAAAGAATAGAGCTTCATGTAATGATTTGATTATAGTTTGTTAAGAATAGACTTGTTTTCTACTCATCATTCTCTCTTCAATTTTTCACTGAGCTGTGCTCTTTTAGAAATTTCGTTGAGTGGGAAGATGTGAGCTTATGTAAACACGCATTGAACAGCTGAACTGAAATGTTTATAGCCCCAAACAGGAGATTACTCATTGGCACTAGTACAATGCACAGACATTTTCATGCACGGCCTGTAATTGCAATATTGTATTTGAGGGAAAATGTGTTTGATAAAGAGTGAAAACAACTCAACAGTTGCTCAGGAAGATAACATTTGTTAAGTTAACCAAATCAATGTTTCATCTACTGGTTTCTATTTCATCAGATTTATGGAACGTTATCCTATAAAGCGTGCTGAAATGCAAAATTATAATTAAATAAGGTGATAAAATTAATTCTGATTCATTCAGCTGAGTGTAAAAAGAGTACGCTGAATTTTGTATAATAGTGTTATTTATAGTATAGAAATTACTCAATTACCTTGTCATGCATTTTACTATTTTTGCCATTTGTGGAAAAATGTAATATCAATCCAGTCTTATTATTTTTAATCAATCTATTCAAAATGTTTTGCTGTAGCTGGAAAAAAAATGGATTCAGTATGGTATTATTTTTCTTAAACGAATTACATATACTTTCCTCACAGATTCTCTTCAAGTTTGTCATTCAAATCTCAGGATTTTATGGAAAACAAAAAGATCGATTCTTTTGATTAGCATATTTAACTGATACAGCCATAACTAAGATGCTTTTGGGAAGAGATGGCAGATAGATTTCATGCTTTCATATCTCTACTTCATAATCCCTCTGCTGTAGTTGGTATAGCTTTTTATCTTGTTCTTACTTTTTCAGCTTTTCAAACTTTGACCTGAAAGCAGAACCACTTTTCAGCTTTCAAGTCAGAGTTCGAAAGAGCTTGAAAGAATGTTACCCCATCCTTAGAACAAAATAAAAAGCTACACTAACTACAAATTAATGACTTTTCTCAAAAACATTGGAGAACTGAAGGTCAAGCCACTTACCTGAAATCTAAAGAAAGATAGGTCACTGAGGAGAAAAATGGAATTTGAGTATTAGTTTACCTGGGACAAATAGTTGGTCATATAATCTAGCCAGTAGATTCAACTAGAATATTTAAATGAGTTGCTAAAGACTGATTATGGGTTAGCATGACAGTGTGAAACTCTAGCAGACTTAAGACAAAGGGAGATTTGCAGGTACTTGCAGGCTATTTCTCTTGGAACTCCACTGGGTGCTTACATGAAAGATCAGGGAAAATACTTATAAAATTATCCCATTTGGGATTGAGTTGGTAGGCACAGAAGGCACTTCCAAAATCCATCCAGAACATCACAAAAAAATAAACACATATAGTAGTATACTCTATATAATATGTACATAAAGATATGTTTATAATATAATATAAAAATGTACATATATCGCTTAATATACATGGATTTTAAAAAATGTAGTCTGAATTAGAGGAAATCCACTGCAACAGGAAGAGGAGGAGAGAAATACAGGGAAAAATAAGAAATTCTAGCCTTGGCTGAGGGGTAGGAGAGAATAATCACTGGATGGGCTAAAGAGAAGAATGAAGAAGACAGAAGAATCACTGAATATGATGTGGAATTTTAGACATTGCCCAATCTAAACAAAAGAGAGAAAAATAGACTAAAAACAATGAACAAAGCCTCAGGGAACTGTAGGGGTACAATGAAGAATCTAACATTTCTATCATTGGAGTCCTGGAAGAAGAGAAGAAAGTGAGTGGGGCTGGAAATGCTAAAAAGTAAATGAAGAAATAGGGGTAAACTTTTCAGAAATTTGTCAAAAATATATAAACCAGAGAAAAAAGACACCTTACCTACAGGGGAAAAAAAACATTTGAAATGAGAGCAGATTTCACATCAGAAACCATGGATACAAGAAGTAAGTGCCAAAATATTTTTCAAGTGCTGAGGAATAAAACTCTTAATCCAGAATCCTAAATCCAGCCGCCCCCCCGCCGCAAAAACAAAATCCTTCAGAATAATTCAAGAAAATTTAAGGGGAATTCAAGAAAATCTCAAAAGAAGGTAAACTAAGAGAATTTTTTGTCCACGTGACCTACCCTAAAATAAATATCCATATCAAACTGATACAAAGAATTGAATAAATAAGTAAATTGAAGAGAAGGTACAAATCTTCCTTACTGGAGAATTCTGATTATAAATGCAAAAGGAATGAAGTAATGACAAAGATTCTCCTTAATCAAATATTAGACCCCTCTTAGGTCTTTTTCAATGAGGCTCCATCTTTGGGCCATGTCTTCAAGAGCAAGAATCCTGCTAAGTCAGTTTAATAAAAAAACCTCACCCTCAATATCTGATCATCTTTGATATTTGATCAAATTCCTCATTGCTTACCATCCCCCAGATGCTACCTGACGACCCTGGCCTAGCTACAAGAATCCTGTCATGTTGGTTTAGCCAGAGTCCTTCTTCCCTTTCACCAGATATTCCTTCTTAGTAATTTCCATCTGCTGACCCCTGCCCTATTCCTTGGCTATAAATCCCCACTTTTCCTTGTTGTATTATTAGTTGAGCCTGATTTCTCTCTCTCCTGCAGCTATAGTCCCTCTAGAATAAAGTCTTCATTATCATCTTTAACAAGTATCATGGATAATTTTTTAATAGTTAATACAGAATCAACATTAGAACACCACAGTAATGGTTGTTATGGCCTAATTCATCTTCAAATTTCTGGTCAAAACTTTAAGGAGAAGCAGAATAGTTGCATAGCTTCAAAATATCTCCCTCAAAATATGTAATTACTATGGTGATTTTTATATATGTCCAGAAATGGAGTTTGGTTCCCTTCCTCTTGAACTTAGTGACTTGCTTCTATACGATAGAGTTTAGAAAAGAAAAAGCAGTAACTTTATAATAGAGAAACATGACAGATACCACATTAAGTGATCAGGTTATCACTAAGAATGAGTCATGATGATATCATGTATCTCCTGATACAATGGGGTGAAAAGAACACCACCACTGTGGTATTTACACATATTCAAGTAGAAGGATGGTGGTCTATAAGTTATTTGACTAGTACCATTCAAAAGTGTCCAAATTTTAAAAAATGAGAGAAAAATGTTACAGATTAAAGTAGGCTAAGGTGACATGATATCTAAATGCAATGTAATTTTCTGTATTGTAAACTGGAGTGAAGAAAAGGCAATAGTGAAAAAACCAGAGGAATCTCATATAGTCTGTAATTTAGCTATTATTATGGTACCAAACGTAATAAGTTTTGGTAATAGACAACATATATAAATCTATAAAATCAAAAAGTTGAAGGAAACTCAAGCAAGATAAATCCAATAAAGAACATGCCAAGACACATTATTAAATTTTAACATTAATGGAAGGTGAGTGAAGAATATAAGGAATTCTCTGTACTATCTTTGCTCTTCTGAAATACATTATTTCTAAATTTTAAAAGTTTTTAAAACTCTTGAGATAAATATCTGTTATATTTTCAGCTTCAACAATTCACCCTCAAAATGCTATCCTATCTGACCCTTGTTTTTACTATATCTCTACTTAGATATTAATTATTTTGTGATATCTACAGGAAATACAACCCTCAAATATGCACATACAAGTAAAATACACTTTTTGAAATATTTACACTTAAACACATTCATCTATTTACATCCTTTAATGCAAGTCTTCGTTTGAATTTAAACATGGATGAGTCAATAATGCTAATATATTGCACCATCATAGAAAAATTGTTCCTGACAGCACTGTTCTCTCACCTAGAAGAATATTCTCATGCACATAAAATTGCTCCTTAAGTGATGACAACTTCCTATTTCTATTAATAGGGACAATGTTTTTTTCTGCCCTTAGACTGCCTCTGGGAAGATATCCTCCCACATGAGACTGTGCTTCAGTGATACTGCTTTCCCTTTTTCACAATAAGTGGCTTGTGTATCAATTTGTATTTCTACACCTATGTTATTTTTAATTCCTTCAAATAATCTTAAGACTTGGCATAAAGTTATGTACCACAGTCTTGTGATCTTCAGGAGGAAAATTTCCTCTACATATTTAAGTGCCCTTGAAAGTCCTTTCTACTTTTTTGAGCAACACTATCTTCTAGACAATGGTCTTGTATTTTTCTTACACCTTATGTATAGCAGTACAAATGTATTAATTCAAAATTTAGATTTTGAATTCATAGATGTAGAAAATCCAAATCACTACAAGCCAGAAAAACAGCTTCATTTTTACCTGGAAGTTTAAACCTGATTTGGAAAGACTATGAACTTTTTACATCTCCCTTTTCCTCTTTGTTACACTACAAAATCAGTGATGAGTTAATCCATTCTCTTTTAATATTCACTATGCTCTTTTGTCATTTAATTATTGATAATTTATTCTTATTCCTACTTTTTCTCATGTTGATCACCATAAACGACAAGGTCCCAAATTATCCAAAGTCTATAGCATTTGAAAAGTATCAATCCAGATTCACTTCCCATAAACTATTTTCCTTGAAGATCATGGCTTCATTGAATTTACTTCATTTGAATTACTAAAATACATATAAAAAAATAAGGGGAAAATGGGGATTATTTACACGTTGTAAAGTGTTGAACTGTTTTTACTATCTTAATTCTCATATTTACTCTGTGATAAGGGTATTATTAATCTCCCTTTGAAGGGAAAATTCAAATACTGAACACTCTAGTATAATGCTTTATTCCATGCTCTTTTTTATTAGTAATATTAGTAAAGTAAAGAATAATCTTCTTTACTTTAAACTTCTCTGCTAAAGATTTATATAAAATACAAATAGAGTGTTTAGAATATAGTGAAAACTCTAATTTTGAGTTATGACTTAAGGATATCAAAAGAGAGAGAAAGGGTGTTAGAGATTGTCCCCAGCGTAAATGAAAATGTTAGAAAATTATTAGACTTGTAAACATTGATAAATTCTGCTACATTTATATTACCATCAACTTGATGTCCTAATATAATTCTTATTTCAGATCTCTGCAAATAATTAGCATATAGCAAGTGCTTCTCTCACCTCCACAATCTATATCCACCTAAAACAAAGGGACGCAAAATTCAAACGAGGTTCAATAAAGTATTATTAATTTCTTCCTGGTTTGGTATCTTTTATAAAAAATATATAAATGACTTTTTCATCTTGATTAGGTTATCTGTAATTACGTCTAGCCCCAAAACACATGGGTCAGTTCTTATTCTCACAGTTGATTTACTGGGTGGATAAAAAGAAAATTAGGTCATGATGTATTTGTCTGGGTTACCTTAATGGGGAATCTCATATATTGATTAGTCCTTCTGAGAACAGCATCCTAAAACTCTTTGCAGGAGGACATGGCACTCTAATTAACATCCATGGTGCATCTGAGGATAAGAGAGGCTTGCTTAGTAGAGAAACTAAAACTACAGTTGCCTTGACAACGAGGGGTAACTCAGGGCTACTCTTCATATGACTTTCTTGGTATGTGTAAAATTCTACTTTGAGATTAATGACTTTTCCTTCCTCAAATTGATTTTTCAGAATTATGCCCCTTGGAGATGCTGAAGACATTAGCCTTATTTACTAAATGAATTACAGTTAAAAATCTGTTTTGTTCCTTATCCAAACGTCCAGTTTCAGACAGCAAGATCTATATGTTTACCTTTGAACTTGTAGAACTACTCCACACCTTTACAATGAGAAAAGATATTCTCTATTATCTGAACATGATTTTGGTAACATGAGGTATAGGTACTCAGTATGAGAGCCCTTTTGCACAAAGTAAAGGTAACATGTCTGAGCTAAATTATGGGAAGCATGATGGAACCTCTAATCTTTTTTTAGAACTCTAGATAAAGCCAATGCATTAGGCGAAAGACTGCATGTAGCGATTCAGAATATAAGTACAATAATATTTCCCTTGTGTTTCTCTATACATTTTGCAGACATGCATTGTGTGTAATTTTGCAGGATGCCTTCACAGGAGTCAGAATTATGTCAATTTTCCAATCTATGCTGCCCCTTTCTTGCTCTTATTGCCATAGAGTATTTTTATTTCTTATTAAAAAACGTAATTCCTAACAAAAAGAGATTCTTGAGTGTAACTTTTGTTTTAAAAGAACAGAATTCAACCAATATATATGTATTAAAAAGGATAGTGATAAGTTATTCTCCTAAAATAGTTTCACAAGGTGGAAAGGCCTAATATAAACACCATGCAATTTTCTAGGGTTATTCAAAAGACCTGTATATCTAAAGTGACCTTCACAAGGGCAAGATGCTGTCCAAGATGTAAATATATCATAGACTTGTATGTCATAGTGGAAAGTTTGAGAATAGTTTCAGAGGTGGGAGAGAATGAGAAGAATATAAGTATATATTTGAAGGGAGGTCCAATAGAACTTTTTGATCAAATAGATTAAATGGGGGCTTCCCTGGTGGCGCAGTGGTTGAGAGTCCGCCTGCCGATGCAGGGGACACGGGTTCGTGCCCCAGTCTGGGAAGATCCCACATGCCACGGAGCGGCTGGGCCCGTGAGCCATGGCCACTGAGCCTGCGCGTCCGGAGCCTGTGCTCCGCAACGGGAGAGGCCACAGCACGTGAGAGGCCCGTGTACAGCAAAAAAAAAAAAAAAAAAAAAAAAAAAAAAAAAAAAAAAAATTAGATTAAATGGTAATAAACAAACAAACAAATAAATAAAAGAATCCTCCCAGATTTCTCATTTTGGTAAATGTGTATTGAAGAGAGTAGAAACATAACAGGTAGAGGAGGTATAAACAGGCAAGCTTCAAAAGCATTATTATTTAGTGCATTATGTTTATGTGATTAGGAGTTATCAAATAGGGAATAATATATAGTCAATGTAATACACAAGTTTGGGCTTATGAAGATTTTTGTCTGAATAGGTGAAAATGGTGATTTCGATATGATTTATGGAATATACAATCTATACCATAGGTAGTATCACAATGGTAAAAACCAAGGGACGATTGTAAATTGTGAATAAGTCCTGGTAACATGCCCTTAGGGACTTCAAAAAGTTCAGTCAGCTGAAGTGCCTATTTAATTTAAGTGATAATGCATTTTAGAATTTATACATAAAGTTGCCTTAATATGATTATTTCAGATGACAAAAATGTGCACAATAAACTAAATTAACTCAATTTAATGTTGTATAATATGGTAACCCCAGTCTACAATTTTCTAATATTTTAACGAGGTGAATGAGCTATGTTTGACAGTACTTTGTGACATTGGGGACATCCCGGCAACTGCAGGTTACATCTCAGTAAATTCCTGGTGTGAAAAAACTGTGAACAAGGTAGCCAAAGGTGAACTGGTGGCTTTTCAGTTCACAGGAATAAAAAGTGACAACAGTAAAAATATAATAAAGATTGCATTCAATGTGGCATCCTTCCTCTGCTACAGCTTTGCAGAGAGAAAATGGTGAAGATTTTCAAACTTTGAATGAGGACCTGTCTTAGTGACACAGAATAGCAAGGGGGTATTTAATATGATTTTAGATAAATAAATACATGATTTATCATAAAATAACATTACAAGGTATTCTAAACATTTGTAAATGATATTCTTCAAACAATGGTAAACTAAACTGGATGAGGTAGTGTTCATTTGGCTTAAACTGCATCCCGAATATGGAGGTTCAAATAAATTTGAAGACTTCATCATTAACTTCCTGGACATTCTCATTGAAGTAATGACTGATTTTATAGTAAACATCATCAATAAATATCTGTTGATAAGCTATATTTACCTACATTCAAGTTTACTTTCCATCTCTATTGTCATCCTATTTAGATAAGTAAACATTCTCAGAGAGGTTTTTTTGTTTCTTTAATTTTTTTTTGCTATTTTTATAATTGATAAAAAAGTCCCTATTTCTCCAAGTTAACAAAAAACTCATTTTAAAGGGGTTGACTTTAGAAAATTAAATTAAGCCTCCCAAAGATTCTGTTATAGCTGGTAATTCTCTTCACTCTGATTATGCAAAATTGAAAAAGGGCTCAGGAGACCAAAAAAAAAAAAAGAAAAAGAAAACTAAGCATGAAATTAAAATATAAATAAAATGAGCGTAATGTTAAAACTTGTGAAACTGGAAATAATACACATAACCTTTACAAGGTGAGCAGAAACATACCAGGGAAAATGAAATGATTAAATTAAACAATCATTCTCTCTACATTTACTTTGAGTTTTGTTTTTTATTTAGTGTGAAAGCCAGAAATAAAAATGATATGCTTTCCTTCTCAGCACTAAACATTTGCCAGGGATAATTTTATATTACTCTCTTCTAAACTTAAAAGGGGTAATAAACAATATGAGAACACATTCATAAATAAGATCATGTTTCCAGTAATTGTAGCAATCATATCTATGGAAATCATAACCTATTAAGGTAAAAGGGAATTGGAATCTTCCCTCCCCCTGTTGTTGCCCTCACACTCCCCAGCCTAGTACCATATACCCAAAAAGCTAAAGCCTTTACTAGGTCACCATTTTTTTGGACTTTCTAAAATCCACAACAAATATATGCCCATTTGAGTGCTAGTTTTTACTCTCACTATTCTACTTAAAGCGTAACTTCCAAAGTTTACTTTATAAGCAAGGCAGATCAACTTAGAAACAGAACTAGCCCACATGAGATCATCTTTGAGAATGAAATGTACTGACCAATTAGGAGCTGCCTATCTGGTTTGGCCAATTATCTGAAGAGTAAATTGTTTCTTTTATGAGTAAATCATTTGTGAGACATTACTGGGCAATAATTTACCTAGGCTTTTTAGGCTATGTTATACTTGATTTTTCTAGACTCTCTAAATAATCAGCTATATTCTTTGACATTTTCCTATTTCAATGCATTTAATCTGTCATTCATATGTTGAAGTCGTCATGCATATACACAAAACTTATGTCACATTCAATTTACTATTCAGCAAGTTTTAGAAGAACAATCCCTCAAGTTAAAATTGTATAAGATGACTAACTTTCAACTACAACATATGCAAGAATTAATCACCTAGTTTCAGGCAAAATGCTTTCAGTAATGGTTATCTCACCACCTCATGATGGGGTCTGGAACGTATCTCTGTTCCCTCTGCTTAAAATAACTTTTACTCCTTTTCACTTTGAGCATAAATCTGTAAAACCATCAATTTCAAATGTCTATCATTGTAGGTCAGACTTCTCTTATACAGAAAGGACTTTGTTTAGTAACTTAAAGATAGTCTCCAAGTGAAAAAATTCCACTGTACTCCAAATAATTTATTCTGATGTGGAATAAGATACTACTGTGTGTTCACAGTCACAGGCACTCCACAGTTGTACTTGCTATTCTCCAAGAAAAATATGTTTGTCCTTGCCCCTATATTTTGATAGTAAAATTAATTTCATGAAAAGGAAGCTCAATATATTAATGACTTGCTAATTATGTTCTAATTAACTTTTAAAAGGTTAACTCCTAAATAATTTGTTTTGAAATTTAAGTCCATTAAAACTTGTAATCCCCCTATTAATACTGATCTTTAGTGTCATCTGTATTTATTGAAGGGATTAAAATAACAGGCAAATATGTTAAAGAGTATAAGGTAAGGGCCTATAATTCATGCCTGTTTTTCTGGGTTTTTTTATTATTATTATTTTACTTATTTTTTTTTGCAGTACGCGGGCCTCTGATTGTTGTGGCCTCTCCCCTTGCGGAGCACAGGCTCCGGACGCGCACGCTCAGCAGCCATGGCTCACGGGCCCAGCTGCTCCGCGGCATGTGGGATCTTCCCAGCCTGGGGAAAGAACCCATGTCCCCTGCATCGGCAGGCGGGCTCTCAACCACTGCGCCACCAGGGAAGCCCAAAGCCTGTTTTTAATCAAGTGTTTGCAACCCCTATTATTTTTCCTCAATTATATACAGCTATATTTTCTTTTCTTCAATCATGTCTAATGATGGAAAGATGGAGGGAACCATTATGCCATTCTCTATGGAGGGTCCACCATACAATTCCAGACTCTATTTTCTATTGAAAAAATAGCTCTCTAAATTTGATAACAGTAAATATTTAATAACAAGATGATAGATTTAAATTTTTGTCTTACACTCTAATTTTAGAAATTTGTAATAAAAATATATTAAACCAGTTACAGCAAAAAAAAGTCTATAATTAGATTATGTGTGTGTATCTATTACTATGTATGGTGTTGTACTGTTTGAAAGGCCATCTAGATTTCAACCTGAAATCAAAAGATATAAAATTAATATTGGTTTGGTGATCACATACTACAACTAACTAGCCAATATGTGAATTTCCTTAATGACCATTGACATGTGACTGATCAGCTGTTGCTTACTGTTTGCTCCAGGGCCTTGTGGACTCTTTTCTGGATGACACAGCTAATGCAATTATTTGAAAATTTAATAATTATAAAAAATCTTATATACAATTAAAAAATTTAAAATTATTTTATCCATGCAATATTTTTTGTCCTATGAGACTCAAGGAATAAGTCTATTGGTTCTTCCCAATAAAATTTTAAAAATATGTAATGATAGCTATTTTGTTCCTCCAGAGAAAAACATCTATCGATGTGATGCATCATTAAGTCCAAACATATATCTGAACAGAGCTGTAAGATATGTAATATTGAATTTCCATGGGGTAAACGATATATATTGAAGTTAGCTTAAGAAAATGTGCTGTTGTTTTTTAAAATGAGATATATAAAAATTCTATATTGCATATTTCTATCTGCACTCACTTAAATTTGTCTCATTTTCTATAGTCTCTCTCATTCTCTGTAACATTCTCTTTCTCTCTCAATCTTTCTCTTCTTCTCATGAAGGTCTGCTTGACTTATTTCTCTATAACCTATTCTTTGTCCTTCTTTTTTCCTAAATAATGTATTTCTCTTCTGAATTCTCCCTTATTCTTACATCTTATTCAAAATTTAGAAATGCAACAGTTCCTTAATCCTACAATTTCCTAACCTGTAGTTATAAAGTTACTAGGTTTTTAATAATAATTTATTGATTTACCTCATTAATTATCTTATAGTTCCTAGACCTCTTTTTTAAATTAACTGTATAATCTGTTATTTTCCAAGGCAACTAAATATAAATGAATCAATGTGCTTTATAAATTCAAAAGTGCTATATTAATTCATGGTTGCCATAGCTCTAGTTCAGAGACATAAGAGGTATATGAGGAATAAAAATGTATTACTCCAGAGACAAGGGGGTGTTTATTATACACGTTTCTTAAATCGACCCCTTTATAGTCATTTCCTCCTGGGTCTATTGCATGCTTAAAGCAAATTTAGTTTAATGTCGGTTTTTGATTATTTCTGTTCTCATGATTCAAGTGTTTCTTTAAAATAGAGATTCTTTTAAAAAAGATCAGATCATAGTTTTATAATATAGTCTTTCGAGTGAAGGTACCACTTATCTGAATTTCTAGCTTGCCATTTACGAGTTGCGGGATCTCAGGCTAATTACGTATTTAAACCTACTTAGTCATTTCTAAGAAGGCTCTCCTATGACCCTTCTAGGTTGTTGCAAGGATTAAAGCATCGAGGTGCGCAGCAAAGTTAGTCATACTCCACAGGTTACTGTGAACTATTATTTTCTGTTGTCTCCTCTCTTCAAATAATCTTCATTCCACAGAAATACTGTTATGCCCCTGAGCCAAAATAAACAAAACTCGTACTAAAAATAGTTGTTATAAGGTAAAGCGAAACGAGTAAAAAGAAAAAGGAAGGAGTTTGGAATGAGAATATAGTCTAGGCTTTAAAGGCAGATAATGCTAGTCTCCAAAGCATAGACTTCACTACACAGAGTTTACTGGGTTACCATAGGTTACTTGACTCTTGATTTCCATTAACCTCTTTTCTTCTTTTAAAAATTTAATTTAATAAACTTTTTCTTATAAATCTGCTATGAAGATTTTATACAATGGCATATATCAAATATAGCACAGTTCTAATTAGGTATTTAATAAATAATACCTCTTTTATTAATGTTATCAATACTGTCATCACTATAACCATCAAAATTGTGCATTTTTCTGGAGTACAATTACATATTTTCATAATCTCAAACAGGCTCTTAAAATTTTACAAGGGGTTGTTAATCTGGAGACTTATATTTAAAGTAATCTGTGGGGGAAAAACAACTTTTAAACAAATATAATATACAAATTATGTGTTAGATTATCACCACCTACTGTCTCTCTTAAAAATTACGACAATCTTCAAATTGAGAATGGGAGTATCAGTGCTACAATCTCTTGATCAAAACATTTTAGAATATTTATATAGTTTACTTTGCTTAAAATCTTTAGTGATAGAAAACATTTTTTTGCCTGTAGAGTCTAGTTACTTATTATAATGACTATACTCCGGACACACGATGATGTTAATACGCTGAATCAATTAATGAATATACAGAGGTTTAAGTCACTGGAGAAAATTTAAAAATTGCTTTTCTGCATTATATCTGGTGTGTCTGGCATGTTTTTTATCATGTCTCAGAGAAAGAAGTGTCTCCTTTATCCTCCAAGAAGACCATTATCCCCTCTATGAATAATTTATTTACTTTAATTTGCCCCATATATCTAATGTCCCCAAACATCAACACTTCACTCTTCACTACCAACTACTTTTCCCTTTGAGGCATTTCACTTATGCAAAATGTGAATTTTGTTTGTTTCTCATGTAATGTAATTTCACTGAAATTCACAAATATTTTCAAAACATACAGGAAAACTACTTTTATCAAACATAAATCATTTCTTATTGTAGACATTTAAAATTGGTAAATAGCTAGTCTCCAAAGTATAAATAGCAAGATACTATTGTGAGTACCACAAATTATGAAGAAAGGAAGGGAAAGACATTGAGGGTAGATGGGAGTGGACTTTGAGAGTAATTTTAGGTAGTGAGGTAACTTAAGACCAAAAAATGTAGTTTTGGAAGATTTCTGTAGTCCCCCAAATATTTTATTTAATTTTTTTCTTTTTTTTTTCTGGGTTTCCCTATCATCTTTCTTTTTTTATTATTTTTTATTTTTAAAATTTTTTATTAGAGTATAGTTGACCCCAAATTATTTTAAATCTTCTCAATGAAGGGAGAGATTTTAAATGGGCGAAAATGGACAAGTATCTATTAGGAGGCAGTTTGCTTCTGACAGAAATCCAAGCTTTTGAAGTTCAGCAGAACTAAATACACATATTTTGTCAATTTTCCCTATTGTTTGCCAACTGACTCTTAAAGCAGTACAAAGACAGCTACTGTGTAGGGAGAATCTAACAGTCACCCCCTCAACACAGACATGTGAGTACCCACTGTGGTCGAGGAGCATTGCCATGGAAAGGAAAAGGCAATGATCCTTCTAGTTAAATTCTAAGTTTAGTTCAGTTAAAGTAGAATGCAAGAAACTTTTTTTTTTTTTTTTGTCCAGCAGCAGCTGTGTCAGAATAGGAACAGATGAGAGTCATAGATATAGATTCGGAACAGTGAGAGGAATTAGTGTGATTAAAAGCTTTTGTACCTATTATGCTTAGATGCATAAAATGCTCTGAAGTTTCTAGCACTGAAGAAAAGCCAGCATACAGCAAAAGCAGGGAAACACATATAACAGCACAGTCAGGGCAGTTTCAGAATAATATTTATCTTACCTGGAAGATCACCAGGTCAAAAATGAGTTATTCAGTGCAATAAAAGTGGATTAAACACAACTAATAAACTACTCTATTGTGTCCTTTGTCCTTATTATTAACCTTTTTGCTTTTATCCAGGGTTAATGACACATAATACAGACAATTAGTTACCTAGGTCGATAACTACTCTGTTTAATATTATTCACTTAAATTTTAAGTTAAACTCTGTGTTTTATTTTGTTTTTGTTTTTCAAAAACCCAAAGATGGGAAGAGTTGAACTTCAATTTTATGAACTACCTCATAGTTCAATGTAGCATGCAATTAGC